>NC_086320.1:378266484-378866484 GCF_036172605.1 Pelobates fuscus
TACAGGGAGCCCTTTTAATAAATGTGTATATTATTATTACATGGAGCCCATTTAATAAATGTGTATATTATTATTACAGGAAGCCCATTTAATAAATGTGTATATTATTATTACATGGAGCCCATTAAATAAATGTGTATATTATTATTACAGGGAGCCCTTTTAATAAATGTGTATATTATTATTACATGGAGCCCATTTAATAAATGTGTATATTATTATTACATGGAGCCCATTTAATAAATGTGTATATTATTATTACAGGGAGCCCATTTAATAAATGTGTATATTATTATTACATGGAGCCCATTTAATAAATGTGTATATTATTATTACAGGGAGCCCATTTAATAAATGTGTATATTATTATTACATGGAGCCCATTTAATAAATGTGTATATTATTATTACATGGAGCCCATTTAATAAATGTGTATATTATTATTACATGGAGCCATTTAATAAATGTGTATATTATTATTACAGGGAGACGAATTATTATTACAGGGAGCCCATTTAATAAATGTGTATATTATTATTACATGGAGCCCATTTAATAAACGTGTATATTATTATTACATGGAGCCCATTTAATAAATGTGTATATTATTATTACATGGAGCCATTTAATAAATGTGTATATTATTATTACAGGGAGACCAATTATTATTACATGGAGCCCATTTAATAAATGTGTATATTATTATTACATGGAGCACATTTAATAAATGTGTATATTATTATTACAGGGAGCCCATTTAATAAATGTGTATATTATTATTACATGGAGCCCATTTAATAAATGTGTATATTATTATTACATGGAGCCCATTTAATAAATGTGTATATTATTATTACAGGGAGCCCATTTAATAAATGTGTATATTATTATTACATGGAGCCATTTAATAAATGTGTATATTATTATTACAGGGAGACCAATTATTATTACATGGAGCCCATTTAATAAATGTGTATATTATTATAACATGGAGCCCATTTAATAAATGTGTATATTATTATTACAGGGAGCCCATTTAATAAATGTGTATATTATTATTATTACATGGAGCCCATTTAATAAATGTGTATATTATTATTACATGGAGCCCATTTAATAAATGTGTATATTATTATTACATGGAGCCCATTTAATAAATGTGTATATTATTATTACAGGGAGCCCATTTAATAAATGTGTATATTATTATTATAACATGGAGCCCATTTAATAAATGTGTATATTATTATTACAGGGAGCCCATTTAATAAATGTGTATATTATTATTATTACATGGAGCCCATTTAATAAATGTGTATATTATTATAACATGGAGCCCATTTAATAAATGTGTATATTATTATTACAGGGAGCCCATTTAATAAATGTGTATATTATTATTATTACATGGAGCCCATTTAATAAATGTGTATATTATTATTATTACATGGAGCCCATTTAATAAATGTGTATATTATTATTACAGGGAGCCCATTTAATAAATGTGTATATTATTATGACAGTGTGAACCCGTTCTTAGTCGCCCATTGTGATGACTGGTCGCCCACACAGGCTGACAGTCGCCATGGAATACATACCGGGTACAGCTGGTCCGGCTGGCACAGGAGGAGAGGGCAGAGGGGCCCTGGGGTCTGTCCTGGGTTGGGACCAGGCGATGACAATAACATTTGCTGCTGCTGGAGGTTCTAATCACTAGAGCTCCCAGCCCTGGATGTTACATGAACCAACACGATAGAGCACCTGCAGTGAGCTAAGGGCGCCATGTTTCGGGAGCCAGTGAGGAAATGGACTCTAAGGGAAAACCTCCAGCAAAATGGCCGCCTTGCTGGAGACACGTCAGGTGAGTGACTATGTCTCCATTGTGTATCATTCCCGGAAGTGTTGCTGACATGGCAGCTGTGACTTGTGATTGGCCCTGCAGGGATCACGTGACGTACCGTGTGCTCCAGGAATCTCGGCTCGGGCGGAAACACGAGCTGTGCAAAGCTGGTAACGTGGAGTTTGTAGAGAGTGTTAATAAAAAGGGATTTATTAAAGACTTATGGTAATTTATTACACTGGTGCGGTTGTAGAAGGATTTATTAGAGGCTGCAGAGGGATTTATTGCACTGGTGAGGCTGCAGAGGGATTTATTGCACTGGTGAGGCTGTAGAGGGATTTATTAGAGGCTGCAGAGGGATTTATTAGAGGCTGTAGAGGGATTTATTACACTGGTGAGGCTGCAGAGGGATTTATTGCACTGGTGAGGCTGTAGAGGGATTTATTAGAGGCTGCAGAGGGATTTATTAGAGGCTGTAGAGGGATTTATTACACTGGTGAGGCTGCAGAGGGATTTATTACACTGGTGAGGCCATAGAGGGGTTTATTAGAGGCTGTAGATGGATTTATTACACTGGTGAGGCTATAGAGGGGTTTATTAGAGGCTGTAGATGGATTTATTACATTGGTGAAGCTGTAGAGGGGTTTATTAGAGGCTGCAGAATGATTTATTACACAGATGAAGCTGCAGAGTAATTTATTAGACAGATGAGGCTGCGGAGTGATTTATTAGACAAATGAGGCTGCAGAGTGATTTATTAGACATATGAGGCTGCGCAATGATTTATTAGGCAGACGAGGCTGCAGAGTGATTTATTAGACAGACGGGGCTGCAGAGTGATTTATTAGACTGGTGAGGCTGCAGAGTGATTTATTAGACAAGTCCGGTTACTGAGTTGGTTTAAGGAATGGTGAAGATAAAGAGAGATTTAATGTACTGGTGAGCATGTCATGTTGGTTATTGATGAGGATGTAGAGCAGGGCTAGGCAGCCATTGGCACTCCAGGTGTTGTGGATTCAATCTCCTATTATGCTCACAGCCAGAATGCTGACAGATCCCCAGGGAAGATGTAGTCTACAACTTCTGGAGTGCCAAAGGTGACTTACCTCTGCTGTAGAGTTATTTATGACACAGGGGAGGCTGTGTACAGGTTTATTTGACTGGTGAAGTTCTTGAGAGATTTTTTTGTACTGATGGTAAGTATATTGAGTTATTTATTAGACTAGTGAGGCTGTTGAGTGATTTATTGAATTGATAGGACTGTAAACTGATTTAATGGAATAGTAAGTTTGTAGAGTGGGTTATTAGGTTTTATAGAAACCTGCTGAAAGAGGCTTGTTGGACTGGTGAATCTGTGGAGTGATTTATTAGACTGATTGAGATCTGCAGATTGGCAGAGCGATAGAGTGGTTTATTGGATAGGTAATGCTGTACTGTTATTTATTAGACAGGAGAGGCTGTAGAGAAGTTTATTAGACTGGTGTGGCAATGTTGGGATGTATGTGATTGGTAACTCTGTTGAGTGTGGTTTTGTTTATTTGTTTTTACTTATGACAAGTAAGGATTTCAAGTGATGGCTGTAGCTTGGTTTATTATACCTGTGAGTTGGGCCAGTAATATCTTTAGACCGATGAAGCTGTAGTGGAGAGCGATTTATCTTTGTGAAACTGACAGGTGTTTGCAAAGTGATTTTTTAGACTGCAGATTCATAGGACTTATTTAGCTTTAGTAGAATACACAGGCTTGGTAGAACTGGAGAGTGTTTGTTTTACAAAAATGTTTTAAAAAATAAAAATGAATAAGAATTCCGAGAGATGTATGAGTCTTGTTTAACAGAGTCATTATTAGACAGAACAGTCAGATTGGAAAAACCTTATTGTCATCACATTTCATGTATGGCACTGTGTGTCCGTGGGTGTAATTAATTCAGCGATTACTCTAATGATTGGCTAATGTGATTGGTATTTACACAGGTAGAATGTGCGTGAAGCCATCCGCAGAACTTGCTGATACACATGTAGGATGGCAAGAGGGAACACAATTGTGAGTACGGAACTAATTTGCTTTAATCGACTGAACAATTTTTGTATTAAAAAATGTATTATTTTTAAATCTTTGATTTTGTATATAACTATATTCAATTCTACTATAACTAGAGAATATTTTCTAATTCAAACAGGCTACGTTACAAAAAGTAAAAAGAAGAAGAATCCTTAAGAAGCGTTTTTATGGACCTCAAAAATATTAACATTCAAATGACCCAGAAGAACTTATGGATGGGACGTTAGATGAAAATACTAAAATTATCCCCCAAAACACTTGTAAAATAGACTTTATTGAAGATCCAGATTTATTTAGTTACAACAATTTTTTTCAGAATTATTTGGTCACAAACAATCCATGTCTTTTCTCGGCTAAGTTCACGGAGAACTGGGGGAGTCGGACGGATTGGGTCACAGATAGTAACAGTCCAAATTGGGATCACCTTCTCCAGAATTTTGGTAAGAACCGGTAGCTGACCCACAATGATATATGTATAGTACATAATACCAAGGAAAGAAAAAAAAAAAGAATACTGGTCCCCTGTATTCTTTATACCAAACACATTAATAATAATAACATTAAATCTTTGTTACTAAGAAGGATACATTTTGGTGTATATATGTTCAGTATAATTCCTTTCCCCATCCCTATAGTTCAATAAGGGAATCACTGCAGTTCCTCTTACCCATAAAGTACAATGCTGAGTGTATGCCCTGTATCCCTGACACTAAGGTATGTGTTGTGTGGGTGCTTACTAATAAATACCCTTCGAGAGCACTTCCGGTGCTATGGCTTTGACATTTGCATTAGTGATAAAATACATTTCGTTTTTCTGGTTTCTGACATGTTTACTGATTGTTTAAGCTCCGACGTAGAAATCAGATTGCAAATAATTTTCTTTCAGCACAAACATCTTCCGAGGTATTTGATAAGTACATTCTGCAGTTCTAGGTTATACATTTCTCTTTTTCTGAATGACAGGTGATGCGATCGTTCCTGTGGCAAACTGTGATGTTAAAGAATATAACTCCAATCCCAAAGAACAGATCCCACTTCGGGAATACATCGCTTACTGGAGAAATTATATAAAAAACAACTACCTGTCTGCCAATGGATGTCTTTACCTGAAGGATTGGCACATGCACAGGTACTGATCTGATCCTTGCAGTAGGAAAGCCTATATTTATTCCCTATAGTTTGGGTGCGACATTATCCAGGGGACCAAAACCTTTATTAAAGGAACAATATGTCGGTAGGAAAACAAACATAGTCTTAACGCTATAGGTTTCTGCAAATTGGGAAAAAAGGCTTTATTTACACCTTTTCTAGTGCCAAGACTCACTCTGGGCAGACCTCTGGCGATGTCGTCACGTATGCCGTCTCATCTTCGTCTTTTAATCCAATCCAGTGATTCTGATTGAGAAGCATTGGGGACGAGAATCACATGCACTTCACTTATTCAATAAAATGCTTCGCCATTTAATGACATTAAACGTAACATAACCGACTACAACTCTGCTGTACCAGTGGAAGTACCCTGTAGTTGCTGTCCGGAAGACATCCACTAGAGGTGTGTTGACCCCTGCTATAAAAACAATGCCGTATCTACAAGATGGCAATGTTTAACATTGTAGGACTGAAAGGACAGTGCCACTGCACCTAGACCATTTCACTGAGATGAAGTGGTTGCTGTGCCAATGATGGAATGTATTTTTCTCTAAATAGGAGAGTAATACAATATTTATTCTCTTAGAACCGGAACCTTTATTCCCCTGGTATAAGAGAGTACCAGAATCATTTATCACCTAAGAGAATATCGGAATCTATTTTCTGCTAGTATTGGAGAGTACCAGAACCCTTACTCCCCAGTACAGGATAGTACCAGAAACTTTTATTCATGTAGTATAGGAGAGTACCAGAAACGTTTATTCATGTAGTATAGGAGAGTACCAGAAACGTTTATTCATGTAGTATAGGAGAGTACCAGAAAAATGTTATTCATGTAGTATAGGAGAGTACCAGAAACTTTTTATTCATGTAGTATAGGAGAGTACCGGAAACGTTTATTCATGTAGTATAGGAGAGTACCGGAAACGTTTATTCAAGTAGTATAGGAGAGTACCGGAAACGTTTATTCATGTAGTATAGGAGAGTACCGGAAACGTTTATTCATGTAGTATAGGAGAGTACCGGAAACGTTTATTAATGTAGTATAGGAGAGTACCAGAAACGTTTATTAATGTAGTATAGGAGAGTACCGGAAACGTTTATTAATGTAGTATAGGAGAGTACCAGAAACGTTTATTAATGTAGTATAGGAGAGTACCGGAAACGTTTATTAATGTAGTATAGGAGAGTACCAGAAACGTTTATTAATGTAGTATAGGAGAGTACCGGAAACGTTTATTAATGTAGTATAGGAGAGTACCGGAAACGTTTATTAATGTAGTATAGGAGAGTACCGGAAACGTTTATTCATGTAGTATAGGAGAGTACTGGAAACGTTTATTCATGTTGTATAGGAGAGTACCGGAAACGTTTATTAATGTAGTATAGGAGAGTACCGGAAACGTTTATTAATGTAGTATAGGAGAGTACCGGAAACGTTTATTAATGTAGTATAGGAGAGTTCCCGGAAACGTTTATTCATGTAGTATAGGAGAGTACCGGAAACGTTTATTCATGTAGTATAGGAGAGTACCGGAAACGTTTATTAATGTAGTATAGGAGAGTTCCCGGAAACGTTTATTCATGTAGTATAGGAGAGTACCGGAAACGTTTATTAATGTAGTATAGGAGAGTACCGGAAACGTTTATTCATGTAGTATAGGAGAGTACCGGAAACGTTTATTAATGTAGTGTAGGAGAGTACCGGAAACGTTTATTCATGTAGTATAGGAGAGTACCGGAAACGTTTATTAATGTAGTATAGGAGAGTACCAGAAACGTTTATTAATGTAGTATAGGAGAGTACCGGAAACGTTTATTAATGTAGTATAGGAGAGTACCAGAAACGTTTATTAATGTAGTATAGGAGAGTACCGGAAACGTTTATTAATGTAGTATAGGAGAGTACCGGAAACGTTTATTAATGTAGTATAGGAGAGTACCGGAAACGTTTATTCATGTAGTATAGGAGAGTACTGGAAACGTTTATTCATGTTGTATAGGAGAGTACCGGAAACGTTTATTAATGTAGTATAGGAGAGTACCGGAAACGTTTATTAATGTAGTATAGGAGAGTACCGGAAACGTTTATTAATGTAGTATAGGAGAGTTCCCGGAAACGTTTATTAATGTAGTATAGGAGAGTACCGGAAACGTTTATTAATGTAGTATAGGAGAGTACCGGAAACGTTTATTAATGTAGTATAGGAGAGTTCCCGGAAACGTTTATTCATGTAGTATAGGAGAGTACCGGAAACGTTTATTAATGTAGTATAGGAGAGTACCGGAAACGTTTATTCATGTAGTATAGGAGAGTACCGGAAACGTTTATTAATGTAGTGTAGGAGAGTACCGGAAACGTTTATTCATGTAGTATAGGAGAGTACCGGAAACGTTTATTCATGTTGTATAGGAGAGTACCGGAAACGTTTATTCATGTAGAATAGGAGAGTACCGGAAACGTTTATTAATGTAGTATAGGAGAGTACTGGAAACGATTATTCATGTTGTATAGGAGAGTACCGTAAACGTTTATTCATGTAGTATAGGAGAGTACCGGAAACGTTTATTCATGTTGTATAGGAGAGTACCGGAAACGTTTATTAATGTAGTATAGGAGAGTACCGGAAACGTGTATTAATGTAGTATAGGAGAGTACCGGAAACGTTTATTAATGTAGTATAGGAGAGTACCGGAAACGTTTTATTAATGTAGTATAGGAGAGTACCGGAAACGTTTATTAATGTAGTATAGGAGAGTACCGGAAACGTTTATTAATGTAGTATAGGAGAGTACCGGAAACGTTTATTTATGTAGTATAGGAGAGTACCGGAAACGTTTATTCATGTAGTATAGGAGAGTACCGGAAACGTTTATTCATGTTGTATAGGAGAGTACTGGAAACGTGTATTAATGTAGTATAGGAGAGTACCGGAAACGTTTATTAATGTAGTATAGGAGAGTACCGGAAACGTTTATTAATGTAGTATAGGAGAGTACCGGAAACGTTTATTCATGTAGAATAGGAAAGTACCGGAAACGTTTATTCATGTAGTATAGGAGAGTACCGGAAACGTTTATTCATGTAGTATAGGAGAGTACTGGAAACGTTTATTAATGTAGTATAGGAGAGTACCGGAAACGTTTATTAATGTAGTATAGGAGAGTACAGGAAACGTTTATTAATGTAGTATAGGAGAGTACAGGAAACGTTTATTAATGTAGTATAGGAGAGTACCGGAAACGTTTATTAATGTAGTATAGGAGAGTACAGGAAACGTTTATTAATGTAGTATAGGAGAGTACAGGAAACGTTTATTAATGTAGTATAGGAGAGTACCGGAAACGTTTATTCATGTAGAATAGGAAAGTACCGGAAACGTTTATTCATGTAGTATAGGAGAGTACCGGAAACGTTTATTCATGTAGTATAGGAGAGTACTGGAAACGTTTATTAATGTAGTATAGGAGAGTACCGGAAACGTTTATTAATGTAGTATAGGAGAGTACAGGAAACGTTTATTAATGTAGTATAGGAGAGTACCGGAAACGTTTATTAATGTAGTATAGGAGAGTACAGGAAACGTTTATTAATGTAGTATAGGAGAGTACCGGAAACGTTTATTCATGTAGTATAGGAGAGTACCGGAAACGTTTATTCATGTAGTATAGGAGAGTACCGGAAACGTTTATTCATGTAGTATAGGAGAGTACCGGAAACGTTTATTCATGTAGTATAGGAGAGTACCGGAAACGTTTATTCATGTAGTATAGGAGAGTACCGGAAACGTTTATTAATGTAGTATAGGAGAGTACCGGAAACGTTTATTCATGTAGTGTAGGAGAGTACCGGAAACGTTTATTCATGTAGTATAGGAGAGTACAGGAAACCTTTATTCCCATAGTGTGGAAGGGTTCTGGAACATTTATTTCCCTAGTATTGTAGAGTACCAGCATCTATATTTACTTAGTATAGAAGTATACCTGAATCTTTATTTTGCTTAATATAGGAGAGTATTGGAACATTTGTCCCCCTAATATAGGCATATATTGGTATATTATTCCCATAGTATAGGAGAATATCGGAATTTATATGCTCTTAGAATAGGATAGTACTGTAACCTTAAGGAGAGTACCAGACCTTTTATTCCCCTAGTGTAGGAGTGTGCTAGAATTTATATTCTTTCAGAGTAGAATACTAAAAACGTTATCACCTATTACTGCACCTATTATCAGAATCTTAATTCTCTTAGTTTAACCCCTTAAGGACACATGACATGTGACATGTCATGATTCCCTTTTATTCCAGACGTTTGGTCCTTAAGAGGCTAAATGAGTATAGTGTAGTGTTTCCTGTTTTTTCCAAAATATTTTTGGTAACATAATGGTAAGATAGCTAATAATAATATCAAATTATTTAGACTTCAGCAGCTGAATATTCTCCCAGTAAAACAATTGAATTTATTTCATTTTCAGAGCTATTTATACATTTTCTGAAATATTGTAAATGTACGGATGTGTTTGATATTCACATTATTTGCCGACATTGTATGTTCATGTCCGGGACTGATACTTTAAAGCGATACAATAAGACCCCCTTAAGCACTTTAGCTTGTTGAAATGCTTTATGTTCGAAGAATGCATCATTTTTTTTCATTTTGCAAAATGTTTAGACTTCAATAGAAATGTGCACTTAACCTTGTTAATTGACTACCCCTTGCTGTCAGACTACTGACCCTGTTACTTCCTGTTTTGGTTAGCTCAGTGAAGCTAAACACAAGAGGCAGCAATTGCCCAGAGCACCTGCCCTGCAAAGACTTCTCATTGAGCTGCATTGGGGAGTCTGTGATTGGACACACACAGAAAGTCTATGCTGGAAAGAAGGCTAGGGCTTGAAAATGCTGCAGGCAAGAGAACTGCAGCTTTTGCAAGCTGTTTTTAGAGTCACCCACAATGAACAAATGCAAAATTAAACGCATGCTTGTTTTCAGTGGGGCTATATCTTCTAAACAGTGGGTTTTTACTTTTTGTGTTTGTGTGTGTGTGGACGGTGGAGCGTCCCTCTTATTAACACTGTGTTCTCTCAAAATGTGTAACTTTTTGTTTCTCCATTTATAGAGCTTTCCCCAACCAAGATGCTTACAGAACCCCGCAGTATTTTTCTTCTGACTGGTTGAATGAATATTGGGATGCAATTGCTGGAGACGATTATCGCTTTGTCTATATGGGACCCACTGGCTCCTGGTTTGTCCTGTTTTTCTGCTGATTTTAGTGCCGCATTAAAGCACAATGAGATACTGCAGCTCTAGCTGTCTAATAATGTATAGTTTCGTTGTTTATTGTATTTTGATATATGATTCCAATTGGTTCCAATTGGAAGATTTTTCTGATGGTGTTGACCATCGTTGGTCCTTTAAGAGTAAAATATTTGTATTTTGTACGGCGGTAGAAATAGATTTAGAATCTTCCCAGCAGCTTTAGTTTTTCTTTCAATTTTACAAATAAACAAAAAAAGCTACTTAAAAAGACAAACAGGGCTAATTTCTAAAATGGGAAGTGCAGATATTTAACAAACAAAAATAGCTGAGTTTGAAGAATGGAAAATCTTTTTAAATTGTGCTTTTTAGCCCGTTTGGTGAATAATCCCAGTGATTAAATGCTTACACCCTTTTTATTTGGATAAAGTATCTGCACTACACAATCTTTTTAAGACTACTTTTTTCTTAACAATACTAAAAGGTTCGAGCCAGCAAAATTGAAACACATATAGATATTGGGCTGCTTCACGTCACAAGATATATAGATGTTTAAAAACATAAAACAGATTTGTAGCATCCCTTTTAAATACGTGTCACTTTTTTTTTTTTTTTAACTAAAAACATTTAGAATACGCTTTCCTATTCTGACCAGGAGATGGCAGTATCACTGTTTGTATGGGCTATTTCTGCCACTTATTACCATTGAAGTTGTAAAAATTGAAAAATAGCATGAGAGGAAACAGGCTTAAAATTAAAAAAGAAAAGAGAAATATTGGGTTTGACTGTACTCCATCAACACCAATGGACTGGATTGTCATGTTCTAGATAGAGTGATTTTTCACACTTGTATTTATGGTTTGTAGCAGATAGTAGCTGACAGTATGTTCTTTTATTTCTACATTTAACACCAAGATTTATCTGCGGAGAGAGAGAGAGAAAGTTAAATGTGACCCGTGTACGGTGTATAAATCTGCTGCATCAGTTTTATTAGTAATTAAATCATCTAAACAATCCAAGGACCGGGCATGTACCATCTATACACCGGGCTGCCAGCACTAGTCAGCAGTGTTTTCTATATTGATACTATCAGAGGGCTAGGGAGAATGCGGTATATTTAATTTGTAGTCAGCTGTGATACATTAATAACCAGCTTGGAATATCTGGGCCAAATTAGCTCAGCTGACATTTCTTCCAACACTAAATTATATTTTATTAAATAGATAAACAAATAAAATCGGAAAAGTAACTTTTTGTTGTTGTACAGGACACCTTTCCATGCTGACGTGTTTCGCTCATACAGCTGGTCCGCCAATATCTGTGGGCGGAAGAAATGGTTGCTGTTCCCACCTGGCCAGGAGGACTCTCTCAGAGATCATCGTGGGAACCTCCCATACGACGTGACGTCACCTGTGCTTCAAGACCAGAGTCTGTATCCCAAGTCGCACATGTGTTGCCCACCCATCGAGGTCGTACAGGAAGCTGGACAGGTGATTTTTATCCCAAGTGGTTGGCACCATCAGGTGTACAACTTGGTAAGCAAGCAAACTGTGTTGTGTGGGGGGTGGGAGTAGGTTGGTATGTATAGCTAGATATTAAACACACAGGGAAACTCCACACTGATTTATGGAAATTCTAAATTTATCGTTGTCATATCTACGTATCTCAAGTAGGAACTAAGGAATAATACAAATTGGGCACAGTAATTTTGCGTAATCATCTTTTCCCAATTCTTCCAGAATTTCTGGTTCGAGATGCAAATGAACACTTTTTGTCAGGGATCTTTTTATAGTCCTACATGAGGTGCATTTATTTTCATTTTGTTTCTTTTTCAGGCAGACACAATCTCCATTAACCACAACTGGGTGAATGGCTGCAACGTGTCTGTCATGTGGCGGTTCCTTCGCGATGAGTTGGGGGCGGTTCACCAGGAGATTGGGGAATGGAAGGAGACAATGGATAACTGGCACGATCATTGCCAGGTAACAATGTATTTGTTGTCTGGTTCCTGTGGCTGAGGAGGTCTCTGTCCTAAGCTTTAACGCAACAGTTTCTCATTTTCTGTCTTCATCTGCACCATGTCACACATTTGTGGGGTGGTTGTTGATGTTATGAAAGGTTTGTTTTCTTCTCGTGGTCAATATACAGCTGTGCTCAGTATTCAAATAGAATTTACAGATTCATTTTACCTGCACAAAGTTCAGCACTACGCGTTGCCTCACTGTAAATAATGTAGAGTTCACACTTTCACTGAAACAAGCTCCCAAATCTGAGCCATGACAAGCACACTGGAAATCTTTGAAGGGACACTATAGCCACCAGTCCTGATGTCTTAGCACTGTAAATGTTGCCTTTTCATAGAAAAGGCAGTGTTTAGATACTGCCTAGTAACACCTCTAGGTGCAGTCACTCAGGCGGCCACTAGAGGTGCTCTGGGTAAATTTACTTAGCAGCTAAATTGGAACTTTACTAAACCCCTGCCCATTGCCAAAATGTTTCAGGCCGCTTTAATTACTATTTGAATATTTATTGATAGTTTTTTAGTCCCGTTGGCAGCTCTCACACAGTAATATTGGCAAGAAATATCGCTTTCCATCTAATGGCAAGATTCTTTTCTACGTATGAAAGGTTAGATATGACTTTTGTCTCCTCTTTATCTGTTTTTATGTCTGTTTTTTTCTTGCTTTGAATATCTGTATATTATAGACACTGAGACATGTACAGGGATGGATGGAGCTAGACAGAGGCAGAAGAGATCATAGATCAATAGATATCAGATACACGTAGAGATGGATTTAGTGCAATCAGGCCTTTAATATGTATTTTCTAAATTCGCAGGTTATTATGAAATCATGCACTGGAATTGATTACAAGGAATTTTATATTTTCCTCAAGATAATAGCAGAAAATCGAATTTATGACTTGGAGAATTCAGAGTTTGACTCAGCCTGTGAAAAACTCTCCAATGGATCCTTCGTGATGTCCCCTGGACCCCAACACGCAATGTTTGATATCACGAAAATTATAGAAATGTTAACATTCGTTATGTGTAATGAAGACTTTCAAAAACTTGAGCAAGACTCTCTGTCACCCCCTCCTGATGAATTGATGCGATGCCTGAAGTCTGCTATAGCAAAACACTCCTTAGACACCAATAAAAGCAGCCCAGAAATATGAAAGGAATCGGTCAAAACGGAGGAATAAAATACATCGTACATTTTAACTACCGGAAATGCATCTCTTCATATTTCATGCTCATGTGAACATTTAACAGCATTAACTGCACTAAATAAAGTGAAAGAATGTTATGTGACAATTCTATCAGACTTGCTGATTGGAAATGTTCTCAGACTGAGCTGGTTTTATTTCCTGATCTGCTGCTTTAGCCTCAAATTAGCATTTTCCTTGAGCTTCCCTCTTTTATTAAACTTTTATTTTCTATTATTTTAATTATTAGTAACAGGAAAAAAAAACAAATCACACAGCTACTTGCCACTGGGTGCGACTCCTGGGTTTGTTTTATTTAAATTTGCCGGGGAGTTATTACAAAAGAATGAGAATAAAAGAGAAATATAATAATTGAATGCCGGCACTGTAATGATCAATATAGAGAGAGATAAAATAGTGCGGAGCCTTCCATTTCCAGCAAGCCTTTAGTTACCCTTTCACCTCCATCTAAATGCCCTCAGAGGCAAAATCTATTGTTTTCCAATACTTTTCCCATGCTTTTGGCATTTTCGGTTCTCAAAAAGGACCCTATACAATATACATTATGTTAAGCGATCACAGTCACATCAGATGAGAGGTAGTAACACATTTATAGGGAGACATGTTTCCTTTATTGAATTCAGCAGCCAATAGGGCTGGCTAAACGACTGACAACACTTTTCTACAAATTAACAAATACGCTAAAATTGATCAAACTTGGTATGTTTTTGTCATGTGTAAAACACACTGTGAACGTCTGGAAAAGCTTTATGTTGATAGGAGTTAATGCCATCTGCAACTCCCATATGATGGCAAGTTTTTCAGTTTTATTCAATAAAGTGAGAATTCAAATTGAAGGTCACAGTCACTGCACTGGAAACACAGCAGAGTTAGATAATTACATTCAATCCGCTAATGTGGCATTAAACTTGAACTCTCATGTTAGTAAATAACCTTAAACGTGATCTTGTCTTCCCTCATCATCCTAAGACTCTGTTGTCGGCCTCTCTGCTTGTTTAAACTCTAGTAATTTCTCGCATTGATTACTGTAATTCTCCTAATTAGTCAGGAACCGTTCTGCCTCTCTACAGTCCATAATTAATGCTAACGCTATGTTGATTTTCTTTTCCTGTCATTCCTCACACCTCTCCCCTCTGCCAGTCCTTACATTGGCTTCCTGTACCCTATTCAATTTAAAATATTAACTCTAATCGATAAAGCTCTCAACAATTCCCCCCCCCCCCCCCCCCCCAGTACATTTCTTCACTAATTCATGGTTATACCTCTTCCTGGTCTCTCTGGTCTGTTGGTTCCGGCCATACCTGAGGCTGCCACTTGGCATTTGCAGGTTTAGGGGTGTGCCGCACAGCAGCCACGAAGGTCCCGGTCCCACTCCGCTCTCACTGAGGTGAACACTGCTCTCCTGGATACCTCCAGCTTGGAGGTCACCCGGCATTCTCCTCACGGAAGTGCAGACAGCACTGCATTACCTGTGAGGTTGCTAGAGTTCCATGGCAACCTTGTCCCACCTACACGCATCCTTTAGAATTACAGGACCCTGTAAACGTTATACTTACCTTTTTGTGATGTCATATTTGTTGGACACCTGGGTCTACTCTGCACAGGTCACACCCCTTTGTGTGTCTGTCCTGGTGCAGGGTGATGATGGTGTCCAATAGTATTCTTCTTTGCCATATACAAGTTCCCCTCTTTCTGGGAATCATTGCCCTGTCGTGGTTCTTGTTAGCCTGAGAGTGTGTTTATTAATATTCTTTTATTCCCATTGCTGACCCGGTTTGGTATTTTTGACTATTCTGACTCTTTGTATCCCTGTGACCTTGACTTGTCTATCTCTGTATCCCATGACCTAGGCATCCTTTATTACTACGATTTCTCGCCTTTTTAGACACACGTTAAGCCCGGCTGGCCACTCTGAGGTCTTGTATACATACCCTGTCCTTCCTTCTAATTTGGCTACTATTCTTGATTGTGTTTGCTATGTAATAGTATAATCAGTTTGTTCTTAAAGTTGAGATGTCAGAGTATCATTCTTGAGGTCACGTGATTAACAACAACGACGCCCCTATGGACATTCAATGAAAACCTATATGAAAAGATATCTAAATTGAATTAAGTCTGTTGCGATCTTCTATCTATCAGGCGATATGGGTTCCACTATTTAAAAAACATATATATATATTTTTTCAATGCAGTTAAATGCACCAAGATAGATCCCTCACAGAACCCTGATTCACTTTAATTGTAGTGAAGCTTGATGAATTTTGTCAAGTTCATGTCATAGATAAGCATTGAGGACAGATAGCGCTTTTGTGTCTATTGGCGTGATCCACCAGTGAAATTGCAAACATCATTGTTTAGACGGCTAAAACTAAAATTCATTCAACACAGACACTTCTCACTTACCGAACGGGTTCCGTTCCTACAACCCAGTCGTAGAACGAATTGGTCAGTAAGTTAGGAGTTAAGGGATTCCCTGCTTTGCTGCGGTCTTCGGGGAAATGTCCTCGACCATAGACAACACAACAGAGCAGGGAATCCCTCTAATCTATGTTCGGGGAAATTTCCCCGAACATAGATTAAGGGATTCCCTGCTCTGGTGCGCATGTCTGACATTTCCCCGATCATAGAGGAACGCAGCAGAGCAGGAAATCCCTCTAATTCCCACAACTGCTCACACCTACCACCCCGCGAGAGAGCTGGTCGTAAGTGCAAGCCGTTGTAAAACAGGTAGGTCGCAAAACGAGGACCACCTGTAAGTTGTAGAAGTGATAGCAGCTAAGGGCTGTGTGGATTAATTCGAGAAAAAACAAAAGTTCAGTATCTCCGCATCCTTATTACACAGTATTATGACACTTGTAGGTATTCTGCAGCAAGCTCATATCCTTCCAGGGTTAAAACAAAGGAGAACCAGGTAAAAGTTGGGTACTGAGAACATAAACCTGGAGCTACCTAGAAACTAGTGATGAAATTCACTAAACATACATTTCCTGGTTAAATATTGTCATTATACATATACAGTGTTTTGCTTATATTAATTTACACATAGACGTGGACGTATTGGTTTTAGACATTATACCATCGTTGTAGCATGGATCGCCTGGTCTAATAAATTATGTAGTGAAATAGGGAAGTAGGTTTTAAAGAGATACAATTAGCTGACAGATTTGTGGATCTCGCCTTCTTAGATGGGAAGTTACAATTAGTATACAGTCATGCCATTTACTGTGTGGCGTGTGGACACAATTTAATGTCTGGGCAGATTTTCTGGTAACGAAACCAGCAGCTCCTAGCACAGAGGAACATGACGATCACATTCCTGGTATTCTGAACTTGTGGTGTTTCACGTACTGTAATTCTCTTATTTATTTATTTAGATCTCAGTAACTTGTGTGTTTGTTCATTAGGGTTACTGCAAGCTGTGTATTTAGTGGAAAAACGGTCATATCCAATGAAAACAAGTCCCGATTATTATCAATATGTGGTTTTAATGATTTGAGTGTTCCTAACCCTATCTGTGTGTGCCCCCCAACCCAAACATAAAATGTATTAGTCAGCAAGTTATAATGTGTAACACATTATCGAGACGTTGGCTTTGGCTGAATTCAGCATCTCCGAAGCTTCCAAAAACGAGTGAGATGGTCCAACATGTTCGTTTGAATCGGCCTTTGGAGTTTTGCCCAGGGAGCAAATAAAATAAAATGGGGAAAAAAGGTGATAAATGGCTAGGTGACAGTCATGAAAATGTAAGTTTTATTCACAGATCAAGTGAATACTGACCAATAGTGGGAAACAAAGTGAAAACTGACCAATAGCAGTAAAAAAAGAATATATTTAATATATACACAAACATCCACGCACTTTTTTTTTTTTTTTTTAATACTCCTTTTTTGGTCGCTTGATCTGTGAACCAAATGTCAAGAATATGCAGTGTTCTGCAAATTATATACATAATATTTATATTATTTAGATAATGTATATATTTAGCAGTACGCGGATTGGCCGAATTTCAAGCCTTTTTTTGATCTTAATCATCTTCCTAAATCTTTTTTTCCATGGGTGATATTCGGACAAGCTGAACAAGGGTCGGGGGTTTTGGACGCACGGAATTTTACCGCTTTACACGTTTAATAACATAATTATATATGTACGCACTTCCGCTTAGAAGTACCTTAAAAAAACACCCAGCAGAATGTCCACACAAAATATAAAAGGTTAATGCACTTGGCTGCCTGTAACCTGGAATTGTTCGATCATTCGTTCAATCTGCCGGGCAGTCCTGTTTCCCTTTCCTGATGTCCTCTCCATGTGTATTTGTGGATTCCTTGTCATTGTCAATGCACCTTTTCTCACGGATGCCTTAACAATATATTTGTTTCCTCTGCATATAGTTGCTTATGACTGCAGAGATTGGCAAAACATCATACATATAGAAGACTGTCACTTCTTCTTTTGATAGTAAAGGAACAATGTATACGTCCATTTTAGCGTTGTGCACAGCTCTGTATTCCCTGTTGATGGGAATCATCACATTGCTGCTTTCTGGACATCATTTTATTAAGCAGTTCCATATATACTTTTTTTTCATCCTATACAATGAATGGAACTGCTGCTGGGCCTGAACTACATATCCATTAAACCCTTGATGAATAGATGTTTATAGTACAAGATCTATTTCAGACCTATTTAAATAATAACTTTAAGCAACATAGCGCATATAATCCTGGGCATTGCAAGCAGGCCATCATTCCAGAAGTATTACCCTGGAAGATAGTTTATTTAAAACCGCTTCTTAAACTCCCCAAATGTGCACCGAAATCCTCACAAAGAATATACATAGTCGCTTGTATTTGGACAGACCATAAAGACAGACAGATCGACATATATCATTTTTTTAAACCCAAGGGGGAACTAATTGCCGAACGAAAATAAAAGCTCAACAAATGTGCCCAAAATGTGGAATCTAGGGGTTTATGCCACCTGATAGAGTTAAAACCTCTTCTTGTCTTTGTATTGTTGTCAATTTCTCTTTTTAGTAGTCTGGTTATTAGAGGTTTGATTGTTCCCTGAATTAAAGTCTATCTTCTGATTTTTTTTCCCCAGTTTTAAAACCAATATGTTACTGAAAAATAAATATGACTTATTTATAATGAATCTGGAAGATAGTATAACAATATCCTAATCTACACTCTACAAACGTGGCTTTATTAAGGTGACAAGTTCAGTGCAAATTCACCCAATTGTCTAGTTTGTCTGTGGATAATTAATATTCATTTAGCCTGCAGCGAGAAGTTCAAATTACAAATTTTTACTTGTGTGCAAAGAGTAATTCTGCGCCAATGTTCTAAAACGTAAGAAATATCCACAACATTCCACTGGTTTCCAAGGTATTTGATATACGTTTGCACAGTTACATAAAAATTAGTTCGAAACAAAACACGATTTCCCACTTTCTATAAATCAGACTTTTTTTATTGAAGGTAAACAAAAAAAACAAACCAAAAAAATAACCATATTAAACTCAAGGTTTATAAGAAGTGTAAATAGAACACAGTACCCATTGTACAGCGCTACGGAATTTGTTGGCGCTATATAAATAATAATAATAATGTGTACATCTCTAAAGATGGGAGTGTTGAGAACTTTCTGTTTGTAGTGTAGAATTTAGTGGCGGTTACAATCCTACAGCCGGGCTCTCACATTCCAATCGTAGGCCTGTTTGGTCCAGCTGCAATGTTTCTGATTGCCCACTATTTAGGGGACTGTCCACTATCCATCCATTTTCTAGAGGCTGCCGTAGCAGAATTTATTAATGTATTTTTGTTTCATATATTTAGTAATATGGTTCAAGATGAGAAGAGCGCTGGTTGTAAAACCTCTGTCCAGCACAGATGATCTGTCCTCCCCTCCGATTTCAGTGTCACTACTAATAAATATATTTCTATGATGCAATAAATACGTATGGCCCATGCATAGCTTTTAAACAAACAGATGTGATGTCAATTCACTAGTTTAGTATCAAGCCTCAAAAAATACAAATTAAAAAAAACACCAACATTTTATACAAATGAACAACAGGGATCTCAGCAGAAAAAAATGTATCAGAAAAATGAATTCAAGAAAGATTTTCCGAGGTAACATAACTAATAGGCAGAAATATACAATTAAATACAGGGAGCAGCCTTGTATTGTTGGTACTTCCATTTAAATATAAAAATATATACATTTTAACTGTAGTAAAATTCATCATATAACAACAGTGTTTACACTTTTTTTTTTTTTTTTTTTTTGCGCAAACCAGGTAGGTCAGTCCTTTTCTAAGTATTTGAAAATTAAAAACCTAGACTCCCATTTTGTTTTTTTCAGAACTGTGACACGTGTCTCCCTTTTGGATTCAAAGCGATATTAGAGCAGTTATTATATATAATCAGCCGAAATAAAATGTTAATTGCTTTATTGACCTTGGAAGGATGCAAGAACTAGTTTATCCCCAGGATTGAAGAGGATCTGCAATTGGTGCATTAACCAAGGATCTATCGTTGCTATGTTTCTTAAAGTGAATTTAACGTTAACTTTCCTTTCACGTCTCGTCTTTGAAGACCTGCTGAGTTCAGCTAAACGTGAAGTGAATATGCTCCTTCTATACCAAGTGTCTCCAGGTCCAACTGGAATCTTAAAGTGGGAACTTTATCTCAGCTGGGTCTATAGTGTTCTTTAAAAAAAAATTAAAAATCCCATTGTCTTTCTTTAAATGAAATGTTTGCGCCGTGGTGAATGTACCCAACTCTTTATAGTTTTTTTTCTTTGCCGGTTTCATTTCACTTTTAATATTTTGTTTTGTTTGTTTGTTTTGACTGTTTGTCTTCCTTTATTGCACTTTAATAAAACGTATAGAAGAAACTTATTTAAAAAAAATAAAAATGCATATTGTCAAAGTAGAGTTCAGCCATGTTCTCCCTGTGTGTATTAGGGTTCCAATAATTTTGGCAGCCAAACTGACTTAATACATACAAAAGGCAATTGATGGCCAATTAGGGCACAGCATATGTTCGTGGATATTTTCCAAGATACTCAGCCAGCAGTCAAGCTCAGCTATTAAGATGGCAGGGTATCATGGGAAATCATTGTGAATATTTTGAGCTATTATCTCGCTCGGCCCTTCCCACTGCCGATATATAGCCTGTGTGATTAGCCCACCTATCATGATTGTAGGTAGTCAATATTTAAATAACAGGCTAGACGTTTAGCCCTTAGAAGATAAGAAGAATTTGCGTTTAGTGGATGTAACACTATTTTGTCTGTGTAGTAATCGTAAGGTCATCCATGCAGGTGGTGCTTACTATGGAGTCTAAGTCAACTTAGAGTTGGAGAAAGACAGGAAAACCTTCAACCATAAATCCCCTCTCTCTTTTAGATTGACATTACAGACAGGACTTGAAAAGAAACATACCTTTTTCAAGCCAGTTTTATGAATGAGGAGTCACTGATTGGCTGAGAGCTTCAAGTGACCACTCACAGACTTTGGGGATAAACCGCTCGAGAATGGTTTAATAACTTAAGGTGAATAATTGAATAGTGTGTGACTTATGCACCTCCTGAGAGGTGGGTAACCCCTTATTGGGCAGACTGGATGGGCAGAATGGTTTTTATCTGCCGTCAAATTCTATGTTTCTACGCTTAGTGAATGAATTCACCAAAATAAGTATATTGGGCTGAGAATATCAGTAGAGAAGGGAAAAAGGGTATAAATGATTCCCCAAGGAGTGGAAGTCTCACTATAGTTGGAAAGAATAAAACGTAACTTTTAATAAAATAATTGTAAAATACAGTCCAAACGTCCTGTACGCCACAAAAATAAGCAAACTATGTATATCTAAAATCAAAACCAAGAAGTAGCCAATTAGTTCCAGCCTGGGAATAGAGGATTAAACACGGAACGGTACCTGTGTGTGGGAACACCGATCGCTCTATAAGGTAGGTGTATAGGATACGGATTGTCCTCCTAGAATCCAACTAATTCACAATAACTGGTAAATGTAATCAGTAACCACACAAAGTAACCACTTAAGGTGAGCCAACGCTAGGAGCCTCCTGGCACCATAACAACTTAATTTCAATGAAATTCTTATGGTGTCCAAACTGACACTCTACGTCCCATAGATATTATAATGATATTATAATAACGATATTTAGGAATCTTGTAAACCTGTTGTAACTTTGTTTTAAATATTTAAATAAATATTCTGATTGAGTCTTTTCCCTGTATTCCAGATGTGCTTTCTGTCCCTCTGTCTGGTATTCGTTGATTATTACCAGTTCCATTCCTTCTTTTGCTCTATGTTCCACTAGCATCCGTGATTACAATCCAAAGCCTCGATTCCGATATAAGATTTCCCAGATAATCTCCATCCTGAGTGATGTTTTGTCAGTAACTTGCAGTCAGTTGCCGTGATGTTGAAATTAAGTCTTTTGAAGACGTGCCCGAAGTCTCCCAATAATTATAGATCCTGAAATAGGATGATATTTACAAGAAATGTTCTTGGGCTCCTGATTCAGGGCCAGATTATTTCTCACTCCATACAGTCCATGTCCAGACACCGGTGCTAGCATTTGTACAGCCGGACCTCTTCCTTCTGAATGTGCTCATAACAGGACTGCGGAGATACAATTCACACAGGATGATCAGTCACCTCTCATTCGGTAACATGACGGCACAATACACATTACAGATTATTCTCCATCATTGTTCCTTGGGTTGCAGATTGTTCTCTGTATAATGAGTTTTCCTACTCCCAATGCAGAGCTTATAAAAGATAGCATTTTCCTCTCCCACCATTAACTTCAAAGTTTCACCTCTGTTAACCCTTTAAACTACAGGATGTGGAAGGTGGGATTAATTCCTTGGTACTTACCTCAAGAGCTGTTAACAAGAAGTCATATATTCCTCCCCTGTTACTGGGGTCCATCAAATCATAGATAAAGTGGATTTCTGCCCCCAGATGTTGGATCCTATTAAAGCAGAAAATAGTAAAGCACACAACAAGTTATAGATTAGAAAAGATTCTAGTGAGCTGCACAGCACATTAAATCACTACGTGGGGATCTTAGTTTGTGAATTCTATACTATCGAGGCCCGCATGTATACAAAGCAATCAGCGATAACATTATATTGGTTGCCATGGCAATTGATCCAATTTGTGAATTTTACATACGGTTCAATGTGCATTAAAATAGTATGAAAACCAGCCCAGTCTGCTCGTTCCTGTGAATGTCTACATAGATGTAGAAGGCGGCTCTTTCACAAGGTCTGTGTCATGAGTGTGTGAATCTTTCATGTCTACATTCAAATCACAAACACCTGTAAACGTGTCCCAGAACAAAATGCTTCAACAAAGATGCCGGTCTAGAAACGGAACGGGATCTTCAGCAAAGTTACAGATATTTACCCAGCTCGAGAAGCCACGTAGATCAATAATGGCAGCAAATCGTCCATGGGCAATTTGTAATCATCATCCACCACTCGCGAAACCGTTTTTTCAATCTCCGTATACGTCTTCAGAATGATTTCCAGCTTCTGGCTTGGATCCATAACCGTTCTGGAAACGTTAGCATTAATCATTAATAATTTATTTATTATATTATATTATTTATCTTGGATCTTAGACTACGTTCTACACTATATTGGTAATGTCTAATCTCCCCGTACCACTGATGGCTAGACAAAAAGGGAACAATTCACAATTATCTGACGAGTCCGGTTAGCCATTGCGGCCATTTACTGTAGTCTATATTACACACCTACATTAACTCTAAATAAATTAAATTGAGTTTAGAATACCTGAAAATATGAGAATAACTTATATTGAAAGAGGCAACCCTAATTACGTCATCATGTGGAATGTTCTACAAATGTTTAACTTTGCATTATTATAGTTCCCAACGATTTACTAAGAACTTTAAGGTATTTCAAGTGAATAACCGTGGGCCAGCTAATTTGCAATAAATTAAGTAATTAGGATCAGAGTATATTTTAATTTTTTACATGCAATTTTAATGGAAATATGGAGCAAGAGTTCTTAAAAGACACACTATGTGCAAACATACAGTGTCAGCAATAATATGATAAGGTTAGAAGACGCCTCGACGGCGCACTTTGTAAATCGGGTCTGTTACCCCGGAGGAATATGGCCTATAGTTTATCTTGCCTGAACTATGGCTAGCGTCAACCATGGTTATATTAAAAAATGATATATTATTATAGACTACCTTTTATATAGAGGAACAAGAAGCCTGCACAGCATGGGACTGGCAGATCCGGGCGGGTAATCATGAATGGTCAATCCCGGCACGAAGATTTTCTACACAATAGCATGGAATATTTTTTTATATAGGTTTCTTTATTTCAAAAAGATAATTGACTTGTTACAGGTATACAATATTGTATATTGTAAACTGGGATTATTATTGTTATGATTACATAGCACCAACATAGTACTAAGTGCAGATAGCGGAGAATGAATGACTTGTTCATTACCAATTATAATATTATGACACGTTAAATGAATCCTGTAAATTAAAGAATGAATGACTTACATGATCTTCTGCAGGCATTCAATAGCAGATTGGAAACACTTGTGTCTCACTATCGAGTATCTCTACAGGAAAACAGAAATATGTAAGACTATAGTTACATTTCACCTAGAATTTCGCTGAACAGGTGATGTTGAGGAAGGAAAGGTCGTCAAGGGACAGGTGCACGGATTTCACAGATCTGAACGATGGGATGATGGGAATCCAAGATGGAGGGATTATCTAAAGTTTGACAGGCCTGGACACTTATTGTAAGTGTACACTATTCACCGTTGTGTAACAATAGAGGGAGAGAGGTGTGTGTTACCCTGGGCTGGGCTGTCTATCTTGTTATTGTAACTACGTATCAATCACAACCGATACAACCCTTTCTATGATGTGCTTTTTTTAAGGTTAAGCTACCCTATGATGTGTGTGTTTAGGCAGGAGTGGGAAACAGCCAATATGAGGTATAAATCACCGAAAATTAATGAACACAAACTGCAGAAATTCTGCTATAACAACCACGCTGGGTCTGCAATGTTCTTGGATAATTTTTCCCCAAATCAGCTATTTATGGCCTAAATGTTCAATTCACTACAATGAGTCCTCAATGAGTAAATCCTGTGAGTCTTTCATCGTTCCAGTTTACATAAATAAGCGTTAATCTGGGTAATGGTAAAACGGAGACACCAAAAGCTAAATGTACCCATCCCGATTAAATACATTATTACTAATTTGCTCTCACTCTTTAATACATAAGGGATGTATATGAGAGATTGGGAGAGATTCGGAGAAGGTTCATTATTGCATCGCACTGCGTTTAACCATTTGTAGCAATGAAACTCTTACCTGATTGGCTGTCAGCTTAATGTCTTTCAGGGGCCATAAGGATCTAATGAAATACAAAGAGGGAAATGTATAAATTGTGGCTGTCTGCTGCATATCACATATAAAAGAGAATTACATTTTCTGTATATGAGTTGGGAGATCAGGTTGAGGGAGTCCCTACACCCAGTGGGCTGGAGTCAGATCTTTGAAGAATGGTGTGTACTTTGATCAGGGAGAATCCTATAAGATGTTAACATGCTGGTAACTGTCACCATATAGACTGACACATTTGTCCCAGCCACTCTTCCTTGTGTTTCAGAGGTTGTGAAGCTTAAGGAACTTATCTACACATGTGATGGGCATGTCCACGTGTACAGTCGTTATGGTAACCATAATTTAAAGAGACAGTGTAGTCACCAGAACCACCACAATGTAAAGTAGTGGTTTTGGTGTCTATAGCCTGTCGCTGTAGGCTAAGCACTTTAAATGCTGCCTTTTAATGCCTCGTTTCCACTGAGCGGATCGGTTCGGTTCAGTTCGGTACGGTTCGCTATTTTGGGTGTTTCCATTATGAAAGTGGTCCATACAAGCGAACCGTACCGATCCATTCAGGGCCCTGCTTCAGATGTAGGGCCATAGAAAATGGAACGGTTCGGTTAGGGCGGATCTACTATACAATCCATTGATTGGTGGACAGGAAGAGCATTTTTTCTAAACCCTGCATGGCCCTGAAGGTCTGACTTGCAGTGGAAACGCTCACCAGAATGGGCTGGTCCATTCTAAACCTTCCAAACTGTACCAACCCGAACCGATCCGCTCAGTGGAAACGAGGCATTAGAGAAGAGGCAGTGTTTGCAATACTGCATAGTAACACTTGGAGTGACAGTTGCTCAGATGGCCACTAGAGGTGCTTCCTAGTTCAGTGCAGCTCTGTGTACAGCACCTACGTTCAGGGTTTCCGCTCTCTGCATGGAGGCGCTGGACGTTCCCCATATAGATACAACTGATTGAATGCATCTCTATGAGGGAGTGCAGATTGGCACAGCATGGCTAAAAGGGAACTTTCTTCACCCTTGCTGAAATTTTTATATCTGTGGAAAAAACTTCAGAATCCCTTTTGGGATCTTATCAGATTTAAGCGAATTTCTTATATTTATGTCTCCTTTAATGAATATTTCTCTCAATAAGCATTTAGAGCAGTGATGGCTACCTACAGCACCCCCAAATTAAGGCACCATGAGTAACGTAGCTTAGATAAATCTAGGGTGCCAAGGTCATGGACCCTGGATACTAATGGCTAATCTTGGCACTGCAGATATTTCAGGAATATATTTCCCACTTTTGAGAATGTTTCACAAATTGAATCAGTATGAAGATTAGATAACGTTACAGTAGCGGGGACTGATACATTGTGGCTATTGGCTAATGTTTCTACAGATGATCTGAAGTTCGATGTAAACCTGGGTCCCGTGGAGACGGACTCACTTCTGCACATCCAGGAATTCCAGCAGCTTGGTGTCGGTCAGTATCCCTAGGCGGACAATGCCCTGCCAGTAATAGGCGTCTTCCTGTTGGTGATACAGCATGTATAACATGAAGAGATCGGCATAGAAATACGGCAGGAGGATGGGAAGGACCACGGTGTATGAATTCAGGGCCTCGCTGCAATGCAAGATCAAAGTCAGCAACAAACCCAATACAGTCCTAGAAAACACATTATTACTCAGATAGATCTAAAACACAGCTTTATGTCCATGTCATAGCAATAATTCACTGAGGGCACTTGGTTCGCATTATAGAGACAACAGGAAGCAATGACATGATCTAAGATATATTTATAATAAATCATCTGTTACTAAATTCTGAAACAATAATAGACTTGGGCTTTCAGTCTCAAAACAAATTGCAATCCATCTGATTTTTGGGTATTTGGCAATTGGTCCAGAACAAATGAAATGGACAAAAAGTTTTGTGATTTTGGATTGTACCTGTGGCACCGAAAAATGAGGATTAATATCGGGGGGAAATAATGATTGACTATGGGAACAGCAACTAAATGGCAGGAAAATGCATCCGTGTACGGCGAAATATATATACATAATAATGTATATATTCTATTTTGGTTCATCTGAATATTTTCACAATTGCACTGATGAAATGTGGCCAAACTGAAAACGCCACATGGATGAGACAAGTTTCCCCGAACACAAAATCGATTTGAAGTCTAAGAAATATTGATAATGCATTTCTATTTTAGCTCAGTTATTGCACTGATGCTTTACCCCCATGTTTAATACACTTTATGGAAATACTAGGTGTAGAGGCTCATGGTGTTGCCAATTTACACAAATCTCTGCTCATCCCGACGAAGCACCATGTCACCATATATTAACATTTTCATTAAACCAACTGGGGAACTTTTAACCATTTTTTTTTTACTTTTTACCAATATATCTGTAATTTTTATTTATCTGGAAGTGAAGTTTTAATAATTTTCACATGTGACCAGGGCCAAAAATGTAATAATTTCAACTAAGTATTAATTTTTTTATTAGTAGGAATGCCAAAATAAGGGGCACGGTAAGTGCTCTCTGACTGATGTCCCTAAACCGTTCCATACTCTGCTTATTGAAAAATATGGTTCTGAGTTTCTCTATTCAAAATATGTGCCTTTATCCTATTGAGCACATATTATTACAATAATCAGAAACCCCATTCATATACAATACAGTCTTTACTTACTTTCTCTCTTCTTCATCCTCACCGGCTGGGACCGCCATGTCGTTTTCCCCACCGGCCAAAACCTTCAGCGCTCTATAAACCAAGAGAGAGAAACATCAGAAAATGGACACTGCTTACAGAGTAATTATTGCAGTATTAGGGGGACGTGGAAAGGACAGGACCAGCCTGCAGGAAGCAGAAAGGCTGTAGAAGTAAAAGTAAGAGATGAGATGGTGTAAAGGCTAAGCACAGGGGGATTTTACAGTTGCAACGAATCTCTGGGAGATTTTTAATGTAAACTCTTTAGTTGAAGAAAAGAGACCCTATATTAGTAAATTTGTAACTCAATAAACATAATTATTTCTACCAAGATACATTTTACCTGTATAACTCCCAGATTTTTGTAGCATAGTGTTTTATCTCCTCCTGTGCCATGGACAAAAGGTGAAAGTTTGCCCCAATTCCCGAGTAGGTGGCCTGGAAAACCACACACAGTTCCTTCATCAGCTTCATCAATGGGTGGTGAGATGACTTGAAAGCCTGAAATGGAGATAGACATAGAGTGATCGGTATGAGGGTTACCTTCCGACCTCTTAAACTTGGTCCCTGAAGTGTATTTACTTGTTATAAGGAAAGGGGATTATCCTTAACCTAACAGAAATAAGCCAGATTTAAAATAAAGCTAAAAATGGCAGTCTGGGTGCAGTGTGCCCTGATCACGGTCATAGCGAGCCCATAAATAATCCTTGCTTGGAAACATAGTGTAGAGCAGGGCTGTCCAACCTGCAGCCCCCCAGATGTTGCTGAACTACAACTCCCATGATTCCCTGGCTATCTGTTTCATTGAAAGAATCATGGGAGTTGTAGTTTGGCAACATCTGGGGGCCCGCAGGTTGGACAGGCCTGGTGTAGAGTAAAGATCTGTAAATTCTCATAGCTCAAACTAGAATCAACAGAGAAATTAGATTAAATTAAAAATAAAACACTATGTACCTTTTCCAGATAGCACTGCATGGACTCTTGTTCTAGCTGAAGACTCATGTCCTTCAAAATATCTTCTATCTCACCAGAAACATCAGCGCTGTCCCTTAAAATAAAATAAACACACAATAAATACCAGTTTTTATGTTAGAAGACTATTACAGAAACTGGAAAACTAGAGCCACTCTCGTTGTTGTTTTGCTGATTATAGTGATAGACCTGTGTGCAGGCAGTTTGTAGAAACTCAGCTACATTAAAAATAGCTGAGATATAATGGGTGGCTCCTTCGATACAAATTAACTGCTTCTATTGTGAAATATTAGTTTGTATGTCACGTTTTGCAGCAGAATAATAAAATGACAGAGCTGTTTTCCTCCCCACATTTTTAATTTGTTAATTTTTATTTTTCATTTATATGAATAAGATTTTTCATCTTATTTAAATAAGAAGATTTATTAAACTGTGCCACGAAACAAAAAGTGTTTTTATGCCAAAATCCTGTTTATGATCTAACATGTTGTAGGAATTTAGCTAAACTACAAGGGTACCTACACCACTGATAAATCCAAAGGACTTGTCCATTTCCCATTATTCTGTGGACTTGTTGTGGGCTATGCTGGATTTGGCCCCACCCAGGAGCTTCTTGCAAAATAATATTCATTGGTGTCAGCTGTGGGAAGTCATTCAACGAACCTCGTGGGACGTCCAGCAAGGTTTACAGAGATCTGTGCACTGATTGGTTGGAAGGAAATCCAGCCAGTTACATTGCTGAGAGGGCTAAGTTCTGGCCTCTAGGTTACATTAATTTGACTCCTGCTCCAAGTCAAATGTGTTGTTTTTTTTTTTTTTTTATGTGTGCTCAGTTTATCATTAGTAAATGTAAGGTAGTAAATAGATAAACCAGATAGATAAGACATATGCCGTCTTTCCCTGAAAATAAGACATCCCCCGAAAATATGCCCTAGCTTATTTTCGGGGGAAGCTCGGAATATAAGCCCTACCCCGAAAATAAGCCCTAGTCGGAATTTTCCCTGAACATAGATTTGCGGAATTCCATTCACGAGTAAGCTAATCTATGTCTGGGAAAGTTTCCCTGAACATAGATTTGCGGGATTCCATGCACTATTGAACTGGTCTATTTTCGGGGGAATTTTCCCGAACGTAGACCTGATCTCTGGCACATTCTTGCTACAGTAGTGCATCCTCACTTACCGACAGTGTTGTAAAATCAGAAGTCTGTAATATTTTGACACCCAGACAAAATGAGGGCAAAAAGAAAGAACTGGAGAACTCCAAGGGCAAGAATCTTACAGCTTTCTGCAAAACAATGAAGTTGGATGTTCGAATGATCCGAAAATGGTGAGCAAAATACGATAATCTCAAGCAACAGGTGGATGAGGGAAATGCCAAGAAGCGCAAGTGTGGATCAGGTCAGCAACCATTATTTCCGGAGCTGGAAGGCTGTGAATGGATTGCTGACAGGAGAGCAAAGGCTTTGGTTGTGCACAGGGCTGATATTCAAGCATTTGCCCTTGCACCAGCACCAGAGTTAGAATTGTCCTCAGAAGTTTTTAAAGCATCACAACACTGGCTGGATGACTTCCTTAAGCGACATGAACTGTCACTAAGAAGATTGACAACACTGTTGAAGCTGGAAGATACTGATATTATTAAACATGTGATATTGTTGATCACATTGATTTTTCTAAGTACAAACTCTCCGACATGATTGCTATGGAAGAAACTGCAGTGTTTATGGGCCAAGGATCTCAAACGACAATTGTTCAGAGGGGTGCCTCGTCAAATACATTCCCTCCACTGGTTATGAAAGCGCACATGTTACCTGCAATTTGTAAATTCGTCTGGATGTAGAGAAAGCCCCACCTCTACTCATCACCAAGGGCAAGAAAGAGAAGATTGAACGTGTTTCAGGCATTTAGATTCTCGAAACCGAAAAAGCCTGATGCACACAAGCAGCTATAAGGAAGTGGGTCGATTTAATGCGGACACTTGTTTTGTGAGGTGGCCACAGAGCATGGAAATCAATGAATACAAAAAGAATGGAGAGAAATCAACGTGGAAACTTTGTAAAGCCTGGCCTGCAAGAGGTTGTGACTTGGGTGAAGAATTCATGGGATAAAATCACTGACAGTAGTGTTGCCAATGCACTTAGCAGGCTACCTGGACAAGAAGTACTCATTTAAGGAGAGCTATATCGCTGGACATGAGAGATTGGGGTCGACGCTTTTACAGGAAATTGAGTCGCAAGAAACCCAGGTCGGAATTCAGGGTTTGGAGAACTATGACGATGTTCCAGAAGAAGATGACAAGATTGTCTTTGAATAAATGTTAGCCCTAGTGCAGGGGTAGGCAACCTTTTAGCAGCACTGTGATGTCCTATAGCGTGCGGGTTCTATTTTATCATTGTATAAAAATAAGGGTTACCCTGTCAGGGAAGAAATAGCACAACATAGTGCAAAACTGTGTTTAAATTATGTAAAATATGTGTCAAATGGCCACTCACAATTTGTAAGAGATAAAAAGGCCTTCAGTATATTGGATGTGGATGTTTGCAGTCTTCAGCTTTGAATATCTAACTCCCTATATTTGGTGGTGGTGCCGGCAGACCGGTAGCTATTGGAGGAAGGTCTATGAAGTTTTGTGATACTGCAGGTAACACCGAATGAGGGTCCCTGGCCGCTCACAGCCTGGTTCCCACCGCTCGCAGCCTGGTTCCCACCGCTCGCAGCCTGGTTCCCACCGCTCGCAGCCTGGTTCCCACCGCTCGCAGCCTGGTTCCCACCGCTCGCAGCCTGGTTCCCACCGCTCACAGCCTGGTTCCCACCGCTCACAGCCTGGTTCCCACCGCTCACAGCCTGGTTCCCACCGCTCACAGCCTGGTTCCCACCGCTCACAGCCTGGTTCCCACTGCAGTTATGGATAGTGGCCATTTGACACATACTTTATAGAATTTAAATATACAGTTTCGCACTGTGTATTTATTACCTGACTTGTCAGTGTTACTCTGTTTGTTGCACTTTGTATCATTTATTGGATAAAATAGTTTCTACTTAATTTCTTGTACTTCGTCTGATCTCACTGGAATTTCAGTAAATTTCCAACCCAGGTTCTATAACTTTCTATAAAAATGCCAACTTTATGAAAAACGTAAAAAGTGACAGTGTTACTTTAATTGTGACCCATCGTGAAATATTAGATTTTACTAAGTTATAATATATGTGAATATAAGTTACTGTAATGACCACATCCCTTACTGCTGGTTAGACTGCCGTCACTCCAATGTTAAAAGCAGTTTGATCATCAGTCAGGTAGCGGATACTGACCTCTTACATGACAGCACGTCAACATATCGAAACATTAAAGGACCACTCTAGGCACCCAGACCACTTCAGCTTAATGAAGTGGTCTGGGTGCCAGGTCCATCTAGGGTTAACCCATTTTTTTATAAACATAGCAGTTTCAGAGAAAATGCTATGTTTATAAATGGGTTAAGCCTTCCCCCAAATCCTCTAGTGGCTGTCTCATTGACAGCCGCTAGAGGCGCTTGCGTGATTCTCACTGTGAAAATCACAGTGAGAGCATGCAAGCGTCCATAGGAAAGCATTCATAATGCTTTCCTATGTGACCGGCTGAATGCGCGCGCAGCTCTTGCCGCGCGTGCGCATTCAGCCGACGGGCGGAACGGAGGAGGATCGGAGGCAGAGAGGGTGGGGGCACCCTCAGGGCACTATAGTGCCAGGAAAACGAGTATGTTTTCCTGGCACTATAGTGGTCCTTTAAGAAATTACTAAATAAACCTGCGTGAAATGGTATAGTAAGATGTTTTCTCAACAAAGTCTTGCTACACTTGTCTCACCTCTGACACTACAGGTACTAGAGTTAAATAAATACTCCCGTCCGTCTCTCACCTCTGACAGTACAGGTACTAGAATAAAATACTCCCGTCCGTCTCTCACCTCTAACAGTACAGGTACTAGAATTAAATAAATACTCCCGTCCGTCTCTCACCTCTGACAGTACAGGTACTAGAGTTAAATAAATACTCCCGCCCGTCTCTCACCTCTGACTGTACAGGTACTAGAATTAAATACTCCCATCCGTCTCTCACCTCTGGCAGTACAGGTACTAGAGTTAAATAAATACTCCCGTCCGTCTCTCACCTCTGGCAGTACAGGTACTAGAATAAAATACTCCCGTACGTCTCTCACCTCTGACAGTACAGGTACTAGAATTAAATAAATACTCCCGTCCGTCTCTCACCTCTGACAGTACAGGTACTAGAATAAAATACTCCCGTCCGTCTCTCACCTCTGACAGTACAGGTACTAGAATTAAATAAATACTCCCGTCAGTCTCTCACCTCTGACAGTACAGGTACTAGAATTAAATAAATACTCCCGTCCGTCTCTCACCTTTGACAGTACAGGTACTAGAATTAAATAAATACTCCCGTCCGTCTCTCACCTCTGACAGTACAGGTACTAGAGTTAAATAAATACTCCCGCCCGTCTCTCACCTCTGACTGTACAGGTACTAGAATTAAATACTCCCGTCCGTCTCTCACCTCTGGCAGTACAGGTACTAGAGTTAAATAAATACTCCCGTCCATCTCACCTCTGACAGTACAGGTACTAGAGTTAAATACTCCCATCAGTCTCTCACCTCTGACAGTACAGGTACTAGAATTAAATAAATACTCCCGTCCGCCTCTCACCTCTGACAGTACAGGTACTAGAGTTAAAATACTCCCGTCCATCTCTCACCTCTGACAGTACAGGTACTAGAGTTAAAATACTCCCGTCCATCTCTCACCTCTGACAGTACAGGTACTAGAATTAAATAAATACTCCCGTCCCTCACCTCTGACAGTACAGGTACTAGAATTAAATACTCCCGTCCGTCTCTCACCTCTGACAGTACAGGTACTAGAATAAAATACTCCCGTCCGTCTCTCACCTCTGACAGTACAGGTACTAGAATTAAATACTCCCGTCCGTCTCTCACCTCTGGCAGTACAGGTACTAGAATTAAATACTCCCGTCCATCTCTCACCTCTGACAGTACAGGTACTAGAATTAAATACTCCCGTCCGTCTCTCACCTCTGGCAGTACAGGTAGTAGAATTAAATACTCCCGTCCATCTCTCACCTCTGACAGTACAGGTACTAGAATTAAATACTCCCGTCCGTCTCACCTCTGACAGTACAGGTACTAGAATTAAATACTCCCGTCCGTCTCTCACCTCTGACAGTACAGGTACTAGAATCAAATACTCCCGTCCGTCTCACCTCTGACAGTACAGGTACTAGAATCAAATACTCCCGTCCATCGCTCACCTCTGACAGTACAGGTACTAGAATTAAATACTCCCGTCCGTCTCTCACCTCTGGCAGTACAGGTACTAGAATTAAATACTCCCGTCCGTCTCTCACCTCTGACAGTACAGGTACTAGAATCAAATACTCCCGTCCGTCTCACCTCTGACAGTACAGGTACTAGAATCAAATACTCCCGTCCATCTCTCACCTCTGACAGTACAGGTACTAGAATTAAATACTCCCGTCCGTCTCTCACCTCTGGCAGTACAGGTACTAGAATTAAATACTCCCGTCCATCTCTCACCTCTGACAGTACAGGTACTAGAATTAAATACTCCCATCCATCTCTCACCTCTGACAGTACAGGTACTAGAATTAAATACTCCCATCCATCTCTCACCTCTGACAGTACAGGTACTAGAATTAAATACTCCCGTCCGTCTCACCTCTGGCAGTACAGGTACTAGAATTAAATACTCCCATCCATCTCTCACCTCTGACAGTACAGGTACTAGAATTAAATACTCCCATCCATCTCTCACCTCTGACAGTACAGGTACTAGAATTAAATACTCCCGTCCGTCTCTCACCTCTGGCAGTACAGGTACTAGAATCAAATACTCCCGTCCGTCTCTCACCTCTGACAGTACAGGTACTAGAATTAAATACTCCCGTCCGTCTCTCACCTCTGGCAGTACAGGTACTAGAATCAAATACTCCCGTCCGTCTCTCACCTCTGACAGTACAGGTACTAGAATTAAATACTCCCGTCCGTCTCTCACCTCTGACAGTACAGGTACTAGAATTAAATACTCCCGTCCATCTCTCACCTCTGACAGTACAGGTACTAGAGTTAAATACTCCCGTCCGTCTCTCACCTCTGGCAGTACAGGTACTAGAGTTAAATACTCCCGTCCGTCTCTCACCTCTGGCAGTACAGGTAGTAGAATTAAATACTCCCGTCCATCTCTCACCTCTGACAGTACAGGTACTAGAATTAAATACTCCCATCCATCTCTCACCTCTGACAGTACAGGTACTAGAATTAAATACTCCCATCCATCTCTCACCTCTGACAGTACAGGTACTAGAATTAAATACTCCCGTCCGTCTCTCACCTCTGGCAGTACAGGTACTAGAATTAAATACTCCCATCCATCTCTCACCTCTGACAGTACAGGTACTAGAATTAAATACTCCCGTCCGTCTCTCACCTCTGGCAGTACAGGTACTAGAATCAAATACTCCCGTCCGTCTCTCACCTCTGACAGTACAGGTACTAGAATTAAATACTCCCGTCCGTCTCTCACCTCTGGCAGTACAGGTACTAGAATTAAATACTCCCGTCCGTCTCTCACCTCTGGCAGTACAGGTACTAGAATCAAATACTCCCGTCCGTCTCTCACCTCTGACAGTACAGGTACTAGAATTAAATACTCCCGTCCGTCTCTCACCTCTGACAGTACAGGTACTAGAATTAAATACTCCCATCCATCTCTCACCTCTGACAGTACAGGTACTAGAATTAAATACTCCCGTCCGTCTCTCACCTCTGGCAGTACAGGTACTAGAATCAAATACTCCCGTCCGTCTCTCACCTCTGACAGTACGGGTACTAGAATTAAATACACCCGTCCGTCTCTCACCTCTGACAGTACAGGTACTAGAATTAAATACTCCCGTCCGTCTCTCACCTCTGGCAGTACAGGTACTAGAATCAAATACTCCCGTCCGTCTCTCACCTCTGGCAGTACAGGTACTAGAATTAAATACTCCCGTCTGTCTCTCACCTCTGACAGTACAGGTACTAGAATTAAATACTCCCGTCCGTCTCTCACCTCTGGCAGTACAGGTACTAGAGTTAAATACTCCCGTCCGTCTCTCACCTCTGGCAGTACAGGTACTAGAATTAAATACTCCCGTCTGTCTCTCACCTCTGACAGTACAGGTACTAGAATTAAATACTCCCGTCCGCCTCTCACCTCTGGCAGTACAGGTACTAGAATTAAATACTCCCGTCCGCCTCTCACCTCTGACAGTACAGGTACTAGAATTAAATACTCCCGTCCGCCTCTCACCTCTGACAGTACAGGTACTAGAATTAAATACTCCCATCCATCTCTCACCTCTGACAGTACAGGTACTAGAATTAAATACTCCCGTCCATCTCTCACCTCTGACAGTACATGTACTCTTGAGATTTCTGCAGTTTCTTGTTTGATTTCACATGGAAACCTAGGAATGATTCTTCTGTTTCTTTTTTGCAGCCCGATTCAAGGAATTTCTGAAACTTCTCAAAAATGCCATGCCACCGCTCCTCTACAGGTAATAACCCAACACCAAGCTGGCTTTGGAATAAAAATACAAAACATATACAAGTATATTAGAATCTCTAACGGGTAATAAACATGCAGCTGTGTCACTAGGAACGTGCAGGAAGAGGATCACAATATATTATTTTGACACTTTGATTTTTTGTTCGACAAATGCAGTAATGAAACCGTAAAACCACACCGATCCTCTCCAAAATCATCTCACGGAAATATCACTCAATGGAGCAAATGTTATCAACTACAATATGTAGCCAACAACCAAATTAAGATACTCCACTTAGTGGTGCAATATGTAGAAAAACATTTTTGAAAATTAAATATACTCAAAAGATACCACAGTCTGGGACGTCTTACATTAATGACATTGCCTAGAATTCAGGCCTAAAAATGAATGAATAAATAAATTCTGGTAATGAGATGGTTCTAAAATTACTTACAATTTCCTCTTCATGGTTCCATTCTGGTCCTCACATGAAGTATGAAGGACTCCTTGGGTTTGCAGACCTGCGGTCTGGCTTTTGTTAAAGCTTCCAACCAGAGTAAACCCATTGTTAAACGTGAGCTTCCCCTTAAAATAAATTTTAAAAAAATACAATGGACTTAGTAACTTCCTACTGGGGCCTGTTAGATTATACACAAATATGCTAATTAGTGAAAAATACGTACAATTATGAGATCTTTAGCTTTTGTGATTGTTTATAGCACTTAAACAGTTGAGAAAAATATTTTTTATGCAGGATTTTGGACTAAGGATATGACGATGAGTAAATCTGATCTAGATGAAATCGTTTATCCATATGGTTTTCATGACATTGCGGATGACAAGCGAATCCTATCATTGTGAACCTTTAGTAGGGCCTCGTTAAAGGAACACTAACATGTATTCCTAATACTAGTGTTAAACTAACTATTCAGGTCTCCGGTCCTCCTTAGGGCATAGTAAAAAGGTGTTTAAACTCACTTTTATTATTTACACCATGCCGGTTTAATCGTGGCTGGCCCCACTGAGATCAAACTTGATTTCAGACAATCCAATTCTTACCCAGTGGAAACCATTGGGAGGCTACTGTGATCAGCCAATCAGCATTTCCTCATAGAGATGCATGGAATCATGAGCAACGTTCAGCACCTCCATGCAGTGGGGTGCACATTGTGCAGCACTGGACTAGGAAGCACCTCTAGTGGCCGTCTGAGTGACTGTACCTAGAGGCGTCCTTAAGAAGCAATGTAAACAATGTTTTTTTCCTCTGAAAAGATAGTGTTTACAATAAAAACTCTGCAGAGAATGATTCACCAGAATAACTACATTAAGCTGTAGTTGTTATGGTAACTTTTGTGTCTCTTTAATGCTGTCATAAAAAACCCTGACTGATAATGTTAGAAGTAAGCGGGTGCTGTATATGTTCGTTCCATCCAAATAATTACTTTGTGACAGGACGTGTTTAACTACGACCTAAATAGATTAAAAGGATATGCACAGTGAAAGAGAATCGGGGTGCAGGATTTAATACTAACTTTCCCAGCCAATAGACATTCCTCTGTGAACTCTCCCTCATACACGGAGGAGTCTTCTGAAAGGAGAATACCGGAACCCTAAAAAAATAAACACAAACAACCTTTATTTACTCATCTGTTAAAAACCTCAAGGAAAAATGTAGAAATCTTCCACTCAATGTCCGTCTACAAAGATAAACTGCAATTATAGTCAGTTCATCGCAAATACAATAAAAATAAATAAATAATCGACTGTGTTAAGTATTAAATACTATCAAAATAAATTTATAGAATATGCAATAAAATAGCTATAGTAAATTACGCAACAAATACAATAAAATATAAAAAGAAAAACAAAACATGTTTGCTCCATGATTACGTAAAAGAAAAGAGTCTCGAATAATAATGATTGAATGATTTTAAAGGCATTGGATGGACACAAAGCATCGCAGATACAAAGTGAAGGACATGGAGCAAAAAAAGGATCTAAGCTTTATAACTTGCGATATGTGTCATGGGAAGGAGTACTGGTGGAAGTTTAATGTAAAATGGGTGATGTCAACAGGAACTAATGCCTTGTAATATATTTTGTCATTACGGGGTTGTTAAAAAAAAATATATATAAATTAGACCCTACGTGTCCCGCTGAGTAAGATATGCTACCTTCTTATTTGTGTCTATGAATCCTCTTTTTATGGTTGGAGGATAATGAGGTTTCACCTTTAATATCCCCAATGCTTTGCTTAGTTTGTGTACCCTATATCCTGTTACATTAAAGTGTAAATAAAATGGGACAATGTGTTATTATACTTTGTTTCTATATATCGATGTCTAAGCACTGCGTTAGGGTCCATGTACACTTATGGAGAGAAGTGACTTACCACAAACTTGTTGAGCGCAAAGGCACCTTGATAACACGTGCCCGAATCCGTAAGTACGATTCCATGACCATGCTTTTGGTTGTCCTGCCACATTCCTATGTAACGCTCACTTCTGTAGAAAGAAGGAATTACCATTTAGTCATCTTGAATTCAGTTAGTTTATGTATAATGGGCAATAGCTGCAGATCTACCTACAGCTACTGCAAGCCCTCCCCTTCTAACCCCGCCCAGACTTTCTGTGGCTGTCCAATCATAGACTTCCCAATGTGATGACACACACACACACACACACACACACACCACCCCAATGGGCACCATTGGAAGATCACCATGAATTATTTGGAATCCTGGAGACCATTACTCCGATTTGCTACTTAATCCTAGAATGAGTTTTGAAATTTCTTTAAAAAGAGAGAAATATATATATTATTTTTCTAATAAAACGTTTTAAAATCTGTATTTTAACTTCTTGGCTTGGCCTAATTGCAAAGTGCCCCTATTGTTTTGCACCAGGACTTACAGTATGAGTCTTTGGCAAGCTATCCCAACCAATATCCCAATTTAACCTGGTCCATGTTCACAGTGTGGAATAAGAAATGGGGCGAACCAGGGCTTCTTTCTTGCCCCAAAATGGCCAACGTCCACATCATATCAATAATGCAACCATATAAAATATAAATCCCATCAGCTTGAACTCCGTTATAAAACCACTACGAATAATGAGCTCCTAGAAAAGAGAGACGGAGGGATTTGGGCCTAAAGAAGGGACTATCCCTATAAAATAGGGACAGTAATGTGTCTTCAAACTATAACAAATGTGTTTAGAAAACTGTCTGTGGAAATAAGATACATTGCTCTACATTACATTTTAGTTTTATAAATAGTTATGAGTAAGTCACCTGAATGTCTCAGAACAGCCCCACTCTTAGTCACACCCCTAAAATTGAAGTGTCCCTCTCTGTCCATTTGAAATGTTGAGAGCTATACCAAATGTCAGCTTATCCATTCTTTGTTCTTAATGTCGTCTCAATTCCAGTCTCCTATTCCAGGCTGGTCCCTAATGTTCCAGTCTCCTATTCCAGGCTGGTCCCTCCGTTCCAGTCTCCTATTCCAGGCTGGTCCCTAATGTTCCAGTCTCCTATTCCAGGCTGGTCCCTAATGTTCCAGTCTCCTATTCCAGGCTGGTCCCTAATGTTCCAGTCTCCTATTCCAGGCTGGTCCCTAATGTTCCAGACTCCTATTCCAGGCTGGTCCCTAATGTTCCAGACTCCTATTCCAGGCTGGTCCCTAATGTTCCAGACTCCTATTCCAGGCTGGTCCCTAATGTTCCAGACTCCTATTCCAGGCTGGTCCCTAATGTTCCAGTCTCCTATTCCAGGCTGGTCCCTCCGTTCCAGACTCCGATTCCAGGCTGGTCCCTAATGTTCCAGACTCCTATTCCAGGCTGGTCCCTAATGTTCCAGACTCCTATTCCAGGCTGGTCCCTAATGTTCCAGTCTCCTATTCCCGTTCCAGACTCCTATTCCAGGCTGGTCCCTAATGTTCCAGTCTCCTATTCCAGGCTGGTTCCTAATGTTCCAGTCTCCTATTCCAGGCTGGTCCCTAATGTTCCAGTCTCCTATTCCAGGCTGGTTCCTAATGTTCCAGTCTCCTATTCCAGGCTGGTTCCTAATGTTCCAGTCTCCTATTCCAGGCTTTTCCCTCCGTTCCAGACTCCTATTCCAGGCTGGTCCCTCCGTTCCAGACTCCTATTCCAGGCTGGTCCCTCCGTTCCAGACTCCTATTCCAGGCTGGTCCCTAATGTTCCAGTCTCCTATTCCAGTCTCCTATTCCAGGCTGGTTCCTAATGTTCCAGTCTCCTATTCCAGGCTGGTTCCTCCGTTCCAGACTCCTATTCCAGGCTGGTTCCTCCGTTCCAGACTCCTATTCCAGGCTGGTCCCTCCGTTCCAGACTCCTATTCCAGGCTGGTCCCTCCGTTCCAGACTCCTATTCCAGGCTGGTCCCTCCGTTCCAGACTCCTATTCCAGGCTGGTCCCTCCGTTCCAGACTCCTATTCCAGGCTGGTCCCTCCGTTCCAGACTCCTATTCCAGGCTGGTCCCTCCGTTCCAGACTCCTATTCCAGGCTGGTCCCTCTGTTCCAGACTCCTATTCCAGGCTGGTCCCTCCGTTCCAGACTCCTATTCCAGGCTGGTCCCTCCGTTCCAGACTCCTATTCCAGGCTGGTCCCTCCGTTCCAGACTCCTATTCCAGGCTGGTCCCTCCGTTCCAGACTCCTATTCCAGGCTGGTCCCTCCGTTCCAGACTCCTATTCCAGGCTGGTCCCTCCGTTCCAGACTCCTATTCCAGGCTGGTCCCTCCGTTCCAGACTCCTATTCCAGGCTGGTCCCTCCGTTCCAGACTCCTATTCCAGGCTGGTCCTTCAGTTCCAGACTCCTATTCCAGGCTGGTCCCTCCGTTCCAGACTCCTATTCCAGGCTGGTCCCTCCGTTCCAGACTCCTATTCCAGGCTGGTCCCTCCGTTCCAGACTCCTATTCCAGGCTGGTCCCTCCGTTCCAGACTCCTATTCCAGGCTGAGCCCTCCGTTCCAGACTCCTATTCCAGGCTGGTCCCTCCGTTCCAGACTCCTATTCCAGGCTGGTCCCTCCGTTCCAGACTCCTATTCCAGGCTGGTCCCTCCGTTCCAGACTCCTATTCCAGGCTGGTCCCTCCGTTCCAGACTCCTATTCCAGGCTGGTCCCTCCGTTCCAGACTCCTATTCCAGGCTGGTCCCTCCGTTCCAGACTCCTATTCCAGGCTGGTCCCTCCGTTCCAGACTCCTATTCCAGGCTGGTCCCTCCGTTCCAGACTCCTATTCCAGGCTGGTCCCTCCGTTCCAGACTCCTATTCCAGGCTGGTCCCTCCGTTCCAGACTCCTATTCCAGGCTGGTCCCTCCGTTCCAGACTCCTATTCCAGGCTGGTCCCTCCGTTCCAGACTCCTATTCCAGGCTGGTCCCTCCGTTCCAGACTCCTATTCCAGGCTGGTCCCTCCGTTCCAGACTCCTATTCCAGGCTGGTCCCTCCGTTCCAGACTCCTATTCCAGGCTGGTCCCTCCGTTCCAGACTCCTATTCCAGGCTGGTCCCTCCGTTCCAGACTCCTATTCCAGGCTGGTCCCTCCGTTCCAGACTCCTATTCCAGGCTGGTCCCTCCGTTCCAGACTCCTATTCCAGGCTGGTCCCTCCGTTCCAGACTCCTATTCCAGGCTGGTCCCTCCGTTCCAGACTCCTATTCCAGGCTGGTCCCTCCGTTCCAGACTCCTATTCCAGGCTGGTCCCTCCGTTCCAGACTCCTATTCCAGGCTGGTCCCTCCGTTCCAGACTCCTATTCCAGGCTGGTCCCTCCGTTCCAGACTCCTATTCCAGGCTGGTCCCTCCGTTCCAGACTCCTATTCCAGGCTGGTCCCTCCGTTCCAGTCTCCTATTCCAGGCTGGTCCCTAATGTTCCAGTCTCCTATTCCAGGCTGGTCCCTAATGTTCCAGTCTCCTATTCCAGGCTGGTCCCTAATGTTCCAGACTCCTATTCCAGGCTGGTCCCTAATGTTCCAGACTCCTATTCCAGGCTGGTCCCTAATGTTCCAGTCTCCTATTCCAGTCTCCTATTCCAGGCTGGTTCCTAATGTTCCAGTCTCCTATTCCAGGCTGGTCCCTCCGTTCCAGACTCCTATTCCAGGCTGGTCCATTCGTTCCAGACTCCTATTCCAGGCTGGTCCCTCCGTTCCAGACTCCTATTCCAGGCTGGTCCCTCCGTTCCAGACTCCTATTCCAGGCTGGTCCCTCCGTTCCAGACTCCTATTCCAGGCTGGTCCCTCCGTTCCAGACTCCTATTCCAGGCTGGTCCCTCCGTTCCAGACTCCTATTCCAGGCTGGTCCCTCCGTTCCAGACTCCTATTCCAGGCTGATCCTGTGATAGAATTTGTCTTGATTCCAAGGCTCAAGCTTATAGGTGTCATGTAATGCTGAGAGCTATACCAAATGTCAGCTTTTCCATTCTTTGTTCTTAATGTTGTCTCAATTCCAGTCTCCTATTCCAGACTGGTCCCTAATGTTCCAGTCTCCTATTCCAGGCTGGTCCCTAATGTTCCAGTCTCCTATTCCAGGCTGGTCCCTAATGTTCCAGTCTCCTATTCCAGGCTGGTCCCTAATGTTCCAGTCTCCTATTCCAGGCTGGTCCCTAATGTTCCAGTCTCCTATTCCAGGCTGGTCCCTAATGTTCCAGTCTCCTATTCCAGGCTGGTCCCTAATGTTCCAGTCTCCTATTCCAGGCTGGTCCCTAATGTTCCAGTCTCCTATTCCAGGCTGGTCCCTAATGTTCCAGTCTCCTATTCCAGGCTGGTCCCTAATGTTCCAGACTCCTATTCCAGGCTGGTCCCTAATGTTCCAGTCTCCTATTCCAGGCTGGTCCCTAATGTTCCAGACTCCTATTCCAGGCTGGTCCCTAATGTTCCAGACTCCTATTCCAGGCTGGTCCCTAATGTTCCAGTCTCCTATTCCAGTCTCCTATTCCAGGCTGGTTCCTAATGTTCCAGTCTCCTATTCCAGGCTGGTCCCTCCGTTCCAGGCTCCTATTCCAGGCTGGTCCCTTCGTTCCAGACTCCTATTCCAGGCTGGTCCCTCCGTTCCAGACTCCTATTCCAGGCTGGTCCCTCCGTTCCAGACTCCTATTCCAGGCTGGTCCCTCCGTTCCAGACTCCTATTCCAGGCTGGTCCCTCCGTTCCAGACTCCTATTCCAGGCTGGTCCCTCCGTTCCAGACTCCTATTCCAGGCTGGTCCCTCCGTTCCAGACTCCTATTCCAGGCTGGTCCCTCCGTTCCAGACTCCTATTCCAGGCTGGTCCCTCCGTTCCAGACTCCTATTCCAGGCTGGTCCCTCCGTTCCAGACTCCTATTCCAGGCTGGTCCCTCCGTTCCAGACTCCTATTCCAGGCTGGTCCCTCCGTTCCAGACTCCTATTCCAGGCTGGTCCCTCCGTTCCAGACTCCTATTCCAGGCTGGTCCCTCCGTTCCAGACTCCTATTCCAGGCTGATCCTGTGATAGAATTTGTCTTGATTCCAAGGCTCAAGCTTATAGGTGTCATGTAATGCTGAGAGCTATACCAAATGTCAGCTTTTCCATTCCTTGTTCTTAATGTTGTCTCAATTCCAGTCTCCTATTCCAGACTGGTCCCTAATGTTCCAGTCTCCTATTCCAGGCTGGTCCCTCCGTTCCAGACTCCTATTCCAGGCTGGTCCATTCGTTCCAGACTCCTATTCCAGGCTGGTCCCTCCGTTCCAGACTCCTATTCCAGGCTGGTCCCTCCGTTCCAGACTCCTATTCCAGGCTGGTCCCTCCGTTCCAGACTCCTATTCCAGGCTGGTCCCTCCGTTCCAGACTCCTATTCCAGGCTGGTCCCTCCGTTCCAGACTCCTATTCCAGGCTGGTCCCTCCGTTCCAGACTCCTATTCCAGGCTGGTCCCTCCGTTCCAGACTCCTATTCCAGGCTGGTCCCTCCGTTCCAGACTCCTATTCCAGGCTGATCCTGTGATAGAATTTGTCTTGATTCCAAGGCTCAAGCTTATAGGTGTCATGTAATGCTGAGAGCTATACCAAATGTCAGCTTTTCCATTCTTTGTTCTTAATGTTGTCTCAATTCCAGTCTCCTATTCCAGACTGGTCCCTAATGTTCCAGTCTCCTATTCCAGGCTGGTCCCTAATGTTCCAGTCTCCTATTCCAGGCTGGTCCCTAATGTTCCAGTCTCCTATTCCAGGCTGGTCCCTAATGTTCCAGTCTCCTATTCCAGGCTGGTCCCTAATGTTCCAGTCTCCTATTCCAGGCTGGTCCCTAATGTTCCAGTCTCCTATTCCAGGCTGGTCCCTAATGTTCCAGTCTCCTATTCCAGGCTGGTCCCTAATGTTCCAGTCTCCTATTCCAGGCTGGTCCCTAATGTTCCAGACTCCTATTCCAGGCTGGTCCCTAATGTTCCAGTCTCCTATTCCAGGCTGGTCCCTAATGTTCCAGACTCCTATTCCAGGCTGGTCCCTAATGTTCCAGACTCCTATTCCAGGCTGGTCCCTAATGTTCCAGTCTCCTATTCCAGTCTCCTATTCCAGGCTGGTTCCTAATGTTCCAGTCTCCTATTCCAGGCTGGTCCCTCCGTTCCAGGCTCCTATTCCAGGCTGGTCCCTTCGTTCCAGACTCCTATTCCAGGCTGGTCCCTCCGTTCCAGACTCCTATTCCAGGCTGGTCCCTCCGTTCCAGACTCCTATTCCAGGCTGGTCCCTCCGTTCCAGACTCCTATTCCAGGCTGGTCCCTCCGTTCCAGACTCCTATTCCAGGCTGGTCCCTCCGTTCCAGACTCCTATTCCAGGCTGGTCCCTCCGTTCCAGACTCCTATTCCAGGCTGGTCCCTCCGTTCCAGACTCCTATTCCAGGCTGGTCCCTCCGTTCCAGACTCCTATTCCAGGCTGATCCTGTGATAGAATTTGTCTTGATTCCAAGGCTCAAGCTTATAGGTGTCATGTAATGCTGAGAGCTATACCAAATGTCAGCTTTTCCATTCCTTGTTCTTAATGTTGTCTCAATTCCAGTCTCCTATTCCAGACTGGTCCCTAATGTTCCAGTCTCCTATTCCAGGCTGGTCCCTAATGTTCCAGTCTCCTATTCCAGGCTGGTCCCTAATGTTCCAGTCTCCTATTCCAGGCTGGTCCCTAATGTTCCAGTCTCCTATTCCAGGCTGGTCCCTAATGTTCCAGTCTCCTATTCCAGGCTGGTCCCTAATGTTCCAGTCTCCTATTCCAGGCTGGTCCCTAATGTTCCAGTCTCCTATTCCAGGCTGGTCCCTAATGTTCCAGTCTCCTATTCCAGGCTGGTCCCTAATGTTCCAGTCTCCTATTCCAGGCTGGTCCCTAATGTTCCAGTCTCCTATTCCAGGCTGGTCCCTAATGTTCCAGACTCCTATTCCAGGCTGGTCCCTAATGTTCCAGTCTCCTATTCCAGGCTGGTCCCTAATGTTCCAGACTCCTATTCCAGGCTGATTCCTCCGTTCCAGACTCCTATTCCAGGCTGATCCCTCCGTTCCAGACTCCTATTCCAGGCTGATCCCTCCGTTCCAGACTCCTATTCGAGGCTGGTCCCTCCGTTCCAGACTCCTATTCCAGGCTGATCCTGTGATAGAATTTATCTTGATTCCAAGGCTCAAGCTTATAGGTGTCATCTAATGATATCCTGTATTAAAATTGGCTAACTTGGACTCAGGAAATGCTTGATGCTTAAACAACACTTAAGACCGTATATGTCTAAGTCCCGGGAGTAGAGAGCCCCCACCTAACATGTCTCTACTCTAATCTTTTTGTTCTCTCTTACCTTGAAACTTATTTGTTATGTATACATGACGCTCATCCCTATGTCTTATCTGTATTCCCTTGCTATTTTTGTTCTCAGAGTATTTGCACGTAAGCACTTACTTTTTAATGTATAAAACCCAGCTGATGAATCAAATGTCAGAGGCTTATTTTGAATACCAACAGGTGTCTGGTGTCTAATTCTCGCTTCTCCAAGTGCACTTGTAACAACAATTTGGGCTTCCTCTGAATATAACAAAGATCAACATTGTGATCCACAACAATTTGGTGCTGTGACCCCGGGATCTGACGGTCGAGAGACCCGGACACTAGCGTACAGGTGGACGTCCCTCTGACAGTGAAATCAGCTGTACAGCAAGGTAAGAAAAACATTTTTTCTACCTTTATCAATTTCGCTCTCAGATCCACGTCCTACTGGTCTGTCTGGGTAAAGAACGACTTAAAAACGTCTGATCTAAAGAACTTGTTTTCTGTGGTATTATGGTTATATTCAGGTGGAGGTTGTGTTATGTCTTGTGAAAGGAATCCTGAGATAGTGGAATATAACTGTGGGTTGTAAGTTATTTTTATGGTTTGCCTTGTCATTTGTTTTATAATTTGAGTTAGAATCCTCCAAGGGCAGATCTCCTGATCTGTGTTTAGAAGAAAAAACTGTGAAATTTCCACTGCATTGGTCATAAGTGTTTTATACACCGTTTTTGTACAGTTTGTCTTGTGTAAGGAAGTAATTAACTCTTACAAGTTTTAAGATGGGTAGCTCTGAAAGCACCCAAGGGGGATTTACGGCTTTGACTATTGTCAAGCATCACAAAGGACAAGGAGCAATTAAGAATGTTAAGAGGTTACTTAAGAAAGCTGGCATGCCCTCAGAGGGCACTCTAGATCCACATATATGGAGTGAATTTATGGCAAATTACAGAGGTTGGTTAGAAGATAATGACTTCGTAGAAGTCGCACAAAAATGGCATGATACTGCTGTTGAATTAACTAAATGTGGTTGTAGAGAAACCACCAGGAAAGGTGTACCATATTATCAATGTTTTGGACCTCTAGGGTCCCAGAGTAGGCAAGATCCTGGGAATAATCTTGTAAACCCACCCCTTTACCAGGATACTGCAGGGACTCCTTTGGTCCCTAAAGGCCAGGCGATTTCCCTTTTACGGAGATCAAAACCTCTCATATACCTAATATTACGCAGTGGGACTTCATATGGTGTCCCAGTAAGACCTATGGGTTCATTAGAGCAGGAAGGTAGTCCAGACTTAAAGGAACTCCTGGTTGCCCCCATAGACACCCCAGTGGGGCCATTAGCTCCACAATTTTCTACTCCCATGATACCCAAAGTTGAGAGTGTATACCATGAGAACAGACAGCCGAGCTCAGGTATCCAATACTGGGAAGAATATAAGCCCTGGACACCCAGTGAACAACTGGCAATAATACAGCAGCTGGCAGATGTTGAAAAGGCCCCCTTAGCTCTAGTCCAGTCTCTATCCACAATTCAAGCTACTTACCAGTGTACTTGGATGGATTTAAAACAGATTGTGGCACTAAAAGCTGGCCCCATTTGGGCTAGAATAATTGCTAAATATACAGATGCCCATGAAGATAACCTCAGAAAAATCAACTTGCAAACAGATGAATGGTTTAGAACCAAGTCTGCATCTGGATCATGCTATGTCACTGCAATGAGAGAATGGGCTAAGTTAAAGACAGAGGAATTAGCCCATAAATTAGGAGATATACTACAAGGGAAAGATGAATCTGTAGAAACATTCTTCATCAGACTACAGATGGCTTGGGAGGCATTGGGTTACACAGATATTGAAACCACTTCGACCAGACTGCTCATTAACTGCTTCATGGATGGTATCCACATACCCATAAGGACTGGTCTCCAAAATGCTAGACCTGAGTGGAGAAGTTTAACCTATGGTGATCTGGTGAAGGTGGCTAGGGGAGTGGAAGCTAATCTAAATACTAGAAAGAGGAGCACACCTCTAATGGCTGTAACTGTCCCTAGAGCTGGTGGAGACAGAAGGCAGGTAGACTGCTGGAATTGTGGCAGGAAAGGACACATTAAACGTAACTGCAAGTGTCCTCCTAAAAATAGAAAACCCCAGGATTCTAATGATAACTCCCATGACAGCCCTCATACCCCTGTTAATCTACTAGGCAGTGACATACTGTCTGCTCTTAGTGCAAATATCCAGTATAGCTCCACTGGAAAAGTAACATTGTCTGTGCCTTTGGAGGGCAAACAAATGATATCTCTTTCAAATGTTCTGGCAACTCTCACTATGCCCAGCCATGTGCCAGAACCTACCATTGACTTGTCCTCAGTCCCTGATTCCTTATGGGCTACAGGGAAGACAGATTCAGGCAGACTCTCTGTGCCCCCAGTCAAGGTGAATCTCCTGCCCGGAGCCAAAGCACCCTATCAAAAACAATACCCCCTAAGCCCAGCACAGGAAGATGCCATTTTGCAATCTGTGCAAGAGTTTCTGCAGGCAGGGGTAGTTGTCCAGACCACCTCCCCTTGTAACACATAATTGTACCCAATTTAAGAAAAAGCAAGAGAAAGGCAAACCTGTGGTATACCGTATGGTACATGATCTGAGGGCAATTAATGCTGTAACTGAACTGATTGCCCCTAATGTTCCCAACCCACACACCTTGTTGGCACACATACCACCTTCCTCTAAGGTATTTATGGTTATTGACTTGGCAAATGCATTTTTCAGTGTCCCCCTGGATCCCGACAGTCAGTTTTTATTTGCATTTACACAAATAAGGCCAAATAATGTAATTTTATTGCAGTATATCAATGACCTACTCCTATGTTGCAATAATATGGAATCTTGTATTGTAAACACTCTTTCCTTGCTAAAATTCTTAGCAGAAGCAGGCTGTAAAGCGACAAAAACAAAACTGCAAGCTTGTGTAGAGAAAGTTATTTTCCTAGGACATTGCATTTCCCAGGGCATAAAACATCTCACGGAAAGTAGAAAGACTGCAGTTCAAAATATTAACCCCCCCCCCTGCAGCTTAGCCCAGCTTCATACATTTCTCGGTTTGATATATTTTTTTTTTTTTTTCATTGTTAATTTTTTATTTCTTACATACACAGAAAAAACAACATAAGTTATAAACAATAATAAAACACAATAACATAAAATTTAAATAAAATAAAAATACATAAATAAAATAAATTCAATTTTGCTTTTCTTTGCTATTGCCTTAATTTCACTTATGATCCTTATATTCAACTTATACAAGTGTGCAAAGTAAAAATAATTGACATTGACAACTAGTTCTTACTCACAAGCGGAATGCCCAGCATATTCGTCCTGTTTTTACAGTTTTAACAATTTTTTACTTAAATCTTTCAGCTTTGCAGTCATACCCTATCAATTATTCTTTAATATGCAATAATGTACACGCTTTAACCTCATATCTGTTTTAGGCTATTCCTCCTATAATCTCTATTTATACCTTACACCTATATGCTAACCAATCTTGCCATGCTTTTTCATGGCCACCTTCTCTTCCTTCTATTTTATTTACTATTCTCTCATATTGATACGTCTTGTCTACTCTTTCCTGCACTTCCAAGATATTTGGTGGGATTGTTTTTTTCCAATTTTGAGCAATGCTTATTTTTGCAGCGATTAATATATGAATAATAACTACATTATTTTTTATTCGACTCCACTCTTGGTATATATGTAAAAGATAGAACTCAGGGAAATTTGGTATCACTGTATCCATTAAAATTTGAATTACTAATTTAACATCGTTCCAAAACTGTACAAGACGAGAGCATTTCCAAAAAATATGTAATAAAGTTCCCTTCTCCCTTTGACACCTCCAGCACCTGTCAGAGGCAGCTTCATACATTCGAGACACTTTTGCGGGAACCAAGTACCAACGCATTAATATTTTGCTATAAGCTTCCCAATATGTAAGGCTGTGAGATATTTGTTTAGTAATTTTTATAGTTTGATACCAATGGGATAGATCAATCCCATCGGTTTGATATCTTACTGCTGTCCTTGGCTGCGTTCTGTAGATATCTACATGCAACCACTGTATGATTGTCTTGCCAACGAAAACAAACCATTTAAATTAACCCATGCGGCAGAAAATGCCTTCTATACCCTTAAGATACTGGTAACGTCAGCTCCAGCACTGGGTCTCCCAGATTACAGAAATAATTTTAACCTGTTCTGTACTGAGCAATCAGGTTATGCTACATCTGTCCTTACACAGGACCATGGTGGTAAACAAAGACCAATAGCTTACTACTCCACCAGATTGGACCCTGTTGCCAGGGGTGCCCCCTCATGTGTTAGGGCAGTGGCAGCTGTTACTGCCCTCCTGGACAAAGCCACTGATATTGTTTTAGATAATCCAGTGACCATATACACACCGCATGATATCAACAGCATACTGTCACAAGTTCAACCAAAACACATACATACTGCAAGGCATCTCAGAATGCAATGTGCCTTGCTTATGCCACCTAATGTTAAATTGAAAAGGTGCATGGTGTTAAATCCATCTGCATGAGTTAGCTGATGCCCAGGTACCCCATGATTGTGCAGCACTAATGCATATAATTGATTCTCCGTTATCTAATGCAGATTTTGAGTTTATTGTAGATGGTTCCAGATATGCTGATGAGAAGGGTAATTTTCACACTGGATATGCTGTAGTCTCTGCACATGAGGTAATAAAAGCTGAACCACTCGCTCCTCACTGCTCTGCACAGGAGGCTGAGCTGAAGGCACTCGCTGAAGCGTGTAAAATGGCTTCTGGTAAGACTGCTAATATTTATACAGACTCTCGCTATGCTTTCGGTATAGCCCATGATTTTGGCCCTATAGGGCGGGCTCGTGATTTTCTCACCTCAGCAGGAACTCCAATCAAGAATTCTGAAGCCGTGAGTGCACTTATGGACGCTATCCTGTTACCCACTCAAGTAGGCATCAAGGTGGCAGCTCACGTGAAGATCACAGATGAAATCTCAAGAGGAAACCACAAAGCAGACGAAGCTGCCAAGCAAGCAGCAATTCAAGTTCATCCCTCTACAGGTAATACCTTCCTACAAGTTGTTCTTACAGATGACGCCGTTGACTACAATGTACTGTTGAGCTTACAAAGACAGGCAAGCATGGAAGAACATGACCTCTGGTGGAAACAAGATGCAGAACCTGATGATGACAGACTGTGGAGGAAAGGTAAAAGACTGTGTTTGCCACGAGTGTTGTACCCCATGATGGCCCAGATGGCCCAGATGGCCCATGGACCTACACATCTATCCAAGATGCACAGTAAACACCCATTGGGTAGCACCCGGATTTACTGTTGTAGCAGCTAAACACACCCAAGCTTGCATGATTTGTGCTAGAAACAATCTGGGACAGGCTGTCAAAACACAGAGTAAGCACACACCAAGGCCACTTTACCCGTTTCAAAGACTGCAGATAGACTATAGTCAACTACCTAAGGTAGGAGTGTATGAATATGTGTTGGTGTGCATGGATCTCTTTTCAGGTTGGCCTGAGGCCTACCCAGTGTCGAAAGCCACAATGAAGGTCACAGAAAGTAAGCTTCTGAAGGAACTGGTATGTAGATATGGAGTACCTGAAGTGATTGAAAGTGACAGAGGTAACCATTTCACTGGGGAAATAATGCAAGAAATTATGAAAGCCTTAGGGATCAGTCAGGCCTTCCACACCCCCTATCACCCCCAGAGTAGTGGGAAAGTAGAAAGGGCAAATGGCACCTTAAAGAACAAGATTGCAAAAGCCATGCAAGACACAGGGAAGCCCTGGACTGAATGCCTTCCCCTAGCACTCTTTTCTATGAGATTCACCCCCAATTCCAGACATGGCCTATCTATCCCCTTTTGAGATCCTGTTTGGAAGTGCCCCAAAGACAGGCCTCTATTTTCCCCAAACCCTCCAGATGCAGCATGGTAGTATGACTGCCTATGTTCAGGCCCTACACCAAAGATTAGGCAGGGTGCATAAACAAGTCTTTGATTCTATTCCAGATCCAGACTCTGACTCTGCAACTCACAAACTGCAGCCTGGTGATTGGGTGGTGATAAAGAGGCATGTGAGGAAAGGACTTGAACCACGCTTTGACGGTCCATTCCAAGTGCTCCTGACTACGGCTACCTCGGTAAAACTAGAAGGAAAAGCCACGTGGATACACGCCAGTCACTGTAAACAAGTCGCTCCGACTGATCCACCAACATGAAGCTGTTCTTATCCTTTACCATTTTATGCTCTGTTCAGATATGCTACTCTGACTTGAGACCAGAAAATAATAATAATAATAATAATAATAACAACTTTCTCCTGTGGAAATATTACTTATGCTTATGTCCCAGGTAACATTACAGGAGGTCCCTGTGCAATTTCTCGACTAACCATGACCATGTTTTCCAAATCTGACCTGATCACTAAAACCACCCAGCTACACAAACTGCTGAGAGACAGGAGAGATGTTAAAAACACCCTTACTTCTGATTGTAACTCTGAAATCACTCTCTTATCCAAAGCTGAATACTCTGCCCTAGCGTACACCTTGGTAGGAGTCCCAGGCTTAGCACTGTATAATACCCGAGTAGTGAATGCTATAGCCTGTTCCCTTGCAAAAGGTTTAAATGCCACTTCACAGGCCCTAGAAGAGCTACTTATGGACAACCAGGCAAATAAGAAGGCAATCTTAGAATAGAGCAGCCATTGACTACTTACTAATGAAACATGACTTAGGATGTGAAGCTATTGAAGGTATGTGCTGTTTTAACCTATCCGACCACGGCACTATGATCCATAAACATATAAAAGATTTACATGACTTAGTACAGGATATCAAACAAGATAACGGCTTCTTTGGGGATTGGGATTGGACATTTGGGCTAGGAACATGGTTGACTTTACTAATTAAGAACATTTTGTACTTTTTGCTATTAGCTGTATTTGTCATTATGGCTATTTTTCTAACCTTTAGATTTTTTTCATGTCTACTAACCTCTCTATGTAAAAGCAAACCTACTGTTGGTCGTACCTTAACTTACATTCCAGCTCCGACCTCGGAAAGGTTTTATGATGTTACCTCGCCTAACAAATGAAAGAACTCTCCTCCGCTGATTCTGGTGGTCTCTCAGTCCAAGGGAACCGTGGTGAAGCAATAAATGAAAGTCCCACAGGCTTTGGCTAGCAGGCCTGGAAATACCTTGGACATTTGGGTGACCCTTGGATCAAAAGAGGGGATTGTGATAGAATTTATCTCGATTCCAAGGCTCAAGCTTATAGGTGTCATATAATGATATCCTGTATTAAAATTGGCTAACTTGGAATCAGGATTGATTGCTTGATGCTTGAACAACACTTAAGACCATATATGTCTAAGTCCCGGGAGCAGAGAGCCCCCACCCAAGATGTCTCTACTCTAATCTTGTTGTTCTCTCTTACCCAGAAACTTATTTGTTATGTATACATGGCGCTCATTCCTATGTCTTATCCTATGTCCTATTCCTATGTCTTATCTGTATTCCCTTGCTATTTTTGTTCTCAGAGTATTTGCACGTAAGCACTTACTTTTTAATGTATAAAACCCAGCTGATGAATAAAACGTCAGAGGCTTATTTTGAATACCAACAGGTGTCTGGTGTCTAATTCTTGCTTCTCCAAGTGCACTTGTAACAACAATTTGGGCTTCCTCTGAATATAACAAAGATCAACATTCTGATCCACAACAGTCCCTCAGTTCCAGACTCCTATTCCAGGCTGGTCCCTAATGTTCCAGTCTCCTATTCCAGGCTGGTCCCTCCGTTCCAGACTCCTATTCCAGGCTGGTCCCTCCGTTCCAGACTCCTATTCCAGGCTGGTCCCTCCGTTCCAGACTCCTATTCCAGGCTGGTCCCTCCATTCCAGACTCATATTCCAGGCTGGTCCCTCCGTTCCAGACTCCTATTCCAGGCTGGTCCCTCCGTTCCAGACTCCTATTCCAGGCTGGTCCCTCCGTTCCAGACTCCTATTGTAGGCTGGTCCCTCCGTTCCAGACTCCTATTGCAGGCTGGTCCCTCCGTTCCAGACTCCTATTGCAGGCTGGTCCCTCCGTTTCAGACTCCTATTGCAGGCTGGTCCCTCCGTTCCAGTCTCTTATCTATACCTCGACCTGTTTCTGACCTTCCTTTCTTTCTCTGTGGTCCATTCCAGCTAATTTCTGTTTCTACCCAATGTTTCTCAGATGTTCTCTTCATCCTTTCGCATTTAATTGGATTTTGCTATTGACTCGAGCCCTGTGGCTGCAGCCATTGGTAGGAAAGCAATGCACATAGCTCTGACATCAATCAGTTTCAATAGTTACTTTCCCTTCAATACGAAAATCCCATTGTTTTAATTATTTTTTATTTTTTTTACTTACTTCTGCGTGCTCTCACAGACTCCGTATCCTGACATCTTGTCTTTATGCCAATTGCCGGTGTATTTAAATGGGTTTGTGGTTGATGCCAGATTTTCCAGAATCCCATAGCCATGGCGCATGTTGTCTTTGAAATACCCTTTGTACACGGACTCATCAGCATACCTGGAAAGAATGATTCAACGTTAACCGAAATATTCAACACTATTTGTTTGTATATGATTATAGAACATTAAAAAAAAAAAAAAAAGCTCCATTAAAAAACAAAAACAAACAAGAAGCAATCCACATTCACAATATGGTAAATTCCAAGAAGGACAGCTTTTAATTTAATATCTTAATATCACCAGTAAATGGCTGACAAATGTAAAAGAGAAACACAGTCAGTCAAACAAAAAGACACAGAGAGCCCGAAAGAGAGACGACAGAGACAGACCAACAGAGACAGACAGAAACCGACAGACAGAAACCGACAGACAGAAACCGACAGACAGAAACCGACAGACAGAAACCGACAGACAGAAACCGACAGACAGAAACCGACAGACAGAAACCGACAGACAGAAACCGACAGACAGAAACCGACAGACAGAAACCGACAGACAGAAACCGACAGACAGAAACCGACAGACAGAAACCGACAGACAGAAACCGACAGACAGAAACCGACAAAAAGAGTTAGAAGCAGCAAGGTGGAAATAGATAGAAATCAACAAAGGGAGAGTTATGTATACAGTGTATATTTTCACTTTGAATGTCTGTCATTTCACACTTTAGGTCATTATTTACTAAATATTGCAAATTCGGCAAAATACAAGATTTTAAATCCAAATTCAAGACACAGCCCTTGAATAAAAGGAGGTCTCTTTAACTTGGTTATGTGGCGGAATAGAAGCTACTTACTCACAGATTCCATAGCCTTGCATGACTCCGTTCTGCCAGTGGCATTTGTAGCAGTCATATCTGTCCGGCAAAGAGCTGGGAATCAAGCAAACTCCAAACCTATGGCCAAAGAGCAGTGTCAGTCACAGAGTGCACCCTTATGGACACATTAAATCAACACTCCAAAAAAATGGTAATCATTTAATACATATAACAGAGGATTTGCAGGTAATTTATGCTGGATGTTTTATTTGGGGATATATAAAATCTTGGCTTGCACTAGCTGCAGATCTACCTACAGCTACTGCAAGCCCTCCCCTTCTAACCCCGCCCAGACTTTCTGTGGCTGTCCAATCACAGACTTCCCAGTGTAACCTAATGAGAAGTCTTTGCAAGGCAGGTGCTCTGGGCAGTTGCTGCCTCTTGAGTTTGGTTTCACTCAGCTAAACGAACCAGGAATTAACAGGACCGGTTGTCTGATTGAAAATTTCGGGGGGAAGGGGGGGAGTTAACAAAGTTAATTTATAAAAGTACTATATTGTATTGAAACTGGCATTTTATAAACTGAAAAACAAAGGCACACTTTCACTCAGTAAGTTGAAGTTTTTTATGTGTTTGGAGTGTTTCTTTAACAGAGCTGATACAGAATGAACTATGCCTTGTCTCTAGAACAGAAACTAAAGTGTCCTTCAAACATACATTCTATTGGCAGATATCAAACATTTAGTCGTAACATGTATTTCATTTTATTTTTATTTTTTTGCAATAAATATTTATTAAGAATTTTGTTCTTTTGTTTTTTACATATAACATGTACAAAAAAATCATCATAAGTACCTCAACAATACGTATATTATACACATTACATTAACAATAAATCTGATATTATAGTTTATCCAATAGGAGTAATATTATTTAAATTTTAAAAAGTAAGCAGAGATACAGAAATAAAAAAAATAAAAAAAAATAATCAAAAATTATAAAAACAGAACAAAGTACACCCAACACCCCGTCAGAGCAGGAGAGAGTAAATAGCTATATTATGTCAAAATACTATCTAAAAATGAAAGAATAACGTCCAGCGCAATACCTTAACTTAAATGTCAGAAAAATACCCTTGCCCTAATACCTATATACCGTTAAATATATCTGTATATATAACCAAGGGATGATGTATTTATATAATCAGCTCTGATAAACACCTCATTCCTGAGAACAGATTATCTTAACTTTAAGAGAGCTTTATTAATAGTTAGGAAAACAATTCTTCCTTTTTCTTGGAGGAATGACCTGTATTGTTTATTAGGCCTTTTTCCATTGATACCTGAAACCTAATTTGTTTAATTAGAAGAGTTTTTAGAAAAGGGATAGATGATCTCCAGTTCCTCGCAATTAAAATTTTAACGGCCATAAAACAGTGAGTAGCAATTGTAACATCCTTTGATTTAAGGTTCCAATTCAAATGCAAAAGGGCCGCAGCCGGATTTTGGTCTATGGATGTATAAGCAGGGGCGGGCTGGGCCGGGGGGCCGGGAGGCAATTGCCCCCCAGGCTGCCCGAAATTATTTTAGGACCGGCCGCGGCGGGCCGGCCCTTTAAATGCTGCAGCCGCCGAGCGCTCTGTAAAGAGCGCTCAGACGGCTGCAGCTGCTTCTCCCTTCCCTCCCCTCCCCTGTAGGTGGCCGAGCTGGTCTCCGGTCCGCGGTCCCGGCCGGAGTGATGGGAAGGTGCACACTGAGTGTGCACTTCCTGTCAGTCCGGCCGGGTACAGGAAACAGAAACTCCTGTTCCGCGAGGAACAGGAGTTTCTGTTTCCTGTACCCGGCCGGACTGACAGGAAGGTGCACACTGAGCACCTTCCTATCACTCCGGCCGGGACCGCGGACTGGAGTGCAGCTCGGCCACCTACAGGGGAGTGGGTAAGAAGAAGGGGGGGGGGAGAGTAAGAAGAGGGGAAGGGGGGGGGGAGAGTAAGAAGAGGGGAAGGGGGGGAGAGTAAAAAGAGGGGAGGGGGGGAGAGTAAAAAGAGGGGAAGGGGGGGAGAGTAAAAAGAGGGGAAGGGGGGGAGAGAGTAAAAAGAGGGGAAGGGGGAGAGTAAAAAGAGGGGAAGGGGGGAGAGTAAAAAGAGGGGAGGGGGGAGTAAGAAGAGGGGAGGGGGGGAGAGTAAGAAGAGGGGAGGGGGAGTAAGAAGAGGGGAGGGGGAGTAAGAAGAGGGGAGGGGGAGTAAGAAGAGGGGAGGGGGGGAGAGTAAGAAGAGGGGAGGGGGAGAGTAAGAAGAGGGGAGGGGGGAGAGTAAGAAGAGGGGAGGGGGGGAGAGTAAGAAGAGGGGAGGGGGGGAGAGTAAGAAGAGGGGAGGGGGAGAGTAAGAAGAGGGGAGGGGGGAGAGTAAGAAGAGGGGAGGGGGGGAGAGTAAGAAGAGGGGAGGGGGGAGAGTAAGAAGAGGGGAGGGGGGAGAGTAAGAAGAGGGGAGGGGGGAGAGTAAGAAGAGGGGAGGGGGGAGAGTAAGAAGAGGGGAGGGGGGAGAGTAAGAAGAGGGGAGGGGGGAGAGTAAGAAGAGGGGAGGGGGAGAGTAAGAAGAGGGGAGGGGGAGAGTAAGAAGAGGGGAGGGGGGAGAGTAAGAAGAGGGGGGGAGTAAGAAGAGGGGAGGGGGGAGTAAGAAGAAGGGGGAGTAATAAGAAGAAGGGGGTAAGAAGAACAAGGGGGGGAGTAAGAAGAACACAGGGAGGAGGGGGGGTAAGAAGAACACAGGGGGGGTGAGAACACACAGAGGGAGGAGTGAGAAGAACACAGGGAGGGTGGAGGGGGGATGAGAAGAGCACAGGGAGGGTGGGTGAGTGTGAGAAGAGACCGCTAGGGGAGGGTTGGGGAGAGGAGAGACCACTAAGGGGCAGGGGAGAGCTCTAAGGGACAGAAGGGACAGCTCTATAGGACAGGGGGCAAGACAGGGAGCTCTTTAACACTACGCGCACACACACACACACACACACACACAATGCATCCCTATACATACACAGAAACACACAATGCACCCCTATACATACACAGAAACACACAATGCATCCCTATACATACACAGAGAAACACACAATGCATCCATTACACACATACACAATGCAACCCTTACAAACAAAGACAATGCATCATTTGCACACATACACAGAAACATACAATGCAAACCCTTACACACACATGCAAACACACACACTGTTTTTCTTACATACACACAGAAACACAATGCATCTCTTACACTCAATGCACACACATACAGACACACACCTTGCATCCCTTATGCATACAAACACAGATTCACACAATGCATCCCTCACACACAACCAGAAACACATAATACATCCCTTATACACAAATACACACTGCTTCCACTACACACAAACACACTGCATCACCTGCACAAACTGGTATCCCTATACACTACATACCATAAGCACACATATTAGATAACACATAACACATCCCCTACACACTCCACTCCCTGTGAGCGAGCTCATGGGTGGGTGGAACATATAAGTGGACTTATGAGTGGGCCTTATGGGCATACTCACCGTCAGGCACTGGGGCCCAGACCTTGAGCTGTGTAAGAGGCCCCCAAAAAATGGAGCTGCTTCCAATTCTCCCAGAACGTTGAATTTTGTGACCACAGTTGCAAACAGCCTCCTGAGGTCCTGTTCTACACCAGACCAGTGGAGCCAAACTGCAGCCAATCATCATCCTCATCTAATTGTAAGTAGGCAATCTAGTATATTATTTGTGACACTAATCTATAATTTACCTCACATTAAAGGGACACTATAGCTTAATAAAGTGGTTCTGGTGTCTATAGCTGGTCCCTGCAGGCTTTTTAATGTAAACACACACTGTGTGCAGCACTGGCGTTAGTTCATATGGCAGATCATATAGGTGGGGCATTGTGATGTCACATGGGGGGGGGGGGCGGCAAATTTATATTTTGTCTAGGGCAGCAAAAATCCTTGCACCGGCTCTGATGACCCACAGGAGGGGAGTGCACTGATTGCACTGCACTCTCCTCCTGCCCAGACCTGTCTTGACCGCAGTGCAAGTGTAGCGGTACTTACCTTATCCGGGGGCCGGACGCGGTCCTCTCTTCAAGCCGCGCGCGGTCCTGCGGCTGCACGAGCCGCGCGCGGCTCGTCCGACTGTTCAGACAGGAAGGCGGGCAGTGACCGCGAGAAGCGGTCACGTGTCCCGCCTGCAGCTAAGAGCGCGCCGCGAATCTCGGGCGCGCTCTTAAAGAGACAGTGGGAGCCTAAATTGCAAAAAGGCTCCCATTGGCTCCTGTCATGCCAATCACCCCATACACTTACCTGTTGGGGGAGTGGAAGTGACAGGAGCCAATCACATTAGTTTGAAGGCTACTTATACTTACCCTTTTCCCTTAGTTCCTTGCCCTATCGTGGTTTCTGCTACAGTTCCCTTTAGTGCTTGTTGTGTTCAGTTGTGTTTCTCCGTATTTGACCTTGGCTTTGTATTCTGACTTCGTTTTCGCTTTATCCTATTCTGTACTGTTTGCCGGCTTGCTGATTCCTGTGTACCAGTCCCCGGCTAGTTTTCGTTTACGCTGTCTCTTTGTGCCCTTGACCTCGGATCGTTCCTGACTCTGTCTTATCCTATTACGTCGAGTCCGGCCACTCTGAGGTCCGGTAGACGCATCTCTCCTCTGTACTGTCTTCTGTTAGGCTGGATCCTGCGTGTAGGGGTATATACTCGTTACAGCAAGTGCCCTCTGCCCCTAATTTACAGTGGCTCACACTCACAACAAGCAGTGCCTGGAGCCCTTTGCAGAGATGGAAACAAAGAGGTTCTGCGGCAGCTGGCCGTCCTGCAAGCATTACATTAAACAGCTGTTCCCCATGCAGCCACAGGTGGCGTTGTGCTGGGAGACTGTGATTACTCTTCACTTCCTCCCAGCCTACAGAGCAGCGCATGGGGGAGAGAGGAGGAGGCATGATTTAATCTTTAATAAATCCTCTAAGCAAACCTTTATAAATTTGGGGGGATCAGCTCTGTTTCCACAGTTTATTGGTGTTTACTCTCATCTCATGGGGTGGGCAAGCTGTGCGGTCACGCAGGGTGCCATGACAACAGAGGCGCCCGGCGGCCAACACAGCTCACAAGTTGGGTACACCAGCATATTTAATTTAAACGATTCGCTGGTGGTCCACTGGTGCGCACCAGCAGTAGGTGCAGTCAGATCATATCCTCTCCCTCGTGGTTCCGGCGCTCAGTTAGTGAGTCAGAGCACAGGCTCAGAGATTCTCAGCCTGTGCTCTGACAACATGGAAAATCAGAGCAGTGAAGGAGCGGGTATGGCAAAGAGCTACTGATTAGCATAACATCAATATCCGTTATAAAACCAGAAAAAGGTGGGCATGGATGGTGAACTGATTTGGTGGCGCAATGGGCCACTTGACTGGTTTTGCCCCCCAGGCCTAAGGCTGCCAGCCCTCCCCTGTGTATAAGACAAAGTACTAAAAATGGAAAATGCCCAAGACCATAACGGACAGACCATCGGGCAAGACCACCACATGTGTATATAGGACCCTATATGGGTTCCACATCTCCAACATGTGGGGTCATAGTTCTCATACATCTTAGCAATTCTTGCTGGGGTGAAATACCATTTAAAGAGAAGTTTGAAATGGCATTCCACCAAATTCAAACAGTGGACATGTTTCGCCACATGAGTCAATGAAATACACCAGTCCGTTTCGGAAATAACCATTTGAAGCTCCTGTTCCCATGTTTTAATAATCTTATAAGGAGTGACATTCAAAGAATCCATCACCTGGTTGGTGATGGACCTTATGGAACCTTATTTAAAGATTTATAATCGAAAATGTGTTCTAATTGAATTGACAGTGGAGAGGAACTCTTTAGGACATTTTTATCGATGTAATTTTTTATTCGAAGGTAAGTAAAAATTTCCCACCGAGAGATATGTAAATTGTCCACAATCTGTTGGAATGGTAATATATTATCAGCTATCATAAGATCAGAGATTCTGATCTTGTCCGTGTCTGCCCAATGGCTTAATGAAAGATCTTCAATATTTAACTCTAATAACCTAAGTCTAGACGATCTGGGAATACGATGACAAAAACCCAGAATTTTTACATGTATTTCAAATGTTGAAGTGGTCTGGGTGCAGTGTCCCTGTCCCACTTAGTCCTGCAATGTAAATCACTGCAGTTTTTGAGAAATAATTACATTGTAGGACTAGGACTGGCTTAATCAGACAGCCACTAGAGGCAACTGGCTTTTCGTCACCTGACTCTGGACATTCTCACGCTCTGCATGAGGACATCCGGCGTCACTAAAATTGAAGCAATGCTTTCCTATGTGGAGGGCCTAATGCACTCAGATGAGGTCGGGGAGGCCGAGCACCAACTCAGCTCCAAGGAAAAATTGGCGCTGGCATTGGGCAATGTTACGGTACCACCTTCCGAGCTCCAGACACAGTCGTTAGTCACTTGTATTCCCGGTTCCCCCAATAACGAGACCAAGCTCCATTATGAGGGTAAAACATGAACTGAGGACTGGAACAGCCAGCCTGCCTTTTATTTGCATTTCACACACACAGGCCACACCCAAGGGGAGGCATAAAACAACCACTGGCATCGATGGTACATCCCACACATTCCCTCCCCTTGGTGTGACACATAATCTTATTATACAGGCAGTTTAGAATATATTTTTATACAACTTTCATAACTCCAAATCCATCCATCATATTCACATAAAAGGCACATATTCAGATTCAGCATACTTAAATCATAAACAGTCTCAAAAATCACACCAATCCCTCCAGTGAATCCAAAGTTACTCGAATGTCTATTTATGACCGACCGCAGCTACCGTTTCGTGCCCAAAAGAGTTCCCTGGATTCGGGCTATACGGTCAGTCACTTGTTGGCCTAAAAATGTCTACGTCCTGTTCGAAGTGGATCGGTACTTCGACTACGTTGTACTGTCGAAGTATCGTCGATAGTACGGGTCGGCGGATTCGAAGGTAAAATGGCCGCCGCCACGTGGCCCTTTGTCCGATGTCGGCCACCACGAGGCTTTGATAGCTTTAGCGCTTCGTTGGTTTTGGCTGTATTCGAACTGTTAGTTGTGCAAAGTCACAACTCTCCGCAGGATCTCTCAGGGACCATGAGTACTGGGCAAATCAGACGAACCCAATAGGTTTAGTCCAGCGGGATGGGTCTGTCACATGGCTCCCTCCTTGTGGAACACTCCGGCAGACCCGGCTTGACCCTGTGGCGGGTCAACTTGGGGATGACCGGACTTAGAGAGAATAGGGACGTCTATTTGCCGGGATAACCCATCCGCATTCCCATTCTGCTTACCGGGTCGGTAGCTGATAGTGAAATTATAAGGCTGCAAGGCCAAACTCCACCTCAGCAGTCTGCCATTGTCCCCAGAGACCCGGTTAAGCCAGACGAGGGGGTTGTGGTCTGTTACGAGGGAAAATTCTTGTCCGTATAGGTAGGGGCTCAGTTTCTTCAGTGCCCAGACCAGGGCTAAACACTCTTTCTCTACTGCCGCATAACTCACTTCTCGAGGTAGTAACTTTCTGCTGAGATATGCGACAGGGTGTTCTCCGCCATCCTCCCCGACCTGGCTCAGCACAGCCCCCAGTCCATACATGGAAGCGTCTGTGTGGACAAGAAAACGTTTGTTAGGGACTGGGGCAGCCAGGACAGGGGCATTCACAAGAGCCTGCTTCAGGGCTTGAAACGCGGCTTCACAAGCTGGAGACCACAGGACCTGTCTAGGTAAATTCTTTTTAGTCAAATCAGTTAGGGGCTTGGCAATCGTACTGTAGTCGGGGACAAAACGTCGATAGTAACCCGCTGTCCCTAGGAAGGCAAGTACTTGGGTCTTGGTGATAGGTGTGGGCCAGTTAGCTACTGCTTCCACCTTGGCCGGTTCGGGTCTCTGGCTCCCACAACCCACCCGGTGACCCAAGTACTGCACTTCTGCCATGCCTAAATGGCACTTGTCTGGTTTCAGAGTCAGGCCGGCGGCCCGAATCTTGTCCAGCACTACCCCTACGTGTACTAGGTGGTCTTCCCAAGACTCACTGTAAACCGCGATGTCGTCCAGGTATGCACATGCAAATCCCTGGAAGCCATCTAGGAGCCTATCCACCATACGCTGGAAGGTAGCCGGAGCGTTCTTCATCCCGAATGGCATAACCCTAAACTGGTATAGGCCAAACGGGGTGACGAAGGCCGACTTGGGGATAGCATCCTCGGCCAGGGGGATCTGCCAGTACCCTTTACATAGGTCAATGGTGGTCAGGTAGCGCCCCCTGGCAATGCGGTCTAATAACTCGTCTATCCGGGGCATCGGGTAGGCGTCCGTGGTAGTCCGCTCGTTGAGCCGCCTGTAATCCACACAGAACCGGGTGGTCCCATCTTTCTTGGGTACTAGGACTACGGGCGACGCCCACGGACTATCGGAGTGCTCAATAACCCCCAGCCGGGTCATCTCCTGTATCTCCTTCCGCATTCCTTCTCGGACTGCTTCCGGGATGCGGTATGGAGGTTGTCGTAGGGGGTTCTGTCCGGGTGTCTCGACCTTGTGTATAGCTAGTGGGGTGTACCCTGGTTCTTGGGAGAAGGTCGCCTGCTTCTCCCACAGAAGCTGTCTTGCCTGGGTTTTCTCGGCCGGGCTTAGTCGGTCACCTAACTGTACGAGGCTAGTAAGGTCGGTCTGGGGATCCCTTTCTAACAGGTCCGGTAAAGGTAAGTTCTCGGTGTCGTCGGTAGCTGGGGCACAAACTGCTGCAACATCTTCGGGTCGTTCCTGATACTCCTTGAGCATGTTCACATGAAAGGATCGTTGTACCCTTTCATCCGAACAGCTGGCTATGAGATAGGTAGTATCGCATACCTGAGCTAACACCTTGTACGGGCCCTGCCAAGATGCTTGCATCTTGTTTGCCTTCACAGGTTTGAGCACTAGGACCTTCTGCCCAACCTGGAAGACCCGCTGTCGAGCACCCCGATCGTACCATCGTTTCTGTTTCCCCTGGGCCGCCCGGAGATTTTCCCTTACCATCAGGGATAGTTTCTCCATACGGTCCCGGAGTTCCAGCACATACGGTACTATGGGGGTCCCTTCTTGCTCTGTCTCCCCCTCCCAGTGTCCTCTAATGAGATCTAGGGGTCCACGAACCCTTCTCCCATAGAGTAACTCAAAGGGGGAGAACCCAGTTGATTCCTGGGGCACCTCTCTGTATGCAAATAGCAGATGAGGCAGGAATCGCTCCCAGTCTCTGCAAGTGTCAGTAAAGGTCCTCAGCATCTGTTTGAGGGTACCATTAAATCGCTCGCAGAGACCGTTAGTCTGTGGGTGATAGGGTGAACTAAGTAGCGGGTTGATGCCGCACACCTTCCACAGCTGCTGGGTGAGCACAGCGGTAAATTGGGTTCCCTGATCCGAGAGGATCTCCTGCGGGAACCCGACCCTAGTAAAGACTTTAACCAGGGCATCAGCAACCGTCTCTGCCTCTATATTGGACAGCGCTACTGCCTCTGGGTAACGGGTGGCGTAGTCTACCACAGTAAGAATATATTTCTTACCGGATGGACTAGCCCTGGCCAGTGGACCCACAATGTCAACGGCTATGCGGGAAAAAGGCTCTCCAATGATAGGCATCGGCTGTAGCCTAGCTTTTGGATGATCTCCCCGCTTACCTACCCGTTGACAAGTGTCGCACGTGCTACAATACATCCGCACATCTCGGTTAAAATTGGGCCAGAAAAAGTTTTGGGTGATTCTATGAGCTGTGCGGTGGGAACCTAGATGACCTGCTAAGGGCACGTCATGCCCAATCCGCAGAATCTCCTGCCGATACTTTGCAGGTACTACTAGTTGTCGCTTCTGCGAAGGGGCATTCGGTTTCGGGGAAGGTTTCGGGATCCTGTACAGCCTATCCCCCACCCACTCGTAGTGTTCCCCACCTACTCCTTCTTCCCCAGCGTCGGCCCTGGCTCTGTACTTGGCTAACGTCGGGTCCTCCCTAGTTTCTTTCCCGTACATCTCTGGGGTATCCCAGCCGAACGGGGCCTGGTCTAAGGTACAAGTCGGGGTAGAGAGTCTTACCTGGGTCTCAACAGCAGGTGGGCCGGCCTCAGTGGCACGGGTCTGGGCACGGGTCGTAACAGCGTCCACTGCAGCGGGGCCCATGGGAGCAAAGGCCGAAACCAGGGGGGCCAAGTCGTTGCCAAGAAGAACATCAGCGGGTAAATCCTTAATGACCCCCACATTCACGTGTCTAGCGCCCACTCCCCAATCCAAATGTACCCGGGCCACGGGTAGACGAAATACTGCACCCCCGGCTACTCGTACTGCCACGGTATCCCCGGTATGTTGCGCTTCGGACACTAGGTGCTTTTGGAGCAAAGTCAGGGTTGCACCAGTGTCTCGTAGCCCACTGGCTTCCTTTCCGTTGACCTTTACACTCTGTCTGTGGTGTTGTCGATTGTCCTGGTGGGCAGCCTGAACAGGGTCTGCCTCATGTAATATGCCCCAGCATTCCTCTTCCTCTACACAGTGGACGGCTGGAAGAGGTGCTGGGGAAGGGGCCCCCGTGGGTTTCCTCCAGGACTGGTTCCTGTTGGCACGGTTCATCGGGCACTCCTGTCGCCTGTGCCCTAGCTGATTGCACAGGAAGCACCGAAGGGGTTCAGAGTACTCTCGGGCGTTAAACCGGGGTGGACGTTGGTACTGGGCAGCCGGAGGGGGTGCGGATGGTCTGTTTATGGGAGGCTGATACGTGGCAGCGGCTGGTTGGTATTCCGCTCTGGCTGTGGCCTTGGTGATGGAATTGTCCAGTCTGCGAGCGTCAGTGTACTCGTCGGCCAAGCGAGCCGCCTCGTGTAGAGTGGAAGGCTTACGGTCTCGTACCCACTCTCTGACCCCTGTCGGCAATTTGTCGAAACAATGTTCCAATAAAAACATCTGCAGCACCTCTTCTCCCGACACCGCCTGGCACCCTGCCATCCAGTGGGCGGCTGTGCGATGTACCTTGCAGGCCCATTCCACGTATGAGTCCCCAGTTGTTTTTGCAGTGTCCCGGAACCTCCTCCGGTATGCCTCGGGTGTAACGGCATACCGGGCAAGTAAAGCTTCCCGGACGGTAACATAATCCCCGATCTCCTCATCCGGAATAGCCCGAAAAGCGTCGTTGGCCCGGCCGGATAACTTGCCGGACAGTATAGCAACCCAGTCTGCCGGGGGTACCTTGTGCAGAGCACATTGCCGCTCAAAATCCGCAAGGTACCCGTCAATCTCTCCTTCGGTCTCACTGAAGGCTTTGAAGGCCGCAAACGGCACTTTCTGTTTGTCCCCCGGGTTTGCTGTGACTGGGGCCGCTGCAGTACCGTTTTGGCGTAGCAGGCTGGCCTCCACAGCGGCTTGAACCTGGGTGACGATCTCCGCGGAGGGGTTGGGGCCATAATGGGCCAGCCGAATTTTTACCGCCCGGTCAAACCTTGCCTCCTCGGGGGTTCTGTCGTCTGGGCTGGGTCCATTGGTTCCCTCTGCCGCTGGTACTCCATCCATTTCCAGCAATAAAGCAATAATGTCCCTCTTCTTGAGGTTACTGGCCTGTCCGCCCCTTTGTTCCAATAAGTCTTTTAAGGTAGCTCTTCTCAGGTTTTGGTATTGTAGTTCCATTTTATTCTTGGTCGTAGCGGTTTCTTTGGGCGTTGAAGATCATCCCGTCGCTTGCCACCAGTTGTTACGGTACCACCTTCCGAGCTCCAGACACAGTCGTTAGTCACTTGTATTCCCGGTTCCCCCAATAACGAGACCAAGCTCCATTATGAGGGTAAAACATGAACTGAGGACTGGAACAGCCAGCCTGCCTTTTATTTGCATTTCACACACACAGGCCACACCCAAGGGGAGGCATAAAACAACCACTGGCATCGATGGTACATCCCACACATTCCCTCCCCTTGGTGTGACACATAATCTTATTATACAGGCAGTTTAGAATATATTTTTATACAACTTTCATAACTCCAAATCCATCCATCATATTCACATAAAAGGCACATATTCAGATTCAGCATACTTAAATCATAAACAGTCTCAAAAATCACACCAATCCCTCCAGTGAATCCAAAGTTACTCGAATGTCTATTTATGACCGACCGCAGCTACCGTTTCGTGCCCAAAAGAGTTCCCTGGATTCGGGCTATACGGTCGGTCACTTGTTGGCCTAAAAATGTCTACGTCCTGTTCGAAGTGGATCGGTACTTCGACTACGTTGTACTGTCGAAGTATCGTCGATAGTACGGGTCGGCGGATTCGAAGGTAAAATGGCCGCCGCCACGTGGCCCTTTGTCCGATGTCGGCCACCACGAGGCTTTGATAGCTTTAGCGCTTCGTTGGTTTTGGCTGTATTCGAACTGTTAGTTGTGCAAAGTCACAACTCTCCGCAGGATCTCTCAGGGACCATGAGTACTGGGCAAATCAGACGAACCCAATAGGTTTAGTCCAGCGGGATGGGTCTGTCACAGGCAAGTACACAAAGTTGTTTTTATCCTTTTATAAGATGGGGTGGGAGGTACGAGGGAGGGGGCAACCAGAGGGTTCTATAGCGTAAGGAATAAAACGTTGTATTTCTTACCGTATAGGTTACCTTTAAGCAGAGGTGGATTAATAGTCCAAGTGACAAACCAACACAAGGCCACTGCTTTTACGAAGTGATATTAATGGGATTATATACTAAAGTGCTATTTGTAGATAATCTGAATGGAGACATTTAGACTAAAATAGCCAACACTAGGACTAGAGCTAAATTTATTCATTGGTTCAGATGAGCTATTTTTGGCTGAATAAGTCGCTTTGTTTCAGTTAATTTTGTTGCAAGGTCTTTCAGTGACAATATTTTTGATAGTGTGTTACTTCTTTATTTCTTTATTTTTGAAACAAACAAAAAAAAAAGGTATAAAAATAAATAGCTAACATTTGGATTTATTGTTAAAATTCATGATCTTACCCATTTTCTTGACCCAATTGGAAATCTCCAACGTGATTCCGTCCATCCGGCCATTTCAGCGTGCCCCTGGATGGATGGAACGAGAAATGCAAATTAACAACTGGAGCTCAATATTGCACAAATTCTGTTCAGCTGGTACAAACACATGTAATTCCAATAAACCTACGTCTGAATGAATTCATCTGTCCAGGATTTACCTGTGGAGTCTCATTGAATAAGAGTGATAATAGGTATATATGACAAAGGTCATCTCTTGTGTTCTTGCATAAAGGGACGCTATAGTCACCAAAACAAATTTAGCTTAATGAAGCAGTTTTGGTGTATAGATCATTCCCCTGAGGTCTCACTGCTCAACACTTTGCCTGGAGTTAAATCACTTTTGTTTCTGTTAATGCAGCCCTAGACACACTTCCCTTGGCTGTGACTGACACAGCCTGCTTTAAAAAAAATGGTTTCAATTTTAATCAGGAGTGAGAACACAGTGGGTTTACTTGACATTTTTTATCTTCTGCTCTGTAAATTTAACTTCAATCTCCCTTCCCTTCCTCCTTCCCCCCCCCCCCCCCCCCCCACACGTCTTCTGCAGGGTCTAGCAGGCTATTAACAGAACTAGCGATAATAAATTCTAAATTAAACAGAACTTGCAATAAAAGAGGGTTAAACATCTTTTGTTACAGGAAGTGTTTAGGAAGGATGTGTAAGTCACATGCAGGGAGGTGTGGCAATGGCTGCATAAACAAAGTGATTTAACTCCTAAATGGCAGATAATTAGTCAGTGAGGCTTCAGGGGCAGTGATCTAAAACACCAAAACCACTTGATTAGGCAAAAATAGTTTCTGTGTTTATAGTGCCCCTTTAATCTAATTTCTACAGTCCGTGAGAGCATTTAGGAACCCATGTTAGCACAGAACTCACATCTTATGGGTTACTTTTAATAAAAACACGTTACTCACTTTCCGTCAGGCTTTCCCCAGGACATGTCTCCATGATAGGTCGCATTTTTAAATCTGCCTTCATTCTTGTAGGTATACGTAGACATGCGACTTGTCGGAGGGTTGCTTGTTTCTCCAGCCTTCCCCCAGAGAGGAAAATTCCTGTGTCCGATCAGCCTCTGCTGAATCAGTTGGTTGAGTTTCCATTGCCATACAGCCTACATGCAAACAAACAAACAAATAAAAATACCAACATGGTGCATTGAGCTCGAGAATTTTGCACATTTGTCCATTTTATTTCACTCGTCCAGATCGGAGAAGATATGCCTTCTAACATAAGGGGATTATTTACTAAACAGCACATTTTGGTGACTTGAGAATCAAGTTCCAAATTCAGGCTGAAAATTTCCAAGTTAAGAAAACAAAACTTGAATTCAGATAAATTCCAGTCCCGATATTTGGCCTTAGTTTTGAAACTCAGGAGTTCCCCTACTGCTTGCATTGTAATAAAATCTAAGAGGAGGGAGACCAGAGGTTTATTACGATAAATAGACGGTTAGTTCCTGTTGTTTTTCCCTTTGACGGTCAGTGATGCAGATACAAGGTGGAATGCTCTATAAAATTAAGTTGTTAGACAATGGAAAACCTGTGAGCCAAACAATATGTGAAGTTATGACCGAGCAATCTTTGTTTGATCAAGGATCCAGTCTTCTTTTAGAAAAATATATTTATATCTCCCATGTAATCCACGTAATCAGGTCCGCTAACTATGTGTCATTTAGAAACTCATTATTTTGTTATCAAAAATCTCTTGTTTCTGTAAATTCCTTGACTATATTTATATTATTTTTCAGATTAGGTTTAATCCTAATGAATGTACTTTTTCTCCATAATTACACTTATCACAAAATCTAAATTATTTCGTGAAAGCGGCTTTATTTTTAATACAGCTACTAATATAATCTCTTCTTCGAATTCCTCCTTAATGAAGGTTTAAATTTGGAAGCTGACTTCCCAGTGCAGTAATAAATGTCAAAAGAGAACTCATATGACAGAAGTTATTTTTCTTTATTGTTTTTTTTAAGCTTTTACAGGGACCAACTTGTAAAGGCTCCTGTTTAATCCTACTAGCTCCAGATAGCATTACGCACTTATCTGGCAATCATAGGGTCAATTTAACATTAGTCATAACTAGAATGTCAAAAATAACAATTTAAACTAAATCTGGAAAAACCAGTTTATCCACCTTAAGAATATACAGGAGACATGGGGAATTCACCCACGAATACAAACAAAACTGTATTGTTTAAGTGGAGATGCTTGTTTTGTATTTACTATCACTTTGAGGATACAATCAGTGAAATACATTGACAAAACAGCAGACTTGACAACGGCCTCATTGTGAGCCCAAGACGTCTTTCATTTGTGCCATGATCTTATACCACGATTTTTGGAGATTGTGCCATGTCCTGTTTGTGCGAGCACCGACCAGAGTTGAATATCGATCTGGTGCGGTCACTATCTTTCATATTGTAAAATAAAGAAATCACAACTGCTAAAAATAATAGAATCATGGATAATGTATAAAAAATGTCAAAGAAGTAAAATCAGTTTGATTAGAATGAGGACTGTGTAAGGAGATGATGTATAAGAAAGTATGTATTTGACAACTGTCATTAAACTCAATAAAGATGACAATCTAACATTCTGAACTTTGTCCCTGATCAACGCCCTCCTAGCGTGAACGCCCTCCCTTGCACAAAGCGAACACTAACAAAACATTCTAATCCACAAATACCAGCTTAATCTTTTTATTTCTGATTCTGCAACTTGTGTTTATTTCTGACAGCTGAGCAGTTATTTTCGCTATGAGATTCCTGCGAAGCAAAAAGTGACAACACTCACTTCGAGGAAATTTCTTCTGCTAGTGATTAATGACCTGATAGCATACTTTGTGGATAGAATCATCTAGATACATTTTGGATGAGTTTTTGCTTTTATGCAGATTAAAAAAAATGAATATAATGAAACAAGAGACTTTATTTATAATATTGTGTATACTGTAACAATCCGTGTCAAACTTGTCTGATGGTAAATCTCTGATCTGTGGTCAAAGTGTCCTGTAATTGTCACTATCATATTTATTAATTTAACAAACCTGATTTTGAGGTTCTCTGGAAGTAAGCACGAATTCCTCCTCTGGAGTGATGATCTGCAACGGGTGGCTGTAGAAAAGTTAATAGATGGGTTAATCCTACAGCCAAGTTATGGCAATACACGTACACTCATATACACACACACACACACACACACACACACACAGGCAACGTACGGAATATGTAGCACACTCACTCAGTCACTACACACCGGCTTCAAAGCTCACAAAATGCAATAGGTTTTTTTTGTTTGTTTTTTTAATCACCTGACTTTGTTGACGCCTATGTGCCCCATTCAAACACCCTAATGCCTGCTCTTAGAAGATTAACCCACTAACTTTGGAAATCCTTCTTCCAGAGGCTCTCTGCAGTGTAAGAGTAAAGAGGACAGTGGAATGAGGCACCTGTGTGATAGGGAGGGTTATAAAAGCAATGTAGTTTTCCCTGGAGTTGCCTAGTCTCTCAATATCCACTTAACTAAGTACACTTCCTCATGAATGCAGTAGTCAGACCGTAAAGTTCTAAATGGAATACAAAATATAGAAAGTTGCGTCAATATCCTGGTGGTATTATCTGGGGACTAAACGGATGCGCCAAACATCAGACAAGACTCATGCCCTCCACTGTCTGATAATGGTCCTGTAAAAAGACCGAATTGAACTCAGAAACATTTCGTCTATGGAAAACTGGAATTACTTGAAATGTACGTGTAAGTATTGCGGATTAGAATGTGTCGATACTCACTTGTTTTGATAATAGGTCTGCTTTGTCGAGGAACATAACCAAACGGTCTTTAAATCACAGATGTGAGTTTCAATCCCCTAACGGCCCAAATCAAGAAGAAAACAACGTATTATATGGCGTCACAACACTTAATGTCAGCGATAAAATTAGCAATGATACATACCTGAAGAAATACCAAAGAGTCATCAAAGAGAAGGATTCGGTCGTATCTGCCCAAAGTGACAGCTATCTGGACATTTTTGCTATCTTCTTGTAGTCTGCGATCTGGAGTACACAGAGCTGCCTGTAAGATAAATAGATCAGTTGTACATAGGTAGCAACTGCAACATAATGATATCAGGTTTTACCAGAGTTTCAGAATCTCACATTATTCCAAAACTTAAATAGGACTTACAATCAGGTATAAACTTATCAAAGCAGTTATAGCTGGGGAGATAGAATTTTGTCTCATTAGTTGCTGCCCACTTAATTTCTGCAATACTCTGTAGCAACCTTTGTAGGTTAGATTTTGCGGCTGCATTTAGGGAAGGCCTGGAGCCAGGGCCGGCGCTACCATAAGGCGGCCCAGGCGGCCGCCTTAGGGCGCACCGGCCCTGGGGGCGCAAAACCAGGCGGACCGGAAGGAGGGAAGCGCACTGCGCTCCCCTTTATCCGGCTACTACTTGTAGCGTGGCCGAGCGCAGCCCTTACCGTTCCGCCTGCAGATCCCAGCCTCCGCCCGCCCACCTCCTACCCTGCTGTCTGCCGCAGGCTGTGTGGAAGGGGCGGGGATATGACATCATATCCCTGCTCCCTGTGGATCACACAGCGTGGCTGGCGCACAGTGATGAGGCTGCGCTGCAGGACAGGACTCCAAGGAGCCGGACAGCATGCACCCCAGGGACACGCTTTAACAGATGTAAGTATGTAATTTTGTATGTATGCATGCATGTATGTTTGTTTGTATGTAACTAATACAGAGTAATGGGGAAGAAAACTAGGGCTTAAATGGCTAAATGTATTTTTACATTGCTTTGTAATAAAAAAAGGAAATGAAGACTGTGTAAACATGGTGTTGAAATAAAAGAGGTTTACATTTTCGGAATGAGAAATTATGGATACATTTTAAACATCTGTTGAATATTGCTGAAGGAAAAAAAAAAAGTACATTACTGTACAATATACATTTGTGAATAAAGCTAAACTATTACCTTTATAATAAACACAATATATACCATTGAAACACATAGGAAAGTGCTTCAAGTTAGGTTTAGAAGTATAGTATAATGTGGAAAAAAATGATTAAGATTTTTTGTTGCTTAAAAAATCATAATATTCCAGTCCTAAACCACATCTATTTTGATTGTATGTTTGTCTCTGAATGTCTATATATATGTCTCTGTATTCATGTATGTAACTGTATGCCTTTATGTTTCTGTATGTATGTATGTATGTATGTGTCTGTATGTATGTGCCTGAATGTCTTTGTATGTATGTTTCTGTATGTCTGTCTGTATGTATGTATCTGTATGACGGTATGCCTCTGTATGTATGTATGTGTCTGCATGCCTGTATGTCTTGTACGTATGTTTCTGTATGTCTCTGTATGCATGTATGTAACTGGATGTATGTTTGTCTCTGAATGTCTGTATATATGTCTCTGTATGCATGCATGTAACTGTATGCCTTTATGTCTCTGTATGTGTGTGTGTGTGTGTCTCTGTATGCCTGTATGTCTTTGTATGCATTTTTCTGTATGTATGTATGTGTCTGTATGACGGTATGCCTCTGTATGCATGTATGTCTCAGCTTGTATGTCTCTGACTGTATGTCTCTGTATGATTATTTCTGTCTTTGTATGCCAGTGTACCTGTATGACTTTGACTGTGTGACTGAAAAATGATGCCTGTGTGCCTGTGGCTTGGGAGGAAAGACACACAGGTGAAGATGCATTTTTTTATTTTTTAATGAGGGTTGGGGGCGCCAAAATGCATCTTCGCCTGTGTAACTAAAAATCCTAGCACCGGCCCTGCCTGGAGCACATTACAGGGATTCACTCCATGCTGCAATAGCGGCTCACATTGTTCTGCAGATTCTTAGTGTAATTGTACTTTTTCTGTATGACATTACACCCACATATTGACGTATTTTTACATTAAAGCTGCATTTCAGAGAGGCTTCAGGTTCCTCAGAAACTCTCCCCAGCAGAATATTTCACTGTTTTAATTTACATATTTTTGTCACACATACTGTATGTGAGGAAATGATATTTCTGATTGTACGTCAATGTCACAGAACCAGTCTGATTTTGTAGAATCTCAAAGCTAAATGTATACCTGAAGCTGAAGTGTTTTAGGTTTTTTTTGAACGTTCCTTTATAACCCATACTTTCTAGATCCTCATAATGACCGTAAATGGTGAAGCACCACAGAAGCCAATGATAAAATGAGATTAACAGGCCTCTACACTAAACTGAGAATTCAAAGTGAATTAAAGGAAATTTCACATTTCAGGTCAATATCGCTGATCTGGAAAGATTCACTAGGCCAGCAATGCTTTCAATTCAGCTACTATGACCTTAAAATGTAAAATTCACTTTGAATTCTCACTTTTGTGAGTAACCCTATAATTTTTTTTTTAAGAACATTATTATTGTACCTTCTCCTTTAAATAAATATAATATTTTTTTTAGCAGTAAATATAAACGTGCAGTTCTTTTCATACCACTTACTGTTAATTTGCTTGATAAAGACACCCATAGCATTTTTGTCTGAAAGGCTTCATCTAAAATCTGACTGATATATTTTTGCAGATTTACAAACGTATTCAGCGAGTCTAACGATGAGGTTTCTCCACTCTCCTAAAACATAAAAAAAAAAGTATTACTGAATATCATACATTCCTTGAGAAAACATCCTTATCAGAATCCTGTGTGAATGAAAAATATCCCTAAAACATACGCAGTCACTTTAACCCTCCAAGACAGGGGTTTCTTCACCTCTGGGCTAATTGTTTTATTTAAATGACTATTCTGTGAGGTACCAAATTATGAAACTTTATATTTATCTAAAGGATTAGCAACTACATAAAAAAAAATTAAATAGTGTAAAATGACAATAATTTAGGAATCCCTGAGCAGCAATATCTACATCAAATCTTCTTGCCAGTTTTCAAATGGTAGAACATTTATTTTTAACTAATATGGTAGCGCATGGGTCAAACATCACTTTCAAAGATGATTGTTCCCCTCGGGTACCTGAATATTTGTATCTCGCTTGTTCCTGGATGTGTAAAATAAAGACATGAAAAACAAAGAAATCCCAGTAAAAAGTGGTTTTGTTTTATCAGATGTGTGATATTAAACAGAGTGCCACAATCTGTTAAATATCACAAACTATGATGCTTTGGGTCTGATATTCTCACTGTGTGCCAATACACACAGCATTATGATCATACGCACATTTCCCAATTTGAGTCAGCATTTCAAAATAGAAGAAAAATGACATTTTCATATCCACTTTTTAGCTCCTGTATTTAGCAAGCTATTTCAGTGTGTTGCTTTTTTCCTAACAGATTTTCTCATAGCAAAACCTGCAAGAAAGCCACAAACTCAAAACGTAAATAAATAAAAAAAAAAAAAAACTACAAAATTTACTATACTTTAGTGTTTAATGAAAATGCTTTTTTTAAAATTGTTAGATGTCACAAGTAAAGTCATCCTGGTTCTCTGTTTAGAATATTTCACCTTTATAAAACACGGACAATCCAAAGCAATGGTGAATAACCACACAACACGAACCAAAACACATTATACACTCCAATCGAGGTACAAGATAGGTACACGGAAAGGTACACTAGAGTCAATCCCTACATTAAGGGACAAGGCAACCCTATTATGTTACGTTACATAAGGTTATATTTAATATTGTTTTTTCCAATGGTTACACCAGCACGATGTAATGAGGATTTCTAAAAAGAAAAATCCCCTGAAGGACCGAGACAATGATGACATCAAGCCTCATGAGAACTTGTTAAAGCATTTTTGTACAGTTAGCATGGATGTTAGTCCTTTGACTATGTTTCGTGGCTTCTGCGTAAGCCCGTGCAATGTTATCATATCACTTTGTCCGGCAGGATGCAAAAATAAAGTACTTAAAAAAATAAAATAAAACACGGAAACATTAGTATTATGCACCACGTGTCCCACGTAACCCAGAGTATACGCTCTATGTCAAGAAACGCATTGGGTGAGACCAGTGGTTCAGTTGTAAGAATGTCAGGTGGTCCTCTTTTCACATTGATTAGTTAGGAGGCTGCCGGCATTAGTTTAGAGATTACCTGCATGCAGATACTATGAACAAAACCCCCCAAAGCCTGGCGTAGATTGATAAATGTCAGGGAGGTACACCACAATACTCTCCCAGGACTCCACAGCCGTGCAGTTACAGAGTGGGGTACATCACTGTGAAATCGTAAACACGCTAATTATAATGAGACTTATATGGTGCTAGACTTTTAGGATTAGATTACCGTTATAGCATCTAGATTATGTTAGATTACAATTTAATCTTTCTGTTTGAATGGCAACATTTATACCGTGAGTCTTCTAATACCGTCCAACAAGGAAAGAAAGTGACACAGGAAATGCGGGGGGCTGCGCTTTACCTCTGCCAGCTTCCCATTGATCTGGGACAGGAACAATGAGTACGTCTGGACGTGATCTCTGAACGGCTCGGTGAAGATTCTCTGTAAAAAGACAGTCAGGGAGATATCAGCCGTCTCTCCGATCAGTGTCTTCAAACCCCTTTTATTGGTTTTCCAATAAATGCTGCAACAGAAGAAAAAAAGAAGCCTTTTAAAACTTGTTCATATTATCATTATTTAATGCATCCTTTAATGCAAAACCGAAGTAAAGAAAATGTTGGACCTTGAGGTAATCGAAGAGTCACAAAGTGATTGGTGCAGCCCAATTGTGCTTGTACCAAAACCAGATGGTGGTCTTACCATTACCTTTTGTGTCACTTTACCCCTCTCCCTCTAGCATGTAAGCTCATTGAGCAGGGCCCTCAATCCCTCTGTTCCTGTGCATCAAACTTGTCTGGTTACAATTACAGGTTTATTAGTCCACCCACTGTGAAGCGCTATAGCTTAATGCAATATCCAAATTTGACGCATATCCTATGCCAAGGGTTGATGAACTTTTGGAAAGACTTGGGAAAGCCCAGTACCTTACCACACGGGATCTAACAAATGGTTATTGGCAAGTACCAATCACAGCCCAGACAAAGGAAATAACTGTCTTCTCTACTTCAGATGGACCTTTTCAATACAAAGTATTACTATTTGGCTTATATGGGGCTCCAGCAACGTTTCAAAGAATGATGGACAGAATCCTAAAGCCACATACCTCTTATGCAGCGACATACTTGGATGATGTGGTTATACAGGGAGTCTCACTTACCAAAAATGCAAGCAGTCATTTATTTCATACTAAATGCTGATCTGACGGCAAACCCTAGTAAGTGTACTATTGGCCTAGAGGAGGCCAAATATCTAGGTTATTTCGTTGGGAGGGGGTTAGTCGAGACACAACTTGCGGAAATTGAAGTCATAGGAAATTGACCTCGACCCTTGATTTAGAAACAGGTTATGGCTTTCCTTGGTCTTTTTGGCTATTACAGGAGATTTATCTCTAATTTTGCCACCCTTAACTCAAGGTTCCCCAATCCTCAGGGACCACCAACAGTCAAGGTTTTGTCATTATCTCCATTAGAATAAAACAGGGAAATACATAAATCCTGGACTATTATGTGACATTTATTCATACCGAGGGGGTTTATTCACTAAACACCACATTATAAGGAATCGGAACCCATATTGCAATATTTAAGCTAGAATAGCTGATTTTGAAGATTTCCAATAAACCTTCCACAAGTCTCATGTTGCTCACCGTACCTTGTTGGTTTTGCGACTTTGTCAAATCCTTTGATCACAATATGATTCGTAACGGCCAGAAAATACCTGCAACAAAAATTGAAATAATCAGAATATAAAATAGATCATTTTCCCCTGCCCTTGTCTTTTCTGGGAGTTAATCACTCTCACAGGGCTGCATTGAGAATTCACAGTTAATATCACAAGTATGACCAGAGTAACCAAACTGAACGTATGTTATGTAGGATAGTTTCTGCGGCCACAGAGTGCTCTGACTTTGTCTTTCCATCACATTGAACAGCGTTCTGGATAATTTAGAAGGCAATATTTGCTGACTTCAGTTAAAAAGAAAGTGCAAAGGCTGTGGTATGTGTTAAGCCCGAATGGAAAATATTAAGCTTAAATAGAGTGAAAAAAAATACACACAACGTGTCACATCTACAAAGATTCTGCTTTTACAGGAATATCAATGCTGGTAATGTGGGACACCGCTGGAGACACGAGACTCCCACACAGTCAAGACTACTGCTTAGTGGCATTGACAAAATGTGAGTTCCTCTAACAAACCCTATCCAACCATTACAGCCCTCTTCTCCTTAACCGAGTTATGGGTAGTCTGGCCTACAAAAAGTACAAGGCACTATGCAACCATTACAGCCCTCTTCTCCTTAACCGAGTTATGGGTAGTCTGGCCTACAACTAACCGTAATGGGCCCTGTCAAACCATTACAGGCCTCTTCTCCTTAACCGAGTGATGGGTAGTCTGGCTTACAAAAAGTATAAGGCACTATATAACCATTACAGCCTCTTCTCCTGGACTGAGTGATGGGAAGTTAGTCTACAACAAACTGTGATGGGCCCTATCTAACCATTGCAGCCCTCCATTCCTGGAAATCTGCACTCTCTCTGTATTTGTCACTGGTATGCTGTCTGTCTTTCACTGCCAGCAGTCTTTCTCGCTTCCTTTCTCCCTGCCTCTCTGATTTTTATGTGTTTGGATCTCTGACCCCTGACTGTATCTCTGTTATGTGTTTGGATCTCTGTCCCTCTGTACCCCTGACTGTATCTCTGTTTAGAAAGTAGCGAGACATGGTCGGTGCAGAGACCCTGTTGGTGCTGTTTGGCCAATATATACAATATAAGGAATACCCAGCAATTCTTTTTAAATCCAATGTAATCCACTTTATTGGTATCACAGAGAGGTGAAGTCATGGCAAAGAGTTTACAAAGACCACATCTGGAATAAATAATGAACATTTCTTTACTCAGTATCTCTGGATTTTAACATCTCGCTCTCTTTCTGCACGGTGATTTGTCTAGGTCTCTCTCTCTCTCTCTCTCTGCCTCTGCATCCTCAGCTGTCTCTCAGTAGATTTTGGTTTCTTTGTGTGGCTGTCTTTTTGTGTTTCTCTGTCTCCTCACATGTTCCGCTTAGCTGGGGATGTCAGTGGTTAACATGCCTCCTTTTAAAGGAAGTATGTGAGCAAATCAGAGCTAGTTTGTGATGTACAAAGCTGCATTTTGGTGTAAAAACCACAGATTTCAGCAATGCATGTTTGGCTTCTGCTCATATCTAACCATTGCAATCTGTATTAGTGACATGTCAATATACTTACTCGGTATACACCTGTAAAAGGTTGCTTTGATTTTTCACGATGTAAATGTCGTTCACGTCCACGGACGAGTCCCCAAGACCCAGTTTAAGAGTTTTGCAACATCCAGATGTCAAATCCCAAATGGCATGAAATCTTTCATTGACCAGAAGAATAGATTTTAAGTGGTCTTTGCCCAATAAGTCACTTTCATCTATAGAACAAAAACAGCAGAATTCGATCAGTGTTCATTTTGTTGACTAACAATTCTAGTCAGATTTCAGTCAACTAACATTTTTGAGATTTAGTCGACTATAACTTAAACAATTCAGATGACTAAAATACGACTAATATTTAAATGGCTTTTCAGTCAAAAAAATGTGACTAAAACTAAATTGAAATTTTCTGCCAATGTTAACACTGATTTCTAAACAAAGAAAGTCTTGTAGGTGTGCCCAGCACTGAAATAGTTAAGTAATGCTTCTCTGTGTAACTCAGCTACTTAACTATATTGTTCAAAGCTTATAGTAAGGATACAGAATATACAGTACAGCAACGTACAGAATTCCTTTTCTATAATACATTATTTTATTACGCAATTTAAAAGACACAGAGTACTATTTATTATTATATGCTCATTACAAAATGATGGTACTCAATTCATTAAAAGAGAATGGTCACTTTTTCAATACCCTGCTTACTTATATAAAATTAAAAAAAAGAAAACTAAAATTAAATGTAGAAACCCACTTTCTTTACCTGGCAACTGGGCGCCTCCATCTTAGCTGCCTGTCAATCATTGATAAAGCAACTCACAAAACAGTCAACACAATTCTAGGAGATTTGCAAGGTTTTATTCCGCATTGTAATTTCAAGATAAGTGACCGTTCTCCACACACAGGGATAACCTGTAACTACCTCAGTCAACTCCTGTGAAATCCCTGTAATGTGATATGATCCTAAACCTGTCCGTATCCAAACTCTCTTACTCTGCCAATATATCTCAGAAAGCAAATGGTACATTGTTGCTATGTTCTCATTCAGGCATATTGAAAAGGCAAGACTCCCAAACTCAATTCAGACTGTCCCTTTAGACGAACACTATAGTCACCAGCTTATTGTATTTGTTACGGTGAGTATAGTCAATCCCTGCAGGCTTTTAAATGTAAACACTGCCTTTTTATAGAAAAGGCAGGGTTTACATTAAAGCTTAGGGACACCTCCATGGAGACACTGAACTCTCCCCATAGAGATGCATTGATACAATACATCTTTATGCTGATTGGCCAGGCTGGCATTTGGAAAATGTCAATATTATTGTCGCAAGATAAATGTGTAACCTTGCATTTGCATACGCTGTCTGGGACAGCTGGGAAATTCCGGCAAAATTTAGACTTGTTAGTGGTACGTAGTACTTACCGGGCCGCAGCAGAATATTCAATACTAATGCATTAATCCGAGATAAGATTATCAAAAAATCTTCTTCTGTTTTTAGAAATTTTGTCGCTGCAGCTTGACTGACAGTCTGTGTAGATAAAAAATAAAAATTATAAGATTTACAAACAATCACTGATGCATGTTGCCTATCATTTCTGATGTATGACTGCCCTTCAGAGAAGGTTTAACATTCTCCATTCTTTCATCTTTTATTAGACTACAATTCCCACAATTCCTATCATTCTTTGTCAGACATTTAGTTTTGCAACAAGCCCAGAGGCAAAAGTTTGCCAATTTATTTCCCAAGAGGCTAAAATATGCCATGGATGTGTTTTGTTTTTTTACTCCAGAAATTAAATTATTTCTGAATTAATATTGTGTGCATTAGTGGGTTGGCAAACAGGACTATTTCCCCATAGGCACTTTAAAAAAAATAAAAAATAGTTACTCAAATAAAACCCATTCATAATCACTACTCGGCATCTTTTGGTTTCACTCATTGACAGGTGAAAGGACACTGGCCCTAGCCACACCTCCCTGCATGTGACTTATACAGCCTTCCTAAACACTTCCTGTAAAATATAATGCTTAAACTGCCTTTATTGCACACAGGGCCGGTGCTAGGATTTTTGCCGTCCTAGGCAAAATAAAAATTTGCCGCCCCCCCCATGTGACATCACAATGCTCCACCCATATGATCTGCCATATGAATTAATGCCAGTGCTGCTCACCGTGTGTGTTTACATTAAAAAGCCTGCAGGGACCGGCTATAGATACCAGAACCACTTCATTAAGCTGCAGTGGTTCTGGGGACTATAGTGTCCCTTTAATGTGAGGTAGATTAGAGATTAGTGTCACTAATAATATACTAGATTGCCTACTTACAACCAGATGAGGATGGTGTTGGGTTCTGGCTGCAGTTTGGCTCCACTGGTCTAGTGTAGAATAGGCTCTCTGGAGGCTGTTTGTAACTGTGGTCACCAAATTCAATGTTCTGGGGGAAAGGGAAGCAGCTCCATTTTTGGGGGCCCCTTACACAGCTCAAGGTCTGGGCCCCAGGGCCTGATGGTGAGTATGCCCATAAGGCCCACCCATAAGTCCACCTATATGTTCCACCCATGAGTTCGCTCACATGGAGTGGAGTATGTAGGGGATGTGTTATTGTAGAGGATCTAATGCGTGTGCTTCTGGAATGTAGTGTATAGGGATACCAGTTTGTGTAGGTGATGCAGTGTGTTTGTGTGAAGTGGAAGCAGTGTGTGTTTGTGTATAAGGGATGTATTGTGTTTCTGGTTGTGTGTAAGGGATGTATTGTGTGAATCTGTGTTTGTATGCACAAGGGATGCAAGGTGTGTGTTTGTAAGTGTGTGCATTGAGTGTGTGAAATGCATTGTGTTTCTGTGTGTATGTAAGAGAAGCAGTGTATGTGTTTGCATTGTGTGTTTCTGTGTATGTGTGCAAAGGATGCATTGTCTTTGTGTGTAAGGGTTGCATTGTGAGTGTGCTTGCAATGGATGCATTGTGTGTTTCTCTGTGTGTAAGGGAAGCATGTTGTTTTTCTGTGTGTGTAGGGATGCATTGTATGTTTCTCTGTATGTAAAGGGATGCATTGTGTGTGTGCACGCGTAGTGTAAAAAAAAAAAAAAAAGCTCCCTGTCCTGCCCTGTCCTATAGAGCTCTCCCCTGCCCCTTAATGGTCTCTCCTCACCCCCCACCCTCCCCCAGCGGTATTTAATGGTTCCTTAGTTTACAACCATATAATTTCTCAATAGAGCACATGGTTGGTCTATACAAGGAAACGCTGATGGTCATTCACGTAAACATATCCTTGTGACAATGGTCGCTCACCCCACAAGGTTTGAGCTGGGGTGGAGGATATGTGAGAGTGCAAGGCATTGTTTTGGATGGGGTGTACATTTCTCCAAAAGTACTGCTAAATGTGGTCTGAAAAAGCCACAGGAACAATGTCTGTCTGTTTTAGTCAGAGCTATTCTGTTTTTTTAATATGGGTTCCTGGGGTGGAGCATTTGGAGTGAAGGGAGGGCCAGTGGGGTCTACTACCCTGATCGCTTCTCGCATTCCTACATTCCCTGGGTGGCCGCCATTTTGGCAGCCGAACACGTGGCAACGGCCATCTTAAACCCACGAACAGCGGTGTTTGGTCGTTGAGTGTCTGGAACTCAAAACGGATACTCGACTAGCCGAACACCGCTAAGACCTCCAGGGCTGCAGAAAACACCGAAAGAAACACATGAACGGCCCGTCGTTCGGTAGGATGAATCCCACGAACTAGGGGATTCATCCGGTTACCGACTACATTATGTCTGGTATAGCCTTTCGGGACTTTTGGGGCACGAATTGAGACCGACCGCAAGGCCAGATCGCATGGAACTATTTTCGGCTACTTTAACCCTGCAGTCGGTCAAAACTTTAACTTCCTATAACTCCCGAACCCCTGGTCTGATCTGGGTGATTTTTTGGATATGTTCCTCACCCAGATCAGGGCTACCAGGGGGTACCATATTTAAAGGTATATCACACATATTTGGGGTACATCTAAAAAGTGAGGGAAAGTATGTGCAGTATAATTGTATTATCTGTTAAGCTAAGGGGAGGAGATGTGTGGGAGGTAACATCGATATAATTGGTGTAATGTATAATTGATGCGAATCCCTCCCTTGCATAGGAGAATCTCATAAAAGCAGGAATGTTGCCATTAAACTTCAGTTCTACTCCTGATACTGTGTGTCATCCAGTGATTGGGAAAGGTGATGGGATACTATGGGACTTTATTGCTGATTGTGCTGGATATTCTCTTGGACTTATCACTTGTTCCTGCATCCTTTTAAAATATTGATGGAGTTAAGCTGTGGGAAACCAGCTCTCAGCTACAGTTTTGTTTTTACTCCCCTTCCTCCCCTCTTCTTCTTACTCCAACCTCTCCCCCCCCTCTTACTCGAACCCCTCCCCCCTCCCTGTGTTCTCCTCACCTCCTCTTCCCTGTAGCGTGGCCGAGCTCCTTTCTGGTCTGCCGTACAGGAGTTTCTGTTTCCTGTACCCGGCCGGACTGACAGGAAGTGCACACTGAGTGTTCACTTCCTATCAGTCTGGCAGGGTCGCGGACAGGAGAGGAGCTGGGGAAGGGGAGGTGAGGAGAGAGGCAGTGCGGCAGCATTTAAAGGGCCGGCGATGGCAGCTGCCTAGTTCGCCTTATAGGAAGCGCCGGCCCTGATTGCACAGTATGTTTAGGCTAGAATGTATTATCACTTGCTCTGTTAACAGCCTTCTAGACCCCTTGGGAACCTCCTTTTTGTGTTTTAATGCAGTGCAGGCTGTGTGAGTCCCAACCAGGGTCACACCGACTAGGGCTGCATAAACAGAAACAAATGCAATTTTTTTTTCTTTTTAATTCTTTATTTTTGCATTTCAATGTTTTATACAGATATTCGGTATAAACGTACCGAGAGATGTCATGACTGAAGTGTACCTTCAGTGAGTGTCGGTGAGACAAGGTAATTTAAATTCTCGTTAATGTGAATAAATGAACTGGGGTGGGTAGTCTAGGTATGTGCAGGGTTGCAGGAACGCTATGTTTTGTCCACTTGGAACCTGTAACGTTTATTCTCGTGTTAAGTTAATGTGAGGGTGCTAGCCACCGGTTAATGTACCAGATGTTGGGGTATGCTATTATGTGCTGGTGGTTAGGGGTTAAAGGTGTGACCTCGGGAATGAGTTTGTGTGTTTATGGTCGTTTTACTGGGTGGTCATTTTCCCTAGGTAGCTGGCGTGGCCTGGTGAGGTGCGGTTTGACTGTCGTGCAGATTCGGTGCTGAATTGATATATGGTATATGTGTGTGCGATTGATCCTGTTTGTGGGTATAGTGATTGATTTCGTGGGTGAACTTGTGGGTTCTTGTGTTGGTGGGGTAGTATAGTAGTATATTGTGTAAGTGGGGGGGGGTAGATATAGGAAACAAAGGGGATTTAACTTCTAAATGTCAGAGAATAGAGCAGTGACACTTCAGTGACATGATCTATTCACCAAAACTACTTAATTAAGATAGTTGGTGACTAAAGTGTCCCTTTAAGCTAGCCTCGCGTTTTACTGAGTCACAGGTCCTTGCTCATATCCGATAAGCTCAATGTTTTGACAAGTATCCATCCCACAATCTTTGAATAACTTCAAATATATAAAATAGGTCACAATACCTTAGTATGGGAGCCCTCCTGAGACTCCCTCGGGGAACTCATATGTCTTTTGTGCAGTTTCCTTGGCAGTGGTTTACCTCCCGACATCACGGGACTGCTGCCACATTTACGTTGTATTCCTTGGCTGTGTTAAAAACACGGAGTGGTTATTTCATAAAACACCCTTAATGAAACAAACTCTGCAGAGTTGTACATTAAGAAACAAGTTAATAATTAAAGTGCACTCCAGGCTTAATTTAAGCATTTCCTTATTAGGCTAACCTGTCTTTACCTTTGCGGTTTTTGTATTTGGGCTGATTTATACTGCAGTCGTTGCTGCTGCCCGAAGGAGTAGGAGTTTGAGTGCGGGGCTTAAATTTTGCGTGTTTTGTACATTCTTCTGTACATAAAAAAAATTAACATACAATCATTTAATTTACTTAATAAAGTATTAACAACAAGGCAACAATAACATGCCTGGGAAGTAGACAATGGCACAGCCACAGCACCCATCTAATTTACTGCGGTTTGGACTAGCTCTCAGCCAGGCACATATTTTACGTTTCAGTGGCTATCAGGTCCACGAGGTTGGCCCAGTAGGCCTCAAAATTCCTTCTCACTGACCACCCAAACCCAGCACTTTGTCCCAGACCAACCAACCACGGCCATAACTATTCTAGACCACCCAACCACCCACACCCAGCACTATTATAAACCACTCAAACCTGGGAACTCTTCTACACCACCCAAAGACCCACACCCAGCACTATTCTACACCACCCAACCACCGAAACCCAGTACTATTCTACACCACCCAATGACCCACACCCAGTACTATTCTAGAGCACCCAACTGCCCATACCCAGCATTCTTCTACACCACCCAACGACATACACCCAGCACTATTCTACACCACCCAACGACATACACCCAGCACTATTCTACACCACCCAACGACATACACCCAGCACTATTCTACACCACCCAACACGACATACACCCAGCACTATTCTACACCACCCAACACGACATACACCCAGCACTATTCTACACCACCCAACACGACATACACCCAGCACTATTCTACACCACCCAGCGACATACACCCAGCACTATTCTACACCACCTAACGACATACACCCAGCACTATTCTACACCACCCAACGACATACACCCAGCACTATTCTACACCACCCAACGACATACACCCAGTACTATTCTACACCACCCAACGACATACACCCAGCACTATTCTACACCACCCAACGACATACACCCAGCACTATTCTACACCACCCAACGACATACACCCAGTACTATTCTACACCACCCAACGACATACACCCAGCACTATTCTAGACCACTTAACCTCCGAAACCCAGCACTATTCTAGAGCCCATACACAGCACTCTTCTTTACCACCCAACCACCAGCACTTTCAAGCAGTCAGTCAACTGGGATATTTTAAATAGACCTATGGAGAGCTCTTAAAGAATTAAGTGACCTCAAACAAACAAAACTAAACAATGAATAAAAACCAAATAAGCCCCTCCCATTAGTATAAACCCAGTAGCGCTTTACATGCTGTGATTTATTTATTAGTAGTATGTAAAGTTTCCAGTTTGTTGCTATCTTGTTACAATTTACTTTGCGGTTTGTTTTATGTCTTTATGAGCAGGGCATTCACTTTCTATATTTACACAACACATTGCTCCCTAGTGCTGCAGCATTGCACAAGATTTAATGGGTTTCCAACAAATTTAATGCAAATAAAACCCATTCATAATCACTACTCGGCATCTTTTGGTTTCACTCATTGACAGGTGAAAGGACACTGGATTTACAGCCTGGAGACAAATTATCTGTGACAAATAATCCGACACATTGCAGATTGTAAACCAGGAAATGATCCCACAAATACTCGGCTGCTTAGCTCAATGACAGGGACTGCAGACAAACCCACAGCCCTGGAAACAGGTTAACCTTTTCCATGTTCTACTATGGCACTCCACAGTTTATGGACTACATCTCCCATGATGCTTTGCCAGTATTATGGCTGTAAGAGGAGGCTGTAGGAGATGTAGTCCACAACGTCTGGAGTGCTGGAGGCTGCCTACCCCTGCTCTACATCCTAGTAATGCGGAATGGGGATTATTCTATATCTGTAAATGGACCTTACGTTATAGGTGCTGCATAGAGCAGAGCTTGGAGGCGGGTTCTGAACCAGGCAAGGTAAGTTGGGAAGAGGTCTGGATGCAAGGTTGGTCACTTTAGTTCTTTTAGCAAATACCACTAATGAGTAGTGTAATCATACCCAGGGCCTGTGAACACAGTGAGTTATATGGAGAGTAGATGCATTATATAAAGTAAGATGAATTTGCAGACGCCTATATCCCTATAGTCAGTGGCTGGCAGTGGCATCGGTTTCACTCTGTTTAATAATTACAGGATTTAGGCAAGGTTTCTAGAAATAGCTGCAGTTTGTTACAGTTTATACATTGTAAACGGTATAAAATATCCACCAGAGGAGTGAGGCTCACAGAATCAGGTTATTGACAGTAGGTGTTCACCCCTAGATTAAAGATAACAGGCATTCTGCCGCTAGCTACATTTCTATTTAAACACATAAAATACCTTAGTTTGCTGAAATGTTTTATATGTGAAAAGTGTGTCCTCTTTTTTTTCTATTTTACAAAAAGTGCGGATAGAAATTGGAACATTTATAAATAAAGTCAATTATTATTATTACTATTATTGTTGGTATTTATATAGCGCCAGCTTATTCCGCAGCGCTTTACAATTAGAGGGGAATTTACCAAATGAGACAATAACAAAATGTATTAGGAACAATAGGTAGTTGAGGACCCTGCTCAAAGGAGCTTACAGTCTAGAGGAGGTGGGGTATAAAAACACAATAGGAAGGCTACTGAGAGAGACAGCAAATAGACATGGTGGGAAAGTAGCAGAGGTGGAGGTGAGAGAGGAGTGTGGCCCTTTAGGAGAGAGCAAGAGGGAGGTTTGAGAGATAGAAGTTGCTCTTGGAGGCCATAATAAGCATTCCTGAAAAGATGGGTTTTGAGGGACTTAAAGGATTGAAGACTAGGGGAGAGTCTGACAGGGGTAGACAGGCTGTTCCAAAGGAAAGAAGCCACCAGTGAGAAGTCTTGCAGGCGTGAATTTGCAGTAAGGGTGCGAGCAGCAGAAAGGAGAAGGTCACCAGTAGAGCAGAGAGACCAAGAAGGGGAATACCTTTGAATCAGTGAAGAAATGTAAGAGGGGCTAGAGCTGGTTAGAGCATTATAGGTGTTAGTATTTTAAAATTGACACCTGTAGGATACAGAAAGCCAGTGTGTCAGGGTACCTGAAGTCTCTACCTCCGAGAGAGGTAGAGACTTAGACGTTCATCCGTCCGGACGCCATGTTTCCTCTGTTCCTCGCGGTCGACCCGGTCACACAAACGCCGGCCGCGAGGGAGTCTCTTCCTTTTGTAGCATGGTGCCCGGAGGCCGACGTCATCACGCCAATCCGGAACGACCTGTCACTCAGTCCGAGACAGACTAATCAGGTTTCGTCGGAGGCGTGTCTATCCTCTCTAGCCAGGGTATTTAAACATACTTCGCCCTGTTGCTCATTGCCCTGTCGTGGTTCTAGCCTGTCTAGTCACACAGTGCTCTGGTGTTTCTCAGTTATCCTTTTGGTTTCGACCCGGCTTGTTTCCTTACTCTGTTTACCTCCGTTATCCTTGACCCGGCTTGTTCCTCGCTTACCTGTCTTCTCGTTCCCTCGACCTCGGCTTGTCTCTGACCATTCTCTATACTCTCTGTACGTTAGCCCGGCCATTCTAAGGACCGGTATACGTACCCTGTACCTGTTTGTACTTTGCGTGTTGGATCCCTGTCCCGATCCTGACATTACGACAGGGCCAATGGATCCTGCAGGTACAAACAGTCAGGTTGGTTCCTCTGATTCCAGGTTTGACGCCATGGAACACAGAATGGACCAAATGGCCTTAGCACTACAGGCATTGTTGTCTCGTGCTAATAATCCTCCAGAGGAGACGCGTCCTACTCCTATTTCCTCTGTAGGTTCAGGCCTAGAGGTAGCTACTGTAGGTGCCTCTTCCCGTGTTACTCCACCTGTACGTTATGGTGGGTCACCTGAGAAGTGTCGTGGTTTTTTAAACCAGATCAGCATTCACTTTGAATTGCAACCTCGCTCCTATCCTACCGATAGGGCAAAGGTTGGGTTTATTATCACCTTACTCATTGAGAAAGCTCTGAGATGGGCTAACCCATTATGGGAGAACGATAACCCGTTGGTATACAATTATACTGCCTTTGTAGCTGCTTTTAGAAGAACTTTTGACCCCCCTGGTAGAAAGGTCAATGCAGCCAGATTACTGTTGCGCCTGAGACAGGAGAACCGAACATTAGTGGATTATGCACTAGAGTTCAGGTCTCTGGCGTCAGAAGTTAAGTGGAATGAACAGGCTTATATGGATGTATTCTTGAACGGGTTATCAGATGTTATCCTTGACGAAATTGCTACTAGGGAGCTACCAGAGAATTTAGAGGACTTAATTTCGTTCATTTCTCGTATTGATGAACGTATAAGAGAAAGACAGAACACTCGAGAGAGGAACCTAAGACCTGCCTTTAAATTAGCACCTGCATTTCTAAGTCCTGAGTCCAATACCTCACTAATTCCTGAACCTATGCAGATAGGCAATACTCATCTCTCAGAAGAGGAGAGACTGTACAGGAGAAGGGAGGGATTGTGTATGTATTGTGGAGTCAGAGGTCATTTACGCCTGAATTGTCCTGTTCGCTCGGGAAACGCCCGCACCTAAGTTTCTCTAGAGGACAGGCCTTGGGTGTTTCTATTTTGTCCTCTACGCATAATTACAAAAATCACAGGCTTTTACTACCAGTTTCTTTAACATGGAAGAGGGAAGTACTTAAGACCGTGGCATTGATAGATTCCGGCGCTGCTGAGAATTTTATCGACCAAGCCTTTGCCACTAAGCACACTATTCCTTCCCAGTTAAGAGAGACCCCCTTGGCCGTTGAGGCCATTGATGGTAGACCACTACTCGAGCCTGTTATTACTCGTGAGACTATATCCATGAGCCTGTCTGTTGGTATCTTACACGAGGAGAGTATATCTCTTATGCTTATTTCGTCCCCTTCCGTTCCCATAGTCCTGGGGTATCCATGGTTAAAGAGACATAACCCTACTATCGATTGGGAGTTAGGGGAGATACTTTCGTGGGGTCAGGGTTGTCAGGAGAGGTGTTTACAGAAGGTATCCCCTTTGGCTGTAATTTACACACCTGACACTACTACCCAGCCTAAAGAGAGACAGATACCTCCTTTGTACATGGACTTAAAGGCAGTATTCGATAAAAAGAACGCTGATACTCTACCTCCACACAGGTCCTTTGATTGTAAAATTAACCTATTACCTGGTACCATGCCTCCTAGGGGCAATGTATACCCTCTATCCACTAAAGAGAATGCTGTTTTAGAGGAGTATATTCAGGAGAATTTAGACAAGGGATTTATCAGGAGATCCTCATCTCCTGCCGGGGCTGGGTTCTTTTTTGTTAAGAAGAAGGATGGGTCGCTCAGACCTTGTATCGATTATCGAGGGTTGAATAAAATAACCATCAGGAATGCCTATCCTATCCCCTTGATTACAGAACTCTTTGATCGGTTAAAGGGCTCTAAGATTTTCACCAAGTTGGACCTCAGAGGGGCGTACAACTTGGTGAGAATTCAGCAAGGCCATGAGTGGAAGACAGCGTTTAATACCCGCTATGGTCATTATGAGTATACGGTCATGCCTTTTGGTCTCTGTAACGCACCTGCAGTTTTCCAAGATTTGATTAACGAAGTTCTTAGGGAATTTCAACATGATTGTGTTATTGTCTACCTGGATGACATACTCATACACTCTAAAGAGATTGAGATCCACCATCGACAAGTCAGACAGGTATTACACAAACTTTTACAACATGGTTTGTACTGTAAACTTGAGAAATGCAGTTTTGACCAGACCCAGATAGACTTTCTTGGATACGTGATTTCTGGGGAGGGCTTTAAGATGGATCCTGACAAACTCCAGTCTATTTTAGATTGGCCATTGCCTCAGGGACTCAAAGCTATTCAAAGATTTATTGGCTTCTCTAATTATTATAGACGCTTCATTAAGGGCTACTCGTCTATTATTGCGCCCATCACCAATATGACCAAACAAGGGGCGGATACTAAGACATGGTCTACTGATGCTCTAGCTGCTTTCAAGAGTCTCAAAGAACTTTTTGCTTCTGCTCCAATACTAGTCCATCCGGATACGACCTTACCGTTCCTGCTCGAGGTCGATGCCTCTGAGACAGGAGTAGGGGCGGTTCTGTCACAAAGATTGGGGGTAGATAAACCATTGCACCCATGTGGTTTTTTTTCTAAGAAACTTTCGGGCCCTGAGAGCAGATATGACATCGGCGACAGAGAACTCTTAGCAGTCATTAAAGCCTTAAAGGAATGGAGACATTTATTAGAGGGAACCTTACACCCTATTACTATCCTGACGGACCACAAGAACTTGTCCTACATTGGGGAGGCTAAGCGCCTGTCCTCTAGGCAGGCTCGTTGGTCCTTATTCCTGACTCACTTCAACTATGTGCTGACTTATAGACCTGGTTCTAAAAATTCTAAAGCCGATGCCTTATCTCGCCAGTATGAACCTTCTACTGTACCTGAGCCGGTCCTTTCCTCTATAGTTCCGAAATGCAATATTGTTGCTAATACGAATCTCAGGATTCATTCTCCGTTACTGGCCGAGATCGTTAAGCTACAACATTTAGCACCTAGACAGACTCCTGTGGGTCGACATTTCGTTCCTCCTGCTCTTCAACTGGAACTGTTGCAGTGTTTCCATAACAGCAAGATGGCGGGACATCCTGGTATTCGCAAGACTTTTGCGTTGATCTCTAAGGATTTCTGGTGGCCTGCTTTACGTAGGGATACTAAAGATTTCATCGCTGCATGTGAGGTTTGTACTAAGACCAAACAACCTCATACGCTTCCTTGTGGATTCCTGCACCCCTTAGAAGTTCCAGAGAAGCCGTGGTCCTGCTTGGCCATGGACTTTATTGTCGATCTACCTATCTCTAAAAGACAGACTGTTATCCTCACCGTGGTTGACAGATTCACTAAGATGGCACACTTCATTCCTCTGCCTAAACTTCCATCTTCTCCCGAATTGGCCGAGATATTCGCTAGGGAGATTTTTCGCCTACATGGGATACCCTCTCAAATTGTGTCTGACAGAGGTTCCCAATTTATTTCCCGTTTTTGGAGGTCCTTCTGTTCGCAACTTGGTATCAAATTGAACTTTTCTTCTGCCTATCACCCTCAGTCTAATGGAGCTGCTGAACGTACCAACCAGAAAATTGAACAATATTTGCGATGTTTTGTTTCCGAACACCAGGATGATTGGGTCGGTTTGATTCCTTGGGCAGAGTTTGCACACAACAATCTCGTTTGCGATTCTACTCATTCAAGCCCCTTCTTCATGAATTATGGCTTTCACCCGTCTATTCTTCCTTCGGCTTCTCCTTCCCAGGGGGTGCCGTCGGTTGATGTTCATGTTGCTAATTTGAGGAAGTTGTGGGATCAAACTCGGCAAATCCTTACGCACAATTCTATGCTGGTTAAGAAACATGCTGATAAACGTAGAAGGGCGGCTCCGCTCTTTGTTCCGGGTGATAGGGTATGGTTGAGCACGAGGAACATCCGTTTAAAGGTGCCCTCCATGAAGTTCGCTCCCCGGTATATTGGACCTTACAGGGTGTTGTCTCGTATCAATCCAGTTGCGTATCGTCTAGCTCTTCCTGATACCTTACGCATCCCTAACTCGTTTCATGTGTCGTTGCTGAAACCTCTTATTTGTAACAGGTTCTCCTCCACAATAGCCCCTCCTTGTCCTGTTCAGGTGGAGGGTCAGGAGGAGTATGAGGTTAACTCTATTATTGATTCTCGTATCTCCCGGGGGAAAGTACAATATCTGGTCGATTGGAAGGGATACGGTCCTGAGGAGAGGAGTTGGGTACCTCAGGAGGATGTTCATGCTCCTCGTCTCCGCAGGGCGTATCACTCTCGCTTTCCATCTCGTCCCGGTTCTTTCCGCCCGGTGGGCGTATCTGAGGGGGGGGGTACTGTCAGGGTACCTGAAGTCTCTACCTCCGAGAGAGGTAGAGACTTAGACGTTCATCCGTCCGGACGCCATGTTTCCTCTGTTCCTCGCGGTCGACCCGGTCACACAAACGCCGGCCGCGAGGGAGTCTCTTCCTTTTGTAGCATGGTGCCCGGAGGCCGACGTCATCACGCCAATCCGGAACGACCTGTCACTCAGTCCGAGACAGACTAATCAGGTTTCGTCGGAGGCGTGTCTATCCTCTCTAGCCAGGGTATTTAAACATACTTCGCCCTGTTGCTCATTGCCCTGTCGTGGTTCTAGCCTGTCTAGTCACACAGTGCTCTGGTGTTTCTCAGTTATCCTTTTGGTTTCGACCCGGCTTGTTTCCTTACTCTGTTTACCTCCGTTATCCTTGACCCGGCTTGTTCCTCGCTTACCTGTCTTCTCGTTCCCTCGACCTCGGCTTGTCTCTGACCATTCTCTATACTCTCTGTACGTTAGCCCGGCCATTCTAAGGACCGGTATACGTACCCTGTACCTGTTTGTACTTTGCGTGTTGGATCCCTGTCCCGATCCTGACACAGTGTAAGGATCGACAGAGGTGTGAGGTGTGAGAGGAGCGACAGGAGAGATAGATCCTGGCAGCAGCATTCACCACAGATTGTAGGGGGGCAATACGGCTTCTGGGGAGACCAATTAGGAGAGAATTACAGAAATCCATGCAAGAAATGACTAGAGCATGAACAAGCTCCTTGGCAGGATCTTGCGGGCAATGTTTTTAAGCTGGAATAAACAGGTTTTAGCAACAGACTGGACATGAGGCGCAAAGGTGAGGCCAGGATCAAAAATGACACCAAGCTTGAAAGGATGGGGTGAGGCAGGTACTGTCAACCTGCAGGGAGGGTGAAGGAGGAGAATCAGCAATATGAGGAGGGAAAAAAAAGAAACTCAGTTTTAGAGAGATTGAGTTTCAGAGAGCGGGAGGACATCCAACCAGAGATAGAAGAGAGGCAATTGGTGACACGTTGTAGGACAGCAGGAGAGAGGTCAGGGGAGGAGAGGAATATCTGGATGTCATCGGCGTACAAGTGGTAGTGGAATCCAAATTAATTAATGAGTTTACCAAGAGAGGCAGTATAGAGCGAGAACTAAAGGGGACCAAGAACTAAACCTTGAGGAGAGAAGGTGTCGCTGGAAAAAGAGACACGGGTGGAGCGTTTGGAGAGATAGGAGGAGAACCATGAGAGGGCTGTGTCATAGAGACCAAGAGATTGAAGAGTTAGGAGAAGGAGGCCATGATCAACAGTGTCAAAGGCAGCAGAGAGGCCATGAAGAATTAGTATGGAGTAGTGGCCTTTGGATTTAGCTGCAATTTGATCATTTGTAACTCTAGTCAGAGCAGTCTCTGTGGAGTGGAGTGGGCAGAATCCAGACTGAAGAGGGTCAAGGAGAGAGTTGGAATTGAGAAAGCAAGTCAGATGGGTAAAGACAATTCTTTCCAAGACCTCTAAGGAGAAAGGGAACAGGGATACTGGGCAATAGTTGGAAGCGGAAGTAGGGTCAAGAGATGTCTTTTTGAAGACAGGTACAACAGTAGCATGTTTAAGGGGAGCTGGGACAACACCAGAAGAAAGAGAGCATTTGAAGATGTGTGTTAATGACTGCACCAGATAAGGGGCGAGAGATCTGATGAGGTGGGACAGGATGGGATCAAGCGGACACCTGGTGGGACGAGAGGAAAGGAGAAGCGCAGCCACCTCCTGTTCAGTAGCTGGAGAGAAGTCTTGGAGGGTAGGGATGGCATGGTCCAAGTGAGGTTGAGATAGAGAGGGGAGAGAATTAGCGGTTTAATCTTGTCAGTAAAGTAACATGCAAAGCTATCAGCTGAAAGATAAGTTTGTAGGGTGGCAAAAGCAGGGCGAAGAAGAGAATTAAAATTATTAAAGAGATGACTAGGATTGCAGGAGCATGAACTAATGAGAGAAGAAAAGTAGGACTGTTTTGCAAGGGTGAGGGCTGTGCTGTATGAATGCAAGACAAGGTGCGAGACTTCCTCCAGCAGCGTTCAGCTGAAAGGGAGCATCTCTGCAGGTAGCGTGTTGACTTAGTGTGCCACGGTTGGAGGCGCTCCCTCCTTGAGGTGCGTGCTTGGAGCAGGGCTGCAGCGTCTAGGGCATAGGTGAGGGTAGCATTTTATGAGGAGATAGCCAGAGAGGGACAGGAGAGGGTAAGGATGGATGAGAGTTCAGAATGGATATCAGTCGAGAGCTGGAGATCAAGATAATTCAAATTCCTCCTGAGTTGAGGGGGATTAGTCAATCAGACAACGGGTCCTGTTACTTACTGGTTTGGTTAGCTCAGTGGAGATAAACTCAAGAAGCAGCAACTGCCCAGAACACCTGTCTTGAAAAGACTTCTCATTGAGCTGCATTGGGAAGTCTGTGATTGGACAGCCACAGAAAGTCTGGGCGGGCTTAGCAGGGGAGGGCTTGCAAAGGCTGCAGACAAGATATCTGCAGCGTTTGCAAGCGGTTTTTATATATGTCATAATTGCAAATACAAACAATGTATGATTAAACATGTGCATGTTTTCATTGAGGTATACATACTAAATAGTGATTAAAATGAACACTATAGGGTCAGGAACACAAACCTGTATTCCTGACCCTATAGTGTTAAAACCACCATCTAGCCCCCCTCTAAAAAGACTCACCAGAACAAATGCATTAAGCTGTAGTTGTTCTGGTGACTATAGTGTCCCCTTAATAGAGTGTATATATTGCAAAACAGATGCCATTAAGGCTTAAAAAAAAAAAAAAAAGTCAAAATGTTGCCATGTCTATCTGACAGCTATAAAAATAAAGTTACACTAAACCCACTTTTAGAAAATCAAAATCTTATTTCAAATTTGCAAATTTGCCAATTGGATTTGTAGATTCCTAATGACACGGATGGACATTTCTTTTCTGCACGCTCTCTTGAACAACCAGGACATTTCCAGAGAGCTGCTCGGGAAGGATTCAGCATTGGGTGTGCAGGTTTTAATGACAGTTTCCTGGGCTGGTTCCTCTCGATATATTTATCATAGGGAGGCATTATTGCTCTTCTATAATTAGCGCTCATCAGTTTCCTACTCTAAGGTTTACAGGGTTCCCAAATATGCCATAACATAGCATTAAATTATATGCATGTAACATAGTAGGATATTACTTGGACAAAAAAAAAAAAAAAAAGGATTACGAATTATATTGCCACGTTCATCTCACTGCTTTATAAATATATCATATATTCCTATATTTTGTTCTTTAGTTTTAAAAGTTCAAGAAAAGCTTGAGGCTGAATAATTTATAAATAGTTGCGACGTTAAGCCATATTGACTCTACTGCCAGTCAACAATGAACAAACGTCCTCGTGGCTCTCCTCCAGAGACAATGCAGGTTCAGCTCCAATTACCCCAGGGCATCGTTTCTTGGTGGTATGTTTCACTCAGGTGAGTCAAAACTGCACCAGGTAGGTACCCAACATGTGCCAAGCAATTCCTAGCTCAAAGTTAAATTCAGTGGGACCATTGATGATATATGTCATTATAACAATCTGTTATTTAAAGGGTCATCTTCCAGAATGGAGTGACCTTCAGGGCTGCACACAATGTCCATAGCTACACAAGGAGGTCATACCATGCTGCCATGAGCTTTTTAGGTACCAGCATTTGAGTGTCAATATTTTTTTTTTCTTGTGAAAAGTTTTAAAATATATATTTTACAGTCTAAATACCATACCTTAAAGAAGGAAGAGCTGACTTGATTTACTGAACTCGCTGTGGCTAAGGCCACGTGACGTTGAAAGTCTTTGTGGTTTTGCGCTAATAAGCTATACGTCAGGGGTTTCTAAATCATCTTCTGCTTTACACAGCAATTTAAACATTTTGCAATTACAGACACAACAGGATTTTTGCATTTCCTCTGCACCCTTACCAGCTCTTGGGCAATTCCTCTCCATTAGAATATAACTTTAGGATACGGTACATTGTTTTATGATAAAGGGACAAAAATTATACAAATGTACAACATCTCCTGCTATTTTTAATCTAGGACATTGATAATAACAAAAGAAAAAATACCCAGAAAATTGAAAAATAAAAATACTTAAATGTAAAATTCCCAAATATTTTGCACTTGCGCAAAAAGAATCCGTAGCACTTTGACTACTTCCTGACCAGGCTGTATCCATCAATCTATGGGATCTCATCATATCCCCTAAACTCCTGTAGATCATCCATACCTTGCCGTCCATCACCCATACCTTGCCGTCCATCACCCATACCTTGCCGTCCATCACCCATACCTTGCCGTCCATCACCCATACCTTGCCGTCCATCACCCATACCTTGCCGTCCATCACCCATACCTTGCCGTCCATCATCCATACCTTGCCGTCCATCATCCATACCTTGCCGTCCATCATCCATACCTTGCCGTCCATCATCCATACCTTGCCGTCCATCATCCATACCTTGCCGTCCATTATCCATACCTTGCCGGCCATCATCCATACCTTGCCGTCCATCACCCATACCTTGCCGTCCATCACCCATACCTTGCCGTCCATCACCCATACCTTGCCGTCCATCACCCATACCTTGACGTCCATCATCCATACCTTACTGTCCATCATCCATACCTTGCCGTCCATCATGCATACCTTGCTGTCCATCATCCATACCTTGCTGTCCATCATCCATACCTATTTGCACTGTGTTCTGCTACATTTCTCATATCTGTCCTGAACACTTACTGCTGACAAAATGTTCCTGGAAACATATAAACACGTATTAACTGTTCCGGAATATGTATTAACTGTTATGATTGCTGCTGGTTTTATCACTTTTATAATTTTTTGCTGCACATTGTTTAGCGCTGTCCACGTTTTTGGGTAATGTATTAACTGTTAACTTGCAGATTTCTTTATAAATAAAGTGAGATCATTGCAACGCTCATACATTTGTTAAAGGAACACTAATGCTACAGTATTCCTGTCCCTAGTTAGTTTCAGTATCCCCGCAGTCTGCATTAAACTAAGAAAAAATAAAATATAAAATAGTGGATCTACTTATATTCTTTCCAGCGTTGAGTCTTCCTCAGCACTGCAGCACACCACCCAGAGCGTGATGTCATCCTGGAGGCGTGCCTCCTGGATGAGGTACAATCCAATTCTCCACATTGCATGTAATGATTCTCCATGGAAGACTGTGACAGCACTGCGCATGCATGTGTGACATCACAGTACGTTCGGCTACGAGAGCCAGGATGCACGTTCCCGGTACGCATACCCAAAGTGCTTGGAGGCGTGGCTTGAAGCCATGCTTCCAAGCCTTCTAACTAGTAAAATATTTAGATATGGGGGAACAACTGTAGGTACTATACAGATCTAGATGAAGTTATTATAGTGAGTACAGTGTTCCTTGAAGTAATTAAAGACACGTCTGCCCCTCTGCTGAACTGGAGACTTATCCTAAATATTGTATTATTGGTTAATGGGGAAATGTAATAGCCCGCCATAATTAAAAAAAAAATTATAAAAAAAGTCGGAGGGGAAAAAAACCTCACAAAATCTAATCATTTGCTTTGCTGTGGCAAATCATAGTCTTGTGCACAGTGTGTTTCACCTGGTACAAACAAATGAAAAAAGTATTTTAATCTGCGCTGGTTTAATAAGAATCCTCAGGTAAGTCCTGGATGGATCGATTTGTTCGGGTGTGGATTTAAAAGGAGTTTGATTTGTACCAGCTGAAATGCACTTCATGCCAAGTAAACAGCAACTTAAACTGTGCGCAGAAATCTCACCATGGCACTACATAGCGGGTTAAAGGAACACGGTGCCGTGTCTTATTCGAGATCATTCCATTTACTGAAATAGTTTTCATCTGTGGGTATTCGTGTTCGGAAAATTACACAAACACTCGCTGCTTGATTCACAACCAAACTAAAAATCTAATATATATTATCTCATTTCATTTTATCGTCTAATATTTTTTACACTTTAGTTTTCTTGACTAAAACATTGCTGGTTTGTGATCGAGTCATATTCTAAACTCCGTATTATGGCAAATTAATCTCCAAATGGCAGAAATAGCCAGACTGCTGCGCAGGATTTTACCCTAAATCTTGTCATTCCAACGGCAATTCAGAGTTTAGTGAATAATCCCCTGATTGTATTACGATTCCCAATTGTATCCACTCCTTCTCTGTCAGCTGTCCTGCACCTGGTACTTGACCTTGAAATGATCAAATGGAAACATAACTTACAATAACGCTGGGAATGGGAGATTCTCATAGAACTTGGTGGAGTCTCAGCAGATTCTCAGCTTTCGTTTCTGTATTTTTCCAGTAGATAAAACCAGCCGATTCTGTGCTGGAGCTAAACAGCTTCACCTATCGCCTGCGAGGCTAGTCTGTGAGCTAGCAGTAATTAACCTCTCCTCCCTGGTTTGAAGACAAGTTCTAACAATTTCCTGCCAGTTAACACATTGTGTAATTACTTTCCCTCCTGAAGGGGTGGCCTTGCCAGAACAGTCACTTCTCTGTAAATTATACCATTGACTATAAACACTGAAAATCAGCTATACAACATGCACATTTTTTGTTCCCGTTTCCTTTTACATTTAAATAAAAAATCAGAAAAATTGCATCACAATTCTGGTCAGTCCGGACACAGAATGGGTACACACCAGACATGAGTAGGAGAAATATTGCAGGTTTGGCATGAATGTTTTCGTGCCAAAATTTTGACGCATTTTCTGCTTGCCCCAATTTTTTCCCCCTGTTCGCTCCCTTCTTGACAGTTTTTTTTGTCGGTATAATGTTGGTGCACTCGATGTGTATAAAAGAGGTGCTAGAGTACACGTAGGTTTTCTTTTCCCAACACTGTCAGCAGGTAAGTAGCAATTGTGATCTTTCTTTTTATTTAAGGACTAAAAAAAAAAATGCTTTAGGTTGCAAATGCGTCTATTGTTTTCCTAGCGATCTGAATCATTTGTCTGATTCTGTGAATGTAATCACTGGTAAAGTCATTAGGAATAAAAATGGAGCCAAAAAATCTGAATGAGTAATAAAAAGTGTCAGGAAAACAGATTATATTAGTGCATTACAGAAAAGACAAAAAAAGTGTGTAAAGGTGGACTAATCATGTTATACATAAGAAAAATCATGCATTTTCACAATACTGGCAACCACGTGCACGCAAAGGTAACAACTTCCATTAATCCTCCTCTCTGTCTGCTCTCCGTATACTGACTGCCAGGTGAGAAGGACAGCGCTTATAGCAACGACTATAAACGTGATTTAAAGGGAGCTAAGATGGAGGCACCCAGCTGCAACCTTTAACGTTATTCTTCTCTCTATACAAATACAGGTTTGTAAATATAGGGGATAAATAAACATAGCATAAACGTTCTCCTTTAATTCCGAGGGCACTGAAGCTGCATTCCTACACATTAAGCCAATAAGCATGAAACCTAATATTACTCTGTAATGTACTGGGTGAGAGGTAAACCGCTGGATACATTTATTTGATTGTAAAATAATAATAATGTCCTTGAAAGCCTACAGCCATTTTACAGTGTCAGAATAACATGGTGTAAGAGCAAGTCTCAGGGTTGCAAACAGAAAGGTCCAGAAATATATCAAGGCCATGCAGCCATTTTATTCTAAAAGTGACACTAAACACCAAAATCGCCACATTTCAAAATAACAATCAATGCACCATAAGCACAGCAGGAAGAGTGCGGGGGCACAATCACACGCTGCATCCGGTCTGCTCCAACAGGTGAAGCCAAGTGTGGCTCTATTCTGCCAAGTGTGGCTGTCCCAGGCCTTTGTGCGGTGGCCGAGAAGGCGTGGTTGGTAATAACTGCATGCTGATGTAGAATCCAGGAAGCAGTGGATTTTTTTATTTTAACCTTTTTTTTTTTTTTTTTTTACGGTTTGCAGTCACTGATGTTTACACTAGTCCTTTGTTCAAGTCAAGACACTAGGAGTGTCCAACCTGACTCAGCTAGAGAATCAGTCACGGATATCGGTTGTTGATAAACGTATTTTCTAGAAGTACCTAAATGAGTGCAACAGTCTTATTCCAAGGATTATAAATCAAACCATGGATTGGCCACTATTCCCTACACAGGCTGGAGGGTCATACAGGGTTATCGAGCAGGTATTGAACTAGTCCTGAGTCAGTAAACGCTTACTTTTTCTGCCATTTTAAACAAAACCCAAATAGAATTCCTACTATAGATTAACTCATATGAAATGTTTTAGGACGTACACAAGTATGTGTCCTATAGATTATCCAGTAACGGTTGCATTTGCAGTATCTGGGAAAAGACACCAAGCATGAGTTCATAACCCCTGAATATTGTATCCATACTCCTGATTTTAGACATCTGAATATTTGGGGATCATTTGGATACAAGAGAATGTGTTCTGGGGTAAGAGATTCAAGTGATATGAGCAAAATGACCTATGACTCTATAGGCAGAGACAGAGGTAACGTGAGCCTCCGAGAATAGTGAATTGAGTTCTAAAGTTTATTGACGATACTAACATCAAGTAGCTGCCTGTCAACAAACAAGGACATTCTTTGCACAAAACTTTCTCAATCGTTTTAAAAACTTCAGACATTAACAACAAGGCCCCAGGGCTTGCAATCTTTACATGACCAGTTGGAGTTAAAAAGCAATCAAACCAGTGGAACTGGCCCACTTCTACAAAGCAAAAGCCTTTTCATAAAAACTTTCACTATCCTGCTCTGAATCCCATTCCTTGATATTAAGGATGTGATACCGTTTTCTCCAATAAACTATTATTTGAATAATTTTTTGTGTTAATAGAATTTTTACATGATAATTTATAAACCAAAGAATAACTTTGTATGGCGGAAAGGAACGTAGACCCCCAGTGCCCCCAGGTAGCTATATCACCACGAAGTAAAGGGTATGACGGGTCATGAATTTAAATGACAGCGATTGTAAGGATGGGTGGCAATGTGCTGGGGGTATAATAGAGGAAGGGAAGCCACAGAGGATAGACTGAGGGCATTATTCACTAAAAGAGGAATAGCAGAGAGTTATCAAGAGAATGCAATATTTTAGAAGATAAAAAGAAAACTCAAAAATAGAGAAAACGTATACCCTCCACAACTTTTTTTTTTTTCAGATTTTGGCCAAAAACTTCCCTCCTCAGTTCCCCACGATAAATCTGCAGTGAGTGACCCAGCGTTCTGTATGTGGGTCACCGTCTTACCTTGGGCAGCAGAACGTAGGCAGTGCACACCTTCCATCCAATGTAATGACACACAGACTATTTTCAGAGCTGCAGGCACTACATGTTTGGGAGGGGAGCACCCTCTCACCCCTCGCCCCTCCTATTGGCATGTGGTTTAGCTGATGTGACAACTATCCCAGCCAGCTATTAACCCCATGTGTAATACTTGTCTGTACAGGCAGCTATTAGTAAGTGGGTCATGCAGACATACACATGGCTTTGTTAACCCCATGAATGCCGCACCTTGCTCTGACACAGCATGTGTTAAATAGATTAACTCACTGTCAGTCATCAGATGTTGGGTAGCTGGAGGATTAAGGACAGATAAAAATAGATGGTAAAGATACTTTGACACCTCTCCTGCCATTATACACTGTAACACGGGGGCTGGCGTAACAAGGGGGAGCATCTACATGTAGCACCTTTCTAGTAGTGAAAGCAAATGTCATTCCACCTGGTGCTGTGATGTCAGAGTGGGAGCAGGGTTTATATTAGAGTCGTTTTACTGACTGGACCTGGCTCCACCCCTGGTGCTGTGATGTCAGAGTGGGAGCAGCGTTTATATTAGAGTCGTTTTACTGACTGGACATGGCTCCACCCCTGGTGCTGTGATGTCAGAGTGGGAGCAGCGTTTATATTAGAGTCGTTTTACTGACTGGACATGGTTGCACCCCTGGTGCTGTGATGTCAGAGTGGGAGCAGCGTTTATATTAGAGTCGTTTTACTGACTGGACATGGTTGCACCCCTGGTGCTGTGATGTCAGAGTGGGAGCAGCGTTTATATTAGAGTCGTTTTACTGACTGGACATGGTTGCACCCCTGGTGCTGTGATGTCAGAGTGGGAGCAGCGTTTATATTAGTCGTTTTACTGACTGGACATGGTTGCACCCCTGGTGCTGTGATGTCAGAGTGGGAGCAGGGTTTATATTAGAGTCGTTTTACTGACTGGACATGGTTGCACCCCTGGTGCTGTGATGTCAGAGTGGGAGCAGGGTTTATATTAGAGTCGTTTTACTGACTGGACATGGTTGCACCCCTGGTGCTGTGATGTCAGAGTGGGAGCAGCGTTTATATTAGAGTCGTTTTACTGACTGGACATGGCTCCACCCCTGGTGCTGTGATGTCAGAGTGGGAGCAACGTTTATATTAGAGTCGTTTTACTGATTGGACATGGCTCCACCCCTGGTGCTGTGATGTCAGAGTGGGAGCAGCGTTTATATTAGAGTTGTTTTACTGACTGGACATGGCTCCACCCCTGGTGCTGTGATGTCAGAGTGGGAGCAGCGTTTATATTAGAGTCGTTTTACTGACTGGACATGGCTCCACCCCTGGTGCTGTGATGTCAGAGTGGGAGCAGCGTTTATATTAGAGTCGTTTTACTGACTGGACATGGTTGCACCCCTGGTGCTGTGATGTCAGAGTGAGAGCAGCGTTTCTATTAGAGTCGTTTTACTGACTGGACATGGCTCCACCCCTGGTGCTGTGATGTCAGAGTGGGAGCAGCGTTTATATTAGAGTCGTTTTACTGACTGGACATGGTTGCACCCCTGGTGCTGTGATGTCAGAGTGGGAGCAGCGTTTATATTAGAGTCGTTTTACTGACTGGACATGGTTGCACCCCTGGTGCTGTGATGTCAGAGTGGGAGCAGCGTTTATATTAGAGTCGTTTTACTGACTGGACATGGTTGCACCCCTGGTGCTGTGATGTCAGAGTGGGAGCAGCGTTTATATTAGAGTCGTTTTACTGACTGGACATGGTTGCACCCCTGGTGCTGTGATGTCAGAGTGGGAGCAGCGTTTATATTAGTCGTTTTACTGACTGGACATGGTTGCACCCCTGGTGCTGTGATGTCAGAGTGGGAGCAGGGTTTATATTAGAGTCGTTTTACTGACTGGACATGGTTGCACCCCTGGTGCTGTGATGTCAGAGTGGGAGCAGGGTTTATATTAGAGTCGTTTTACTGACTGGACATGGTTGCACCCCTGGTGCTGTGATGTCAGAGTGGGAGCAGCGTTTATATTAGAGTCGTTTTACTGACTGGACATGGCTCCACCCCTGGTGCTGTGATGTCAGAGTGGGAGCAACGTTTATATTAGAGTCGTTTTACTGACTGGACATGGCTCCACCCCTGGTGCTGTGATGTCAGAGTGGGAGCAGCGTTTATATTAGAGTTGTTTTACTGACTGGACATGGCTCCACCCCTGGTGCTGTGATGTCAGAGTGGGAGCAGCGTTTATATTAGAGTCGTTTTACTGACTGGACATGGCTCCACCCCTGGTGCTGTGATGTCAGAGTGGGAGCAGCGTTTATATTAGAGTCGTTTTACTGACTGGACATGGTTGCACCCCTGGTGCTGTGATGTCAGAGTGAGAGCAGCGTTTCTATTAGAGTCGTTTTACTGACTGGACATGGCTCCACCCCTGGTGCTGTGATGTCAGAGTGGGAGCAGCGTTTATATTAGAGTCGTTTTACTGACTGGACATGGTTGCACCCCTGGTGCTGTGATGTCAGAGTGGGAGCAGCGTTTATATTAGTCGTTTTACTGACTGGACATGGTTGCACCCCTGGTGCTGTGATGTCAGAGTGGGAGCAGGGTTTATATTAGAGTCGTTTTACTGACTGGACATGGTTGCACCCCTGGTGCTGTGATGTCAGAGTGGGAGCAGGGTTTATATTAGAGTCGTTTTACTGACTGGACATGGTTGCACCCCTGGTGCTGTGATGTCAGAGTGGGAGCAGCGTTTATATTAGAGTCGTTTTACTGACTGGACATGGCTCCACCCCTGGTGCTGTGATGTCAGAGTGGGAGCAGCGTTTATATTAGAGTCGTTTTACTGACTGGACATGGCTCCACCCCTGGTGCTGTGATGTCAGAGTGGGAGCAGCGTTTATATTAGAGTTGTTTTACTGACTGGACATGGTTGCACCCCTGGTGCTGTGATGTCAGAGTGGGAGCAGCGTTTATATTAGAGTCGTTTTACTGACTGGACATGGCTGCACCCCTGGTGCTGTGATGTCAGAGTGGGAGCAGCGTTTATATTAGAGTCGTTTTACTGACTGGACATGGCTGCACCCCTGGTGCTGTGATGTCAGAGTGGGAGCAGGGTTTATATTAGAGTCGTTTTACTGACTGGACATGGTTGCACCCCTGGTGCTGTGATGTCAGAGTGGGAGCAGCGTTTATATTAGAGTCGTTTTACTGACTGGACATGGCTCCACCCCTGGTGCTGTGATGTCAGAGTGGGAGCAGCGTTTATATTAGAGTCGTTTTACTGACTGGACATGGCTCCACCCCTGGTGCTGTGATGTCAGAGTGGGAGCAGCGTTTATATTAGAGTTGTTTTACTGACTGGACATGGTTGCACCCCTGGTGCTGTGATGTCAGAGTGGGAGCAGCGTTTATATTAGAGTCGTTTTACTGACTGGACATGGTTGCACCCCTGGTGCTGTGATGTCAGAGTGGGAGCAGCGTTTATATTAGAGTCGTTTTACTGACTGGACATGGCTGCACCCCTGGTGCTGTGATGTCAGAGTGGGAGCAGCGTTTATATTAGAGTCGTTTTACTGACTGGACATGGCTCCACCCCTGGTGCTGTGATGTCAGAGTGGGAGCAGCGTTTATATTAGAGTCGTTTTACTGACTGGACATGGCTGCACCCCTGGTGCTGTGATGTCAGAGTGGGAGCAGCGTTTATATTAGAGTTGTTTTACTGACTGGACATGGTTGCACCCCTGGTGCTGTGATGTCAGAGTGAGAGCAGCGTTTATATTAGAGTCGTTTTACTGACTGGACATGGCTGCACCCCTGGTGCTGTGATGTCAGAGTGGGAGCAACGTTTATATTAGAGTCGTTTTACTGACTGGACATGGCTGCACCCCTGGTGCTGTGATGTCAGAGTGGGAGCAGCGTTTATATTAGAGTTGTTTTACTGACTGGACATGGCTCCACCCCTGGTGCTGTGATGTCAGAGTGGGAGCAGCGTTTATATTAGAGTCGTTTTACTGACTGGACATGGCTCCACCCCTGGTGCTGTGATGTCAGAGTGGGAGCAGCGTTTATATTAGAGTCGTTTTACTGACTGGACATGGCTGCACCCCTGGTGCTGTGATGTCAGAGTGGGAGCAGCGTTTATATTAGAGTCGTTTTACTGACTGGACATGGTTGCACCCCTGGTGCTGTGATGTCAGAGTGGGAGCAGCGTTTATATTAGAGTCGTTTTACTGACTGGACATGGCTGCACCCCTGGTGCTGTGATGTCAGAGTGGGAGCAGCGTTTATATTAGAGTCGTTTTACTGACTGGACATGGCTGCACCCCTGGTGCTGTGATGTCAGAGTGGGAGCAGCGTTTATATTAGAGTCGTTTTACTGACTGGACATGGTTGCACCCCTGGTGCTGTGATGTCAGAGTGGGAGCAGCGTTTATATTAGAGTCGTTTTACTGACTGGACATGGCTGCACCCCTGGTGCTGTGATGTCAGAGTGGGAGCAGCGTTTATATTAGAGTCGTTTTACTGACTGGACATGGCTGCACCCCTGGTGCTGTGATGTCAGAGTGGGAGCAGCGTTTATATTAGAGTCGTTTTACTGACTGGACATGGTTGCACCCCTGGTGCTGTGATGTCAGAGTGGGAGCAGCGTTTATATTAGAGTCGTTTTACTGACTGGACATGGCTCCACCCCTGGTGCTGTGATGTCAGAGTGGGAGCAGCGTTTATATTAGAGTCGTTTTACTGACTGGACATGGCTCCACCCCTGGTGCTGTGATGTCAGAGTGGGAGCAGCGTTTATATTAGAGTCGTTTTACTGACTGGACATGGCTGCACCCCTCTCCGTTTAGAGATGTAAAATATCACTCCTGGAATCAGTATAGAAAATATACATTGACACTGTATGAAGGGATACATTAACACTGTATGAAGGGATACATTAACACTGTATGAAGGTATACATTGACACCGTATGAAGGTATACATTGACACTGTATGAAGGGATACATTGACACTGTATGAAGGGATACATTAACACTGTATGAAGGGATACATTGACACTGTATGAAGGGATACATTAACACTGTATGAAGGGATACATTAACACTGTATAAAGGGATACATAGACGCTGTATGAAGGGATACATTGACACTGTATGAAGGGATACATTAACACTGTATGAAGGGATACATTAACACTGTATAAAGGGATACATAGACGCTGTATGAAGGGATACATTAACACTGTATGAAGGGATACATTAACACTGTATAAAGGGATACATAGACGCTGTATGAAGGGATACATTAACACTGTATGAAGGGATACATTAACACTGTATGAAGGGATACATTAACACTGTATGAAGGGATACATTAACACTGTATAAAGGGATACATAGACGCTGTATGAAGGGATACATTAACACTGTATGAAGGGATACATTAACACTGTATAAAGGGATACATAGACGCTGTATGAAGGGATACATTAACACTGTATGAAGGGATACATTAACACTGTATGAAGGGATACATTAACACTGTATGAAGGGATACATTAACACTGTATAAAGGGATACATAGACGCTGTATGAAGGGATACATTAACACTGTATGAAGGGATACATTAACACTGTATAAAGGGATACATAGACGCTGTATGAAGGGATACATTAACACTGTATGAAGGGATACATTAACACTGTATAAAGGGATACATAGACGCTGTATGAAGGGATACATTAACACTGTATGAAGGGATACATTAACACTGTATGAAGGGATACATTAACATTGTATGAAGGGATACATTAACACTGTATGAAGGTATACATTGACTCTATAACTAAAAAAAAATTTCTACAACATGGTCTGCTAATTTTCTAACTGGGAAAAAGGGGATAATAAAAGGGTCAGTGCCAACTCTCCCCCCTCAGTCTATCATTTGTTTGTCTCTCTGTGCAATATGGTCTGTCTCTGCTTCTCTCACTGTCTGTCAGTATATCTTTTTGTCCTTGCCGCTATCTTTCTCTGTCTTGGTCTGTTTCTCTATCTCTCTCTGTAATGATCCAGTGGACATTGACCTCCTTTTTGTCTTTTTCCTTTACAGTTTTCCCAAATCTTTCTCTTCCTACACAATCCCTCCTTCACACTCTTTTCACTACTGTAATACCACCCCATCTGCCATCCCTCTAAACTATTACGATGAATTCCAAATGTATTCACCAAAAATGACACAGCCATGTCAATTCTGGTCATTTTGAAAATGAGGCACCTAATCTGCACAGAACGCATGCGCAAAATCTGACGTAAGGGCCTGGGCCTATATAAACATCTGTCAGCTACAGCTCAGCATCCTTTTATGGTCTCACAGACATTAATCTCATTATTCAGTATCAGATTTGCTGTTCCGATCTACCAGACCCTGTCACGTCCCTGACCTGGCCATTATCCTGTCCGGCGATCCTGTGTACCAGACCCTGTCACGTCCCTGACCTGGCCATTATCCTGTCCGATGATCCTGTGTACCAGACCCTGTCACGTCCCTGACCTGGTCATTATCCTGTCAGATGATCCTGTGTACCAGACCCTGTCACGTCCCTGACCTGGCCATTATCCTGTCAGATGATCCTGTGTACCAGACCCTGTCACGTCCCTGACCTGGTCATTATCCTATACGGTGATCCTGTGTACCATACCGGGTCACGTCCCTGACCTGGCCATTATCCTGTCCGATGATCCTGTGTACCAGACCCTGTCACGTCCCTGACCTGGTCATTATCCTGTCCGATGATTCTGTGTACCATACCGGGTCACGTCCCTGACCTGGCCATTATCCTGTCCGATGATCCTGTGTACCAGACCCTGTCACGTCCCTGACCTGGTCATTATCCTGTCAGATGATCCTGTGTACCAGACCGGGTCACGTCCCTGACCTGGTCATTATCCTATACGGTGATCCTGTGTACCATACCGGGTCACGTCCCTGACCTGGCCATTATCCTGTCCGATGATCCTGTGTACCAGACCCTGTCACGTCCCTGACCTGGTCATTATCCTGTCAGATGATCCTGTGTACCAGACCGGGTCACGTCCCTGACCTGGTCATTATCCTATACGGTGATCCTGTGTACCAGACTGGGTCACGTCCCTGACCTGGTAATTATCCTGTCCCATGTTCCTTTGTACCAGACCCTGTCATGTCCCTGACCTGGTCATTACTCTGTCCGATGATCCTGTGTACCAGACCGGGTCATGTCACTGACCTGGTCATTATCCTATCCAGTGGTGTATTTTGGATTTGTGCTGCCCTAGGCACAACTAAATTCGGGCACCCCCAAAATCTAAATGTAACCCCCCCAATTTGTGTCAATGCCACGTTTTTGACTGACAGACACATGCCCTCATTGATACATGCACTAATATACACTCACTGACAGATACACAGTCATTGGCACACACACACAGTCATAAGCACACACTGTTTAACCAACACACACATAAAATGTCATACACACACTGACACACACTCACAGGCACACCTATTCTCACTGAAAGACACACACACGTTCACTCACTCACAGACACACACTGACAGCTACACTCACTCACTCACTCACAGTAAGGTGGACAGCCCCAGAACACAAGGCAAGCAAGGCATTTGTCTGGGAGCTTGGGTGGCATTTTTTGGCGCCCCCCCCTGAAAATGCCGCCCTAGGCAAATGCCTTGTTTGCCTTGTGGTAAATACAGCCCTGATCCTATCCAGTGATCCTGTGTACCAGACCGGGTAACGTCCTTGACCCGTTCATTATCCTGTCTGGTGATCCTGTGTAACAGACCATGTTCCTGTGTACCACACCCTGTCATGTCCCTGACCTGGTCATTATCCTGTCCGAAGATCCTGTGTACCAGACTGGGTCTCGTCCCTGACCTGTTCATTATCCTATCCGGTGATCCTGTGTACCATACCGGGTCACGTTCCTGACCTGGTCATTATCCTGTCCGGTGATCCTGTGTACCAGACCGGGTCTCGTCCCTGACCTGGTCATTATCCTATCCGGTGATCCTGTGTACCATACCGGGTCACGTCCCTCACCTGGTCATTATCCTGTCCGGTGATCCTGTGTACCAGACTGGGTCACGTCCCTGACCTGGTCTTTATCCTGTCCCGTGTTCCCGTGTACCAGTCTGGGTCACGTGCCTGACCTGGTCATTATCCTGTCCCGTGTTACTGTGTAACAGACCGGGTCTCGTCCCTGACCTGGTCATTATCCTATCCGGTGATCCTGTGTACCATACTGGGTCACGTCCCTGACCTGGTCATCATCCTGTCCGGTGATCCTGTGTACCAGACTGGGTCACGTCCCTGACCTGGTCATTATCCTGTCCCGTGTTCCTGTGTACCAAACCGGGCCACGTCCCTGACCCGGTCATTATCCTGTCCGATGATCCTGTGTAACAGACCGGGTCACGACCCTGACCTGGTCATTATCCTGTCCCGTGTTCCTGTGTACCAGACCAGGTCACGTCCCTGACCTGGTCATTATCCTGTCCGATGATCCTGTGTAACAGACCGGGTCACGTCCCTGACCTGGTCATTATCCTGTCCCGTGTTACTGTGTAACAGACCGGGTCACGTCCCTGACCTGGTCAGTATCCTGTCCCGTGTTACTGTGTAACAGACCGGTCACGTCCCTGACCTGGTCATTATCCTGTCCCGTGTTCCTGTGTACCAGACCGGGTCACGTGCCTGACCTGGTTAGTATCCTGTCCCGTGTTACTGTGTAACAGACCGGGTCACGTCCCTGACCTGGTCATTATCCTGTCCTGTGTTCCTGTGTAACAGACCTGGCTTTGACCTAGTCCTGTGTTTGTTTTTTAGAGCCTATTTATAATTTGCTTTTCTTGTCCTGGCCTGTATTTTGGGCAGCTCAGCTGATCTTTCCTGTGTCTGTCTGTGAGCCCAGTCACTGTAAGGTCTGGTAATACACTGGTCTCTCCTTTCATACTGGGCCTTTTTGTTGGCACTGACATAACTTACTGAAAATTCTTCCATTTCCATACTACTACACTCTCTTTATTACACATATATTATCTATTATTCACAGCTACACACTCTATAAACCTTCTCTTTCTATTCAGACACTCTTTATCCCTCACTATACTCACAAACTCCATCTCTTTACACAACAACTCTCATTACACACACACACACACTCTATTATTACACACTTATTATACAAACTCTCTCTCTCTCTTTACACAACAACTCTCATTACACACACACTCACACAAACACACACTCACACTCTTATTACACACTTATTATACAAACTCTTTCTCTGCACTCTATCATTCCTCTCTCTCTCGTGCCCACGCCATCCATTCATAGGGATGCTGTTCTCTCACAATGACCTGTTGTGCTCTCACTCAGACAAACTGCAATCCTCCACAAAACTCATTGAGAAAGAGTCTACAACTGTCACCCACCATTAAATGCGCTGAAACCCAATGACAACACGAACAATGGACGTCTGTCTTTCCTCTGGCACAGAATCTCGGTTGTGTTATCACGGGCCCTTTAATGACAAATAAACTCAATTATTTACAAAATAATTTCATTCGCTGTGTGAATGTTAGCATACTCTCCCTGTTAGAGAACATAGGGTCAATCTGTTGGAGGGCAGGACACATAGAAACTGGGACAGACAAACAGACAAATCCAACTGGTTTGGAGGATTTTTCCCAATTTGACTATTTTGGCCCAAATTTTGTTCACTTTGAATTCTCACTTTTGTAAATAATTCTGTTAGGAATAGTTAATATTCATTGTCTTTATTTTCAATAAATATACTTGACATTACAATGTTCTAAAAAAAATGGTGTGGGATCATTCCAATAAATCACCTGATAAGAATAAATTTTTTTAAGAAAATAAATAAATTGCCATACATAATGCGGGAGATTTAAAAATTGGGAACCAGCAGGCACATTCCACTGGTGATCATTAATGGCATTTATAGAGCGCCAACATATACAGCAGCACTTTACAATTATAGAATGGGGACATTTGACGACAGTTAACATTTTGATGTCTGATAAAAATCGTAGGACCCCCAGCCTAACCAGCACAAGGGGTGGGAGTCGGCCAGCATATAAATAAATCTGTATTGGTATATTTAATATATAGATTTTTTTTTCGCTTTGCCTTCCTTCTCTTAACCTATGAACCAAAATGTGGGTGTCCCTGAAAATGTTTCTATTTTCAGAAAAAAACGAAATGTTTTGTCTGAGCTGAATTTCCCCGATGGATTAAAACAACAGCCAGATCACATGCTGCAAGTTATTGGTGTTTACTCTCTGTATGTTATTTAGAGCACTATATGATATTTTCAATTAACTAGAACCCCTGACCCCTCTATTTCCAGCACCGATATTTCGGTCTGTTGACAGATCTGGCATTGTGTAAGTCAACTGCAACACCAACGTATCTCCCAGTTTACATCATCATCTCCCATTACTAACGGTTCTTCTCTAACAGTCTCTTATTTGGAAGGGAGGATAAAATAAATAAAGACACACTTTATTCACTTTAAAACTGGGTACTTGGAAAACTACCTGTTTTTTTGTTTGTTTGTTTGTTTTACACTGAATATTAAACTACAACTGGTATACATTGTAACAATGTGTAAATTCAGTGTGCTGTATATAAATCTGTATATTCATTTGATTATGGGGCTCTGATTTACACCAAGCTACTATTTATGTACCTATTGGTACAACCCGAATTATTACAGGAAATATAACGCCTCAAATGCTTTCACATTTTATGTTGGTACCCTTAAATATGGCGCTCCCACATAAGGATACCCAATCAGGGACTTATTTACTTTCAAAACCACTGAAAGATCACAGCTGATCTGAATGGAAATTTCAAAATGAAAATATCGGACAAATTTCATCCAAAATTAATTGACGAATAGCTAAAATTTGTTAAATGCAAAATAAAATACATTTTCTTTGAATTTATTCAAATCTCCACCCTGCACAAGTCTACTGCATAAGGTTTGCCATCTTTATCTGTCGTTGGTCAGAAACAATACTGCCAAGACTATACGCAATATAAAAGCCAGAATACATCCCAGAGCACATTTTTGAGATGCGTTAGATTTGCGTAACATGTCAGATTTCATGAAAACCCACAAGCTGTTCATTTCCTGCAAAGTCCAATTGTTTGTATACACTGAGTGTCTGACCATTGGAGGACTGAAAGCTATTTACTACAGGAAGAATTCAGAGAAAATTCAAGCTGAATTTAAGGCCAACGTAGCCAAACTGGAGAAATAGCTGACCGAGAATTTTTCCATTTCTACATTAAATTTGAAACAAACATTTTTCCTCATTTCCGAGTTGAATAATGAGCATGTTGCGCTTTGTATTTGCCAATGAGGTCAGCTAAACTGACAATTTCAAGTGGTGAAATGAGCAACATGCTTCCCAAAATGAACTGCGCAATAATGATTCGTCAAACGTAAAAATTCTGTCATTTTATCATCATGTTGGGCAACATTGAGTTTGTTGCCCAACATGATGGTAAAATGACAGAGTTTTAGCTGTCAGCATTGCAGTGTGTAACATGGTCAAGATTTACATATAATTTTTTAAGTAAAAACTATTGCAAAACATGTAACGGGAGTTGTTGGTAAAATGCTGCGCTGATATTATCAGGGAAACAGCAGAGAAAAGGATCAATCTGCAGCCAAAACATCCTAATAGTGTTTAACCCCTTAAGGACCAAACTTCTGGAATAAAAGGGAATCATGACATGTCACACATGTCATGTGTCCTTAAAGGGTTAAAGGCCAGTAACCCCTTCATTCCCAACAATGTGTATATACAGTCAGGACCGCCATCAGAAATTGTAGGGCCCATTACACAGCTCAAGGTCTGGGCCCCCGGGTGCCTGCCTCCAAACCCCGCCTCCAAATCCCGCCCACAGGAATACTCACACACAGACACAAAAGGACACAGACACACACACAGAGAAATACAGACACACTAACAGACACAAATACTGAAACAGACATACACAAATATAGACATATACACATGCATAAGGAGATACAGGTACACACACACACATACTGACATACAGACACACACACTGACGTACATACATACTCACATACAGACACACACACATACATACAGACATACATACATACATACTGACAAACAGACATACATACAAACTGACATACAGACATACACATAAATACATAATGACATACATACACATACATACTGATATACAGACATACACACACACAGATAGATAAATACATACAGACATACTGACATACACACACACAGACATACATACTGATAGATAGATATATACATACACACATACATACATACAGAAACACTGACATACTGACATACACACACAGACATACATGCATACTGACATACATACATACACACATACATACTGATAGATAGATATATACATACATACATACACACATACATACTGACACACACACAGACATATATACATACTGACATACACACACAGACATATATACATACTGACATACACACATTCATACTGACATATACACACACATACTGACATACATACATACAGACATACATGCATACTGACATACATACATACACTCATACATACTGATAGATATACACATACACACAAACATACAAACATACTGACATATATACATACTGACAAACACACACAGACATACACACATACATACAGACATACATACATACATACTGATAGATATATACATACACACACAGACATACATATATACTGACAAACAGACATACATACATACATACATGCAGACCCATACATATACACACACGCACACACCTCATTTATCAGCCACCCTCCTCTAACTTTTAAGTTGCACCGACTGTCACTTCCTCCCAGCAGCACTTGCGGTGTAGACGCAATTTTTTTTAAAGGGGCCCGGTCGCGCAATTACCCGGCCGCAGCGCTGACCGGGCCCCTGAAGATATAGGGCTCATCGGTGGCCCTAAATGCTTGGGCCACCTGATGGGCCCCGGTGCAGATGCACCTGCAGCAGTTTCGCCGCTCCACATGGGGCTCGGGTCCCCCCGGGCCGCCGGGCCAGTGACAACCATCATGGTTGTCACCCCATGATGGCGGCCTTGTATACAGTGAGGAAAAAAAGTATTTGACCCCTGGTTATTTTGTACATTTGTCCACTCACAAAGAAATGATCAGTCTATAATTTTAATGGTGGGTATATTTTAACAGTGAGAGACAGAATAACAAAAAGAAATACAGAAAAACGCGTGTCAAAAAAGTTGATAAATTGATTTGCATGTCAATGAGTGAAATAAGTATTTGATCCCCTATCAATCAGCAAGATTTCTGGCTCCCAGGTTTCTATTATACAGTTAACAAGCTGAGATTAGAAGCACTCTCCTAAAAGGAGTTCTCCTAATCTCAGCTCGTTACCTGTATTAAAGACACCTGTCCACAGAAGCAATCAATCAGATTCCAAACTCTCCACCATGGCCAAGACCAAAGAGCTGTCCACGGATGTCAGGGACAAGATTGTAGAACTACATAAGGCTGGAATGGGCTACAAGACCATCGCCAAGCAGCTTGGTGAGAAAGTGATAACAGTTGGTGCGATTATTCGCAAATGGAAGAAACACAAAATAACTGTCAGTCTCCCTCGGTCTGGTGCTCCATGCAAGATCTCACCTCGTGGAGTTTCAATGATCATGAGAACAGTGAGGAATCAGCCCAGAACTACATGGGAGGATCTTGTTAATGATCTCAAGGCAGCTGGCACCATAGTCACCAAGAAAACAATTGGTAACACACTACGCCGAGAGGGACCGAAATCCTGCAGAGCCCGCAAGGTCCCCCTGCTCAAGAAAGCACATGCACAGGCCTGTCTGAAGTTTGCCAGTGAACATCTGAATGATTCAGAGGAGAACTGGGTGAAAGTTTTGTGTTGAGATGAGACCAAAATAGAGCTCTTTGGCATCAACTCAACTCAACTGTTTGGAGGAGGAGGAATGCTGCCTATGACCCTAACAACACCATCCCCACTGTCAAACATGGAGGTGGAAACATTATATTGAGGGTGTTTTTCTGCTAAGGGGACAACTGCACCACATCAAAGGGACGATAGACAGGGCCATGTACCATCAAATCTTGGGTGAGAACCTCTCTCCCTCAGCCAGGGAATTGAAAATGGGTCGTGGATAGGTAGTCCAGCATGACAATGACCCAAAACACACAGCCAAGGCAACAAAGGAGTGGCTCAAGAAGAAGCAAATTAAGGTCAAACACCTTGAAACCTTAATGACTTTGAGAGAATCTGCAAAGAGAAGCGGGACAAAATCCCAGCTACAGACAAAAAAAAAACAACTGTCTCAAAAACCAGAAGGTTTCCACCATATTCCTTACAGCAGCTGTATTAGAGTGTGGAAACATTGTCCAGCCCATTTAGTATCACTCTTTTTAGGATAGAAGGCAAGGTTCAGTAGGCGCGAATATACCTCTTAGTTTAAAATAATGATTAAAAATAAATAAATAATAAATTAAGCTTAAATAGTTACAGTGCACGAAACAAATGATTAAATACTACATCCGAATATCTGAAACGGAAAAACGCTGCACGTGGCTTCAAACTTCTATGACTATCCTCATTCTTGTCTTGAATTTCCCACGACGGGGTGTTGTGTTTAACCCCTTAAGGACACATGACATGTCTGACATGTCATTATTCCCTTTTATTCCAGTAGTTTGGTCCTTAAGGGGTTAAATAGGTAAGAGGGTAATGATTTATTTATTTAGGAATAGGGATAATAGGTTTAGCCAACACCACAAAAAATAAATAAATAAGGCACCATAACTACTACAGTATATTATAATATTCCAGCATATTGTATCATTACAAGCGTAGTGCATTATAGAGTATTTTATTTATTACAGCACAATATCTTATTACAGCTTATCTTATCACTACAGCCAACTATATTATTAGTGCTCATTTTATTTATACAGCTTATTGTATCACTGCAGCTTATTATTTTATTACATAATGTACTGTCTATTGCATTATTACAGCTTAGCACCTCATTACAATTGATTGTATGATTAAAGCTTATTATATTATTCCAGTTTATTGTCTTGTTATATTGGATTGATTATATAATTACCAGCTTTTGAACAGCCCGACAAAAAATAAAAATAATAATAATGACATTTTCCTACCACCGAAAGCCCTGCTCTCACCTGCCCCCCAAATAATGCAGAAAGTTAATTTCCTCAATACCTGTTTAAAGCGGTCTGGAGTGATGGTCAGGTAAGCTGGGGCCGGTAAACATTGCTGTATATTGAAGGAACATGAGAAGTGTGCAGTTCTAGGAACAGCTAAGATGCTACGCAGAACCCTCAGACTCCCAGGCCTCTGGTAGAGGACCTTGAGAATGAGGAATGCTCAAAAATATACCACATCACGGAGGGTTGAGAAAATCATACATACACACCATTGTACTAGTGGACATACTGAAGATGCTGGAGCGACTATCACTCTCAACCAGGTTTTGTCTGGCTGGAGTGATGAGAGTTACAGTGATCCTAAATGCATAACTCATAAGCTAACATTTACAATTCCTTCAACCAAAACTCAACAAACAGCATTCATTTTCAGTGCACTTTTTGAAGGAACATGTCAGATTACTTGTTAAACTTCTCGTGACATGCTTATACTGTACAGTAAATCTTTACATTTAATATATATCAATTTATAAAGTGTCCCCTATATAAGATAAACAGTATATAAACCTGACTCTCTGCTGCAAATTACTATATACTACATGGCACAAAAATATTCAACCCTACAGCTGCTGTAGGCTGCAGTCCCTTTAATACTCAGCAAACCTTCGGCCATGAACAGTATTGCTTAAATAATTCACTTAATTTCATTATTACTGGCTTAGCATGATGGGAATTACAATCCAGATTACCAAGATCATTAATAGCCGATCCCTTAAAGCTATTGAATTATTCCGTGTGTCTATGATCATAGAACAATGTTGGCTGAACAGAATGGAAGTTGCAATTGGCAGCACCTACTAGCTCGCCATTACCTGACAATATGTGCGTTGGACTAATCTTTCACCTGATGACAATATCTGTTCCAGTAAACGCAGCATGTCCTGTGTTAATAAATAGCCAGCTCAGTGAATGTGACAATGTATACAGCGTTCCACTTACCCCGTCTCACTAATTCCCACACTCGTTCACCTTGCAGTCTGCATGATATGGAAACGGCAAACGTCAAGTGCTTTGGGTTTCAACAACTCAAAAATAAGGAAGTTCTAAATGACAGCTTTTCCCAGGGTGCAATGCACACATTCCTCTTGGACTTGTAATAAGCTTTGGCTACGGGCCAAGGGCTGCCAGGCTTCTCAAAGCGTCTTCTATTTAACTTGATAACTTACTAACTGAACCCGCTTACAGGTCAGAGAAATAAAAACACAGGGCGGGCGGACGTGTCTCAGCAAATTAAAAATAAATTGTAAATAAAACAACTGAGATTGAATTGGATTTTAGGATTTGGTTTAACTCCAAGTGGGATTTCACAGTGTGGAAAACAGCAGATTTTACAGATTTAAAAGAGAATTTAAAACTAAATGTTTCTCCTAAATAAGTCTCTTTTTTTTGTTTTTTTAAACAATAAATGGTGGCCTTGACGAGCATGTTTGTCTCTAGCTGGTCCTTACAAGCTTGAATTTTAAGTTGGTTCAGGTCTCAGATGATGACAGATTGTGCTGTGCATGGTCTTTAATTTCTATTTATTTATTTTAATCGTCTTTAACCCCTTAAGGACACATGACATGTGTGACATGTCATGATTCCCTTTTATTCCAGAAGCTTGGTCCTTAAGGGGTTAATCCTCTAATAAAGATTATGAGTTCATTGTATTGCACATACTGTCCAGAAACTCACTCAAGATCAAAAGGGGCTCTCTAAGCCACCAAAACAGCTTTAGCTTAATTAAGCAGTTTTGGAGTATAGACCATACCCCTGCAGTCTCATTGCTCAATTCTCTGCCATTTAGTTAAACCACTTTGTTTATACAGCCCTAGTCACACCTCTTTGGTGTTGACACACGCAGCCTACATGGATAAAAAACATGGTTTCATTTTTTTAAAGTTTATTCACTCTGTAAATTGAGCTGTAATTACACACAGGACGCTCCTGCAGGGTCTAGGAGGCTATTTACAGAGCAGGAGATAAATAATTCTAAAATAAACACACAACGCAATAATAAATAATAAGAAAGTTTTAACTTGAGATCTCTCCTTACAGGAAATGTCTGGTTCTGAAGTGACCCAGTAAGATATTGGGGAGATGGGTCCACTAGTTATATCAATAACTGCTCTGTATTTAGGATTCAATCCCGGCCCGTTTGTTTTATTTACCAACAGCTACTGGTTACCACCACCGTAATATCAAACTTACTGATAAAAACATTTATCTTTTATTTTATTAATGATTGTCTTACACCTTTATTTATTGCATTCTTGGAAATCTCCTTCCACTTATTGTTACTATTTGTGTTACACCTGTCCTGTTCTTTCAACAACACAACGGTATTGCTGTGATCACCACATGGACGCAGTTATCTAAGGAGCAACCAGTGGTCGTCACGTTCGGGCTAGCTATCCTTGCCAGGTGTGACCAAAGCGCCATCTAGTGGATATACATAGCAGCATATTGTGTACCACCAATGCAGTACAGCTAATACATAAACAGCTAAACATGAACATTTAAAGAAAAATACATGTAAATAAATAAGAACTTAAGTTAAGGTTAGTTATATTGCACAATAATACAACACACTATAGTCACGTGTGAAATGGTTTGACCTATAAAGCACTGAACAATTCTAGCCCCTCTTATATCTCCTCACAGATCCATAGGTATGACCCTTCTCCATCTCTCCGCTCTCCCGATGACCACCTCCTGACCGCTGCTCGCACCCGTACGGCCAACCCACGCTTGCAGGACTTCTCGCAGGCAGCTCCCTTCCAATAGAATAGCCTGCCAACCGCCATCAGACTCTCCCCTAGTCTTCAAGAAGTGTCTAAAAAATCCTCTCTTTAGGAAAGCTTGTGGCCTCCCAGAGTAACCTCTACCTCTCATACCTGTCTCTTGCTCTCTCCTAGAGGGCAGCACTCTACTCTCTTCTCCAGCTCTGCTTCACTCCCACCCAGGGGCGGACTGAGAACCCTCAGGGCCCCCGGGCAAAATACTCCACAGCAAGCGCCACCCATGTCCCGCCTCCATGCACCGCCTCCAGCCACACCCTACACAATCTTTAGACACAAGAAACAAAAGTGCAATAATCGCCTCCAGGCCCTATTAGAGTCTGCAATGGAGTCTAATAGGCTTGGAAGGGGGTCTTTCTAACAGAGGCCATCTCAGTGTCCCTGCTGGAAACAGTCGCCTCCAGGCCCCAGTAGAGACTACAATTGAGGGCTAATGGGCCATGGAGGGGGGGGAGCATTCTAGCAGAGGCTATCTCAGTGTCCTTTAGAGAGTGTGTTAGAAAGAATTTCCTCCAGGTCCCATTAGAGACTACAATGGAGTCTAATGGGGCCTGGAGGGGGGTCTCTTCAACACTCTGGTTCCTATTCACAATATAGCAACACAACATAGCTCGCTGATACCTAGGTCAAGTTGGCACCTCTTACCTTAATTACTGTTGCTGGCTGGCAGTCTGTGGGCTTGCTGCAAGGCTGTGGGCTTACTGGCTGCGGCTGGCAGGCTGTGGGCTTGCTGGCTACTGCCGGCAGGCTGTGGGCTTGCTGGCTGCGGCTGGCAGGCTGTTGGCTTGCTGGCTGCGGCTGGCAGGCTGTGGCTTGCTGGCTGGCAGGCTGTGGCTTGCTGGCTGAGGTTGGCAGGCTGTGGGCTTGCTGGCTGTAAGCCTAACTGGTGGCCTATGGGCTGGCTGGCTGGCTACTGGCCAGCCTGTGGGCTGGCTGGCTGGCTGGCCGGCCTGTGGGCTGGCTGGCTGGCTACTGGGGCACTTGTAGATTATTTAAAGAAATAATCCATGCACAATAACCACTACTGCTCTGTGTAGTCGTTATGGTGCCAGGAGGGCCGGGCCCCCCTCACAAAGTAAGTAGTCAAACCGTTTAAGAACAGTTTGACAACTTACCTGGGGTCTGCTGGGTTATGAGGCTGTAGTAGGGTATAGGAGCAGTGGTGCAATGTGTAAGGGGTGCAGTGTGTGTGAAAGGTTCAATGTGTGTGAGGGGGTGTAGTGTGTGAATGTGTAGGGTGTGTGGGGCAATGTGTGTATGAGGGGGCTGTGTATGTGTGTGGCAATGTTAGTATGGGGGGCTGTGTGTGTATGGGTGGGCAGTGTATGTGTGTGTGAGGCAATGTGTGTAAATGTGTATGGTGTGTGTGGGGACAGTGTGTGTGTATGAGGGGCAGTGTGTGAATGTGTATGGTGTGTGGGGGCAGTGTGTTTATGGGGCTATAGTTCACTCTCACCACTGCGATCACAGTGTTGAGAGTGAACTCTAGCCCGTAGCTCCAGGGCTAGAGTTTACTCTCGCAAGAGCCGTAACGTTGCCGTAGTAACCGCGGCAACGATCTGTGCTCGCGCAAGAAGGACCCAGAGGAGCTGCAGGCTGAGCTCCCGGGTCCTCTCTTCCTCCCTCCCCTGCCGGCTGCCCGCACGGTGCCTGCAGACAGGGGAGGGGGCAATTGCCCTCCTCTTACTCCCCCCTCCCCCTCTTCTTACCCCCCCTCCACTCTTCTTACCCCCCTTCTTACTCCCCCCTCTTCTTACTCCCCCCTCACTCTCTTCTTACCCCCTCTTACTCTCCCCCCTCTTCTTACTCCCCCCTCCCCCTCTTCTTACTCCCCCTACTTACTCTCCCCCTCTTCTTACTCCTCCATCTTCTTACTCCTCCCTCTTCTTACTCCCCCCTCTTCTTACCCCCTCCCCCCTCTTTTTACCCCCTCCCTCCTCTTCTTACTCCCCTTCCCCCTCTTCTTACTCCCCCCTTCCTCTTTTTACTCCCCCTCCCCCTCTTCTTACCCCCTTCTTACTCCCCCCCTCCCTTCTTACTACCCCCTCCCGTCTTACTCCCCCCCTCTTCTTACCCCTTCTTACTCCCCCCTCTCTTCTTACTCGCCCCCTCCTCTCTTCTTACCCCCTCTCTCTCTTCTTACCCCCCTTCCTCTCTCTTCTTACCCCCCTCCCTCTCTCTTCTTACCCCCCTCCCTCTCTCTTCTTACCCCTCCCTCTCTCTTCTTACCCCCTCCCTCTCTCTTCTTACCCCTTCCTTTCTCTTCTTACCCCCCCTTCCTTTCTCTTCTTACCCCCCTCCCTTTCTCTTCTTACCCCCCTATCTCTTCTTACCCCCCCTCTTCTTACCCCCCACTCCCTCTCTCTTCTTACCCCCTCTCTTCTTACCCCTCCGTCTCTCTTCTTACTCCCCCTCCCTCTCTCTTCTTACCCCCTCTCTCTTCTTACCCTCCCCTCCCTCCCTCTCTCTTCTTACCCCCTCCCTCTTCTTACCCCCCTCCCTCTCTCTTCTTACCCCCTCTCTTCCTCTTCTTACCCCCATCCCTCTCTCTTCTTAACCCCCCTCTCTTCTTACCCCCCCTCCCCTCCCTCTCTCTTCTTAACCCCCCTCTCTTCTTACCCCCCTCCCCTCCCTCTCTCTTCTTACCCCCCCCCTCCCTCTCTCTTCTTACCCCCCTCCCCTCCCTCTCTCTTCTTACCCCCTCCCCTCCCTCTCTCTTCTTACCCCCTCCCCTGTAGCGTGGCCGAGCTGCTCTCCGGTCCGCGATGCCCGGCCGGAGTGATGGGAAGGTGCACGCTCAGTGTGCACTTCCTGTCAGTCCGGCCGTTACAGGAAACAGAAACTCCGCGCGGAACAGGAGTTTCTGTTTCCTGTACCTGGCCGGACTGACAGGAAGGTGCACACTCAGTGTGCACCTTCCTATCACTCCGGCCGGGCACCGCGGACCGGAGAGCAGCTTGGCCACGCTACAGGGGAGGGGAGGGGAGAAGCCGCAGCCGCCTGAGGCTCTTAAGAGAGCGCTCAGACGGCTGCAGCATTTAAAGGGGCAGCCGGCCCCATAGAGTGTGCCGCCAGGCCCCCTGATGGCGGGGCCCCCTCCCGGCCGGGCCCTCGGACCATGTCCGAAGTGCCCGACCGGTCAGTCCGCCCCTGCTCCCACCTTATTTGAGTGCTATTTCCTGCCCTAATGTGTTTTACACCCCACCTCCTATAGAATGTAAGCTCGTTTGAGCAGGGTCCTCTTCAACCTATTGTTCCCGTAAGTTTTCTTGTAATTGTCCTATTTGTAGTTAAATCCCTCTCTCATAATATTGTAAAGCGCTTCAGAATCTGTTGGCGCTATATAAATGCCAATATTAATAATAATAATAATCTCCATATCATCACTGCTGCAGGCCAAGATTAAAAACGTTTTTTTAATCCCTCTTCCTCCCATGAAATTGGGCCAAGTGACTTATTGGAGATGGGTAAACTGACTTGGGTTTCCAGTATCACTAAAAGTATAAATAAAATATCATTTAAATGACCATTCCATACCAATAAACTATTTTTATAAAAGTGCTGATCTCTATGAGAAATTATTAAATAATGTCGAACAGGCGAGGAGATTTGATTCCGTCACAAAACAGAGTATTGTCTGGAATGTAAAGTGAAGTTTTAAATTCAAGGCCAAAGTAGTCAAGTGAAAATTCCCAAATTCAGCTATGCTTCCAGCTCAGCTATTTTGAAATCCACTTTGAATTCCTGCTAAATCTTACTTTAGTTAACAACCCTGAGAGTGAATTAAACACCTCAAATGGCTTGAAATAGTGTCAGCACATAAACAGAACATACATGACAAACAATTCCACTGACGTGGTGACATATACAATCAATGTTAACTAATGGCTCTTCATTAATTGCACCAATTAAAGATCAAATAAGCATTGTCACTAAACTACAAGGTAGCAAAAGTGATAACGTAATAAATTTACATTCAAATAATAGAAGAATTGTAGCCTTGTGTCTAACGAGGAGGATGATATTCCTATGATAGCAGCGACAACATTCCCCATGCCCAGGAAATCCTGACCATGGGAGAAGTGATATGATGTCACATGCTCCTGGCACATTAAATCCCCCCAGTTCCTCAGCGTCATTACTTCACGCTCCCACGTCGCATCTCCCTCTCTCATCATGGAGGCGCCGCATCGGAGCAGGTGCTCCTGCACAACGCGGCTGGCCTGGTCACAGCCGCCACCTGGCCACAATCCTCCAGAGGCAAGCAGTGATGCATCCCAGACATGTCACCACGTATTAGAGTCAGCCTTCTCCACTCACTCATGACAGTTGGTCGAAGCAACAGGAGGGACCTATAGTGTTGGTGCTGAAACAACGCCTTCTTAATAGACAGTGTGCGGAACTATCAAAGGGGTGTATTTAGGAAGTGGAGTTAAGTAAGTGAGCGTACCTCTTTTCCCTATTTAAACTCCACTGCTCCTAGAATCATCACTCAGTTATATTGTGCTCCTATTGTGTTCATACCTTCAGTGCCTGCTCTATTGTATTCCTGGTACTTGACCCTTGCATGATTCCCGACTACGATCCTGTGCCAGATAATGCAAAATATAGATACAGGTTGCACCAAAATAAAAAGTCCAATAACATCAAATGTTTGGAATATTCTTTACTTGTAATCGTCCAGACTTCAGATGGATAAACGTATATGTTATAAAACCAAATGATAACCAGTGATGGTGCAGAGTATCTAGTGCTAAGTGCTGGACACAACAAGAAAATATATGATATAGCACTCACATTGAGTAAAATAGCATCCAGCGGCACAATCCCCACTGATGTATATGTAGCTCTATGAGACAATCAGCCGGTATATATGTGGATATATAAAAGATACAAAAGGCAGACAATAGTGCTCTCTGTAAAATATACAGTAATTAGTAAAATAAATTAAAGTAGTCTACTCACATTTAGTGGAGCAGTAAGCACTGCTCAGATATTATTGCTTGGGTGGTATAATCCCCACCAGGTATGTAATATTGGTTGAGAATGGAGAAAGACTGATTCTTTTCAGCGTATAGGTAGCAGGTAGGTACTGGTTAATTTAAAATATCTGGAATTCAACTCTTACTTAAAAAATAATATTCTAAAAAACTCCAAGTGAGCAGGCTTGCGAAGGACCTATTCAACATTACATCCCTCCCTGGTCGTGAATCCTAAGTGATAAAACTTGAGTAGACTACTTTTACTTTTTGATTTGAACATCCATGAATGCCAGGCCTTGATACACTCAGGAGCAAGTGGCTTTTTCCTTGATACATCTTTGGCTGCTAAATTAAAGATTCCTGCCAACATTAAAACCATTCAACTGGAAATACAAGTTGTGGATGGGTCTTTTTGAAATCAGGTCCATTGCTTAAACAGACCCAACCTATCCAGGTCTCTATAGGGAGACATATGCCAATGTAAACAAAGGTCATTCATTTATATTACCTCTACAAATAGAATATGATTGTCCTATAGATTTTTTACCTGGGGCTCCTATAACTTTTGACAGAATCTACCCTTTAACATTGAAAGAGCTATGAATCCTGAAAGAGCACATTCATGAAAACGTAGCTAAGGAATTCAACCGGCCTTCTACTTCTCCTGCTGGAGCTGGGATCTTCTTTGTGGGGAAAAAGGATGGTAGAGTACGACCCTATGTGGACTACTGAAGCCCATGGAACAGTGAAACAGGGGAGTGGGCCTTGACAAGGCCAGGAAGTGGGGCAGGTGGAAAATTATGGGATGGGTTTAGGGCAGGGCTAAGAAGGGGAGGAGATAGGTAGTTTAAATAGGCGGCCATCTTAAGAGAGGGGCCAGTTAATCTGAATTTCACTGACCTGTTACTTGTGGCTGGTCAGCGGAGTTATTTTCCTTTTTCTCCCTCTGCAGGTAATGGCGTCGCTGGAGGAGATGCTGGACGGAGTTCGGGCGGCGGTTCGTGACAGGGGATTGGCGTGGCTCCATGAACAGCTCGGTGCAGCTGCCACCCATGCGGAGGGCCCGGAGAGGAGGTCGGCGCGGAGGACCAGACCACCGCAGAGGTTGAGCCCGGGGGAGGCCCCTGCGGCCCGGCGGCGGAGGAGCCCTTCCGCGGTCGGTGGGTCGGCTGCCGGACCGGGTACTGCGGCGGAGGAAGGAGTGCGGCAGGTGCCGTCGGGTGGACCTGCCGGGCAGGTGACAGCGGGCGCAAAGCGGAGGCCACGAGGTCTGAAGGCGCCCCGCGTAATGGCGGCTGGCGGGACAGCAGGAGGGGGAAGTGCTGCAACACCAGCGGACCATGCGGCCGCGGATGGCATCACCCACGCGGCCGGTGGGCAACAGAAGGAGCGTCCCGGTGAGTCAACCTCCAGGGGTACCACTGAGGGGATAGGGGGGAACGCTAGCGGGGCCCCCACAGCACAGGCGGTCCCCCAGGCAGTAAGGGGGGACCAGGTCAGCATGGGACCCGAGGGGGCGGCCGTAGGGAAGGCCAGAGCGGAGCACAGTGGAAGGGTAGGAGAGGGCAGCGGAGCGGGTCAGACAGCTCAGAGGGTATCTGGAGCTAGGAAGGCGACAGGCAGCCTAGCCCCTGGGGTTGTGGCGGAGTCAGACAGGGCGGCCGGAGGGAGGCCAGGCGCTGCGGCTGTAAGAGAGCCAGTGGGATCGGCGCGGTCCAGGGAAGCAAGGGGTGGCAGTATAGAGCGGGGGGGGCCCATCCGGCTGCCTCCAGATCCGGCCAATCGACAAGGAAGCGGCAGTGAGGGACCAGGGCGGCGAGCGGCGAGCGGCGCAATAGCGGCGCCAGGTACAGCAGTGACAGGAGCTGGTCAGGAAGACATGAGAGCAGGGACAGGAGCCATTCACGGCTGGGCCGCAGCGAGTCAAGGTTCAGTGGCAGGGAGAGGAGGAGGAGGTCCGGTTCAGAGGAGGGGAGGAGGAGCAGGAGGCGTAGTGCATCAGGATCTTCCGAGAGGAGCTTCAGGGAGCAGCGGCGGGGAGGACACAGCAAGGGATGTCGGATGGCTCAGAGGAGAGGAACCCGGGCAGCCGGAGAAGAGCATAGGGAGGAAGGGCGGGTAGGGAGCAACTCGAGCAGACTACCCAGGTTGTCTTCTCCTTACAGGTCACGGAGTAACTCACCGGCGGTTCCGAGGCGGGACCAGGCGGGCAGGAGTCGGCGGCTATTGGAATCTCCAGTGTCTGAAAAGGCGGATGGAGGGACAGCAACCCCGCGGCCTGCAGCGGCCAGGGGCATCAGTGGTGAGTCTTCATCTACACCACACCCTGGGACATTCATACATTGTTTGAAGTCATTCATAGATTCATGGGCAAGGGAAGGGGACCCACTTAGGTTCGATAGGGTCTGGTCAGCTGGGGACGACAACGGGCCTGGGTTAGAGAGGGCGACCTCAGGAGTGACAGGTGGTAGTGGGGAGGAGACGAGGAGCATGGCTAAGCCCGATGGGTCGTCAACAGGGGACGGGGTACTTGACGTGGCGGGCGGGGACATTACGGAAGCTGCGCGCCAAAACGTACATGTGTCGTTCGCGGGGCCGTTGGGTTGCCATTTGAAAGGGGAGGTTAAGGAAAAGATTGCGAAGGGGGAATTCGTGGAAATATTTTCCCTTCTTCCCCTGGAGGAATTTTTGGATTTAAAGGAGGAAGACAAGAAGGAGGAGGAGGAGAAAAGGCGGAGGTATCGGAAGATACCGAAGACCTTTGGCAATTGGCTGCGGGCCTTTTGTATATTAGCTAGTGTTATTGGTGAGAAGCGCCCGGAGTGCTGCTCACAGTTGTTCTGTTACCTTGACGGCATTGGGGATGCGTAACGCACCTATGGGGGGTTGGCGTGGTGGAGGTATGATGAGCAGTTCCGCCAGCGACTGGCGGCCAACCCCTCCATGCGCTGGGACCAAATGGACCTGCCGTTGTGGATGCGGCTAATGATGGCGCAGAAGAATGCGCCCTTTCCAGGGACTGCCGGCACCGCCACCGGCGGGGCAGTGGCGGCAGGACAAAAGAAAGGAATCTGCTGGGCTTACAACGAGGGACAGTGTAAGTGGGGAACCGCATGTAGATTCCGGCATGAATGTTCGGGGTGCGGCGGGAACCACGGGGTCAACAGGTGTTTCAAGAAGAGTAAGCTGGCCGCGGGCGGGGGAGCAACAGGGGCAATTGCCCCCTCAGCTCCCGCTGGGGGTGTCGCCGGTGAAGGTAGGCGCAATGTTGCCTTGGCTAAGGCAATACGCTGATCAAGCAGTAGCAGAATTCCTTCGGGCTGGCTTTGCGGGGGGTTTTAAAATCCCCTTCAAAGCTACAGGGCCGGGTGCGCCTTGTGATAACCTTAGATCGGTCAGGGAACACCCGGGGATTGTGTGGGAAAAATTGGCTAAAGAAGTCCAATTAGGGAGGATGGCGAACTTGAGGTTGTCACCATTGGGGGTGGTCCCTAAGAAGGAGGCGGGCAAGTTCCGCTTGATTCATCATTTATCGCACCCGAAAGGGTCTTCGGTGAATGATGACATCGATGCCGGCCTGTGCTCGGTCTCCTACACATCATTCGACAAAGCCGTCGAGCTGGTTAGGAGATCTGGGCGCGGGGCGCTAATGGCCAAGGTGGATGTGGAGGCGGCTTTTCGGCTGCTGCCCATACACCCGGATTGTCACCACCTGCTGGGGTGTCACTTTGAGGGTGACATTTTCGTGGACTTGTGTCTGCCTATGGGTTGTTCCATCTCTTGTGCCTACTTCGAGAGGTTCAGTACCTTCTTGGAGTGGGTGGTGCACAAGGAATCGTCGGGGGGTGCCATAGTGCACTACTTGGACGATTTTCTGTGTGTAGGCCCGCGAGACTCTGAGCGGTGCGCTCAGGTACTGAGGGTGTTCCAACGGGTGGCACGTGCTTTCGGGGTGCCGTTGGCTGGGGATAAGACGGTGGGCCCCACCACGTGCCTTAGCTTCTTGGGACTTGAGATTGATTCCGAGCACGGGGAGAGCAGGTTGCCTAGTGACAAGCTGCGGCATCTGCGTCAGTTGGTGGAAATGGTCAAGGGGGCGAGGAAAGTGACCTTGCGGGGGCTCCAGTCCCTCGTAGGGAGCCTTAATTTTGCGTGCAGGGTGATCGCTATGGGGAGGGTTTTTTGTCGGAGGTTGGCCCAAGCGACCAGTGGTGTGCGGCGGGCGTCTCACTACATTCGGGTGTCTGCCGAGATGAAGGACGATTTGGGGGTTTGGGAACAGTTTTTGGTCAACTTTAACGGGAAAGTGTTCTTTCGGGAACCAATGGTGTCGTCGGCCGCGATGGAGTTGTTTACAGACGCCTCCGGCAGCATTGGTTTTGGAGCTTACTTGGCAGGTAAGTGGTGTGCGGAGGCGTGGCCGGAGCCATGGAAGGCGAGCCCTCTGATGAGGAACTTGGCATTCTTGGAGTTGTTTCCCATCGTCGTCGCGGTGGTGTTATGGGGTACGGAGCTAGCAAACAAAAAGGTGGTATTTCACTCCGATAACATGGCGGTGGTACAAGCGATCAATAGTTTGACCGCATCGTCACCTCCGGTAGTACGCTTGCTGCGACAGTTAGTGCTTGGTTGTATGTCATTCAATATAGTGTTCAAGGCTAGGCACATCCCGGGGCTCCAGAATGTGGTGGCTGACGCGCTGTCTCGTTTTCAGTGGGAACGCTTCCGGGAGGCAGCGCCGGACGCACAGGCCCAGGGGCGGGAGTGCACGGGTGTGATGTGGCAACTCGGGACGGCCTGCTTGGAGACTGCATAAGGAGGTCACTGGCGCCGAGCACATGGTCGTCTTACGTGAAGGTTTGGAAGCTGTGGGACGAGACGGTGGATCAGGTTGGTAGCAGTCCTACAGAGGGGCAACGCTTGGATGCGCTTTTGTGGTTGCTTTGTCGATTGTTTGCAGCTCAGGCATCGCCTGCCATGGTTGACAGACACCTGTCCGCCTTGGCTTTCCTGTTTAAGTTCAATGGCTGGGTTGATAACACCAAACACTTCCTGGTCCGTCAAGCGGTGAAAGGATTCAAGAGGGGGAAGAAATCTGTGGACACGCGGAGGCCGGTCTCCTTTGATTTGTTGCGTGAGTTGGTGGGTGCTCTTCCGGGAATTTGCAGCTCCACATTCGAGGTAACGTTGTTCACAGTGGCGTTTGTGTGGGCCTTTTTCTGAGCATTTCGGATTGGAGAGTTGGTCAGCGCGAACAAGATGGGTGTCGGGGGGCTACAGCTTGCGGACGTGGAGGTCCATGGGGACAGGGTGCAACTTCAGTTGCGCCGCTCAAAGACGGACATTTTTGGTAAAGGTTGTTCAGTTGTGCTGTTTGGGTTGCCAGGTTCAGGGGTGTGCCCGGTGGAGAGAGGGGCGGAGTACCGGGCGTTGCGCCCGGCGGGTGACAGTTGCTTCTTTCTGCACAGGGACGGCTCGGCCCTGTCATGTTTCCAGTTCGCGAGGGTGTTCCGAATGGGAATAAAGAAGCTTGGCCTGGAGCCTGGGCAATTCGGGACACACTCCTTTAGGATTGGGGCGGCGACTGAGGCCGCGCGGTTGGGACTGGGGGACGAGAGGATTAAACGCATTGGGAGGTGGGAATCCTTGCGTTTCCGATGATACGCTAGACCGGATAGGTTGGTGTGAGAGGGTCAGTGTTATGCTGGAAAAGTCGGGATACCCGTCTAATTTGGTATTAACGTATCTTTTCTTTGCAGGATGGAAGGTATGGATCTGGGGGCACTCGTATGTCTATTGGGCTCAGAAGAGGGCTGCTGTTCGGAGAAGTGGAACGCAGCTGGGCTTTCTTCGGGGAGAAGTGTCGATTTCATGGTTCGGCTTTCGGGGGTTTGTCTGGCAAAGCCTTAGTAGCACTTTGTTTCACAGGTTGGCAGAAGGGTCCTCACCAGACATAGTTTTAGTGCACGGGGGAGGGAATGATCTGGGACTGATTCCACAAAGGGAGTTGGTTAGGCGGATGAAGAGAGATGTTGATCGGCTGTTGGATATGGTCCCTGGCGTGGTGGTGGTTTGGTCGGAAATGGTCCCCCGTTTCACGTGGCGGCACGCCAGGGATCCGGCTGCAGTGGCTCGATGTAGGGGCAAGGATAACAGGGAAATGGCGAGCTTTATTCGGCGAGTGGGGGGCATTGTAGTTCGGCATCGGGAACTGGAAGATATGTTACCAGGATATTTTAGGAGAGACGGGGTACACTTGTCCGACGTAGGTTGTGACTTGCTCAATCTAGGTTTTCAGGAAGTGATTAGCTTGGCCCTGTTTCAGGGTGGTGGGGGGCGCACATGTCCTTAAGGGATCAAGTCATGTGCTATGGCGGAACAGGGCGTGTTAAAGGCAGGATTTAGCTGGAATTGGGAATGGACAGGCCAAGGCCTAGGCTGGAGTAGGCCAGATGGATTAGAGTGTTGGTAGGTTCAAGCTCTTCGGTGGCTACGAACCTAGGGGGTAGGGGTGTCTGGGTACACCCCTACAGTTAACAGTATGGTTTGGGGGCCTCTTTGGTAGGCCGTGTGTTACTAGTTAAATGTTAAGTGAATGTCAATTATTGTTCAAAAGATAGGGTCATTGTCAGGGGTATTGTGCGGGGGGATAGTAATATAATGTTAGCTGGACAATGACCCTAAATGTTAATTTATTTATTTATATATTTTAATAATTAATAAAGCTGTGGACGTTATAATCCAACAGACAAATTTGGTGTCAGTGTTTTATTTAAGGTAAAACTAAAGTAGCACCTGCCGAATAACGACGGTGCATATGTCATGAAGCCCATGGAACAGTGAAACAGGGTAGTGGGCCTTGACAAGGCCAGGAAGTGGGGCAGGTGGAAAATTATGGGATGGGTTTAGGGCAGGGCTAAGAAGGGGAGGAGATAGGTAGTTTAAATAGGCGGCCATCTTAAGAGAGGGGCCAGTTAATCTGAATTTCACTGACCTGTTACTTGTCCCTCCCTCCCTCCCTATATTTGAGGTTAGTTCCCGTTTGGTCACAGCGGCGGGAACAGGGCGTGTTAAAGGCAGGAATTAGCTGGAATTGGGAATGGACAGGCCAAGGCCTAGGCTGGAGTAGGCGAGATGGATTAGAGTGTTGGTAGGTTCAAGCTCTTCGGTGGCTACGAACCTAGGGGGTAGGGGTGTCTGGGTACACCCCTACAGTTAACAGTATGGTTTGGGGGCCTCTTTGGTAGGCCGTGTGTTACTAGTTAAATGTTAAGTGAATGTCAATTATTGTTCAAAAGATAGGGTCATTGTCAGGGGTATTGTGCGGGGGGATAGTAATATAATGTTAGCTGGACAATGACCCTAAATGTTAATTTATTTATTTATATATTTTAATAATTAATAAAGCTGTGGACGTTATAATCCAACAGACAAATTTGGTGTCAGTGTTTTATTTAAGGTAAAACTAAAGTAGCACCTGCCGAATAACGACGGTGCATATGTCAAGAAAATTAAATCAGATCACTATAAAGAAGAAATAATCTCTCTCTCTAATTCCTGAATTAATTGAGAGATTACAGATTGCATCTATATATACCAAGCTGGACTTAAGAGGTGCCTATATCCATGGGCGTCCGCAGGATTTTTTCCAGGGGGGGGGCATAATTGTAATGACATCTATGCTTGGCCCCTTTTTGACAGTGTCATGAAGGGGAGGAGCATAGTCGTTATCACATAAAGCCTGGGTGAATAGCGTTTTCACAACTATGGTGTCAGGAATACATGTTTGTATTCCTGACACTATAGTGTTCCTTTAAGCAAATTAAAGGAACATTCTGGTCACCATAACAACTTCATCTAAATGAAAATGCTATGATGCCAGGAAGCCCCTGGGGGCTCTTTCCTTTAAGGGGTTAAACCGCTCTCAAATGGTTTAACCCCAAAGGCTTCCTCCAGCTCCAGGTCCCTCAGTGGTATTCGGCATCTGAAACGGAGTGTCAGGAAGTGCAGATTGACGTCAGGCATGGGTGCCGCTGATTGGCTAGAGTTGACAGTTGACGCTCTAAGCCAATCGCTAGTTCCCGGTTCATAATTTTTTTTAACTTTTTTATGAATGGGGAGCTACTGATTGGCTTAGAGTGCCAGCTGACCGCTCTAGCCAATCAGCAACACCCCTACCCAGCGGCATTCTGTGCTTCCTGACACTCAGTAAATAAAAGTGAACACATTAACATAGATTTTTTTTTTTAACCTGGGGAGATGAGAAGGTCCAGAGTTTCCCTGCCAGGCCCAGGTACCAAAGCCTTATGATGTGGTGTCCAGAATAAAGTGGAGGGTTCACTTCATTTGTCCTTCCTGCTCCAATCTCCTTTTCTTCTCCTTCATTTGACAGTCTTGTTTTCTTCTGACACTGTCTTCTATATTTGGCTCCTTCTGGTCCTTTACCTTTCTGCTCCTTTCTGCTTATTTTGCAGAATATATTATTATATATTTCCATACACATCGTTGCCACATGCTGGAAGTCTTGAAACATCTACGACAACACAATATGCTAAAATAGAAATATGCATCTTTGAGAGAACCTGTGTTCATTAACTTGGATTCATCATTCCCAAGAAAGGTGGAGATGGATCCATGTAAAGTTAAAGCTATTCTGCAATGGCCAAAACCCCAGACAAAGAAACAGGCAAAGAAACAGTGATTTGTGGGCTTTGCTAATTTCTATGGGCGATTCGTACGTATTTTTTCCAGGGTTATTCAACTGCATTCTCGTCTCACAAAGAAAGATGTGAAGTGGTATTGGGACCTGCCACAAAGAGATAAAGAAACAGACACCCTTCATCCTGTTGCATTTTATTCTAAAGGACCATCTAAAGGACCATCTGAGTGACACAGAACTATTGGACACCAACTGGAAGGTACCTCCCATCCCATAACAATATACACAGATCATACAAATCTGGAATACCTTCACACTGCGAAACCAATCAATCCACATCAGGCTTGTTTGGCATTGTTCTTCTCCAGATATTTATCAGCCTGGGTCAAAAACCATAAAACTAATAGAAAAATTAGAAAAAGATACTTGCCAGTTTGCTTTCTCGTAAATCTTCTTATTTTCAGCCCTGAAAAAAATCCAAATTAAACGTCGTAATACATTACGAAACTCTTGAAAGGAAAAAACAAATAGCAAAACTCCATCTTCACCCCGTATGGCCTCCATGCTCTGACAGGCAAGTCTGACTTTTCTTGAAATGTGCCGTGGGAATATATTACTTGAGATCCAACCACCATCAGTGAGTAGCCCTTAGTCGCTAATCACGCGTGGGGGAAGGGGCAGACATTTGGATGCCCTGCCATTTTTTATTTTACAATTTAATAATCTTTCTTAAATATTTTGTTTTTACTTTTTTAATGTGACTGCTGGCTAACAAGCGCTGTTCCGGTCTCTACATAATTAGCCCCGGCAGTGCCAAGGATTTTGAATTGTTTGTCCACTGGATGCAATCAGTCCCTATTCAGCATTAAACTGGTGATTTGTTACTATGTATAGAATACGGATGCAAAAAACATCTATTTTAATCCAAACGTCGAATACATCCGTGCGATTGCTGCAGATTCTCTCGGGACTGACCGAATTCCAGCTCGTATTTGGCTTTAGTAAATTTTGTCAATAAATGTTTTATTTTCGTGGAATCCAAATGTGAATAAAATAATTGCCCAGCATGACTGCTGCCTGTGATGAGCTCAGGAAAGCAGTAATTCTATAGCCTGGTAAAATAAAAAGGTTGAATAAACATTTATCACAATTTAACAGTTCCCAGAAGATCCCTGGACGGTCTGCTATTTTTACCTGTCCGTGCATGCTTTAATAGAATATCAGGCTGTAATGGAATGAGCTTCTAACAAGATTGCCATGTTGTCCAGTTAAACGAAGGGTCATGGCATTTCTATTAAAATATTATTGAACATTAACCTATATTAACACTGGCTGATTAGAACTGCGGCTACGTAATAAGTGGAAGGCGCACAAGCTTTCATTCTCTATGGCTTTGATGGGAACTCAATTATGTTTCGGCAGAGGGAACAGCCTTGCGCACTTGAAAATGAAGACGCAGATGAGACACACTCCATACTAGCCGTATAATTAACCTGGACAAAAATAATTTGGTTATCAATGTGTCTTACCAAGATAAGTGTTAACTCAGCGCAGTGCTTTTATCGAAAACACGCTCTGTAGATTGATTGCCTTTGGAACTTTACGACCTTAATGTTTTATGACAATATACTATAATTAAAGTCGTGCCAACTGATTATTTGCAATCAGCATAAAATGGGCAAGCTTCACATTTGACCTATTTATTTATAAAATATATTATTTCTCTTTGTTAAACTAATCATTTATTTTTGCAATGCTAAGGGGGATTTATTCACTAAACCGGCGCTTTGTTGGCACTTACTAGAAAAAAAAAAAAAAAAGAATTCGGAGTTGTAGTGTTCTCATGTTTTGCTATTTTGGTCTCAGGTTTGCAAGTCATTAACCAACTGACAGCACCTCACTGATTAGTGAATTAGACCTTTTAGAATGTATGTATCCCTGACAAGAAGAAATCCTGCATGTTGTTTACCCAAATGTATGCCTATTTTCTGGACATGAAAAAGAATTAATTGACATGTAGGCATTACCAATCCCAAAATTAGGCAGAGCCAATGGGCAGCCATAATTACTATATGGATGACTTAGAAGTGACGTGTGTGACACTGATCACCACTTACACAGCACATTCACACACCATCAGAATCCAAACCAGGAGTCTCAGGTACAAACCCAGCAAGCAGTATACTGTGCATGCTTAACACAAGCTCTTCCTTTGGAAAATCAAAGAAATCAAAAATTGCATGGAAAATTCTACAAATCTCAATTAAAATACTACCATATTTCCTGGAGCCCATCCAAATCATTCTACAACACTATTGGGCTACACCGGCTGAACTCCTACCATTCTTAGCCTCACATTATACTGCCAGGGATCCAGTTTAGTTAGCTGCATTAAATCACAGGCACTACATCAAAAAAGCTGATTTGCTTCTTCTCTAATTGTGGTGTTAAGCTGTGATCAGAAAATTGGCCACTTCTGTTAATTGCAACTGGGCAATTGGTTCTCTCGCTTGGACCTCAAGGATGCCAATTTTACGATTCCCATTCATCCAAACTTTCTGAAATATCTCCAATTTGTCTGGAACAACAAAATCTGTAAATTCACTTGGCTCCCATGTGGTCTCAGTTCTGCCCCATGTTGCTTCGCCAAACTGATCTATTTAGACAATATTCTAATTCTGGCACAAGATCCAAGCACTCTCAATCATCATACATAAATGACAGAACCTGGAAATAATCACCAATGAGAACTTCAACATTCCCAAGTCATTTATTCCTTGGTTTCTCAATTGACCTAATATTATTTGTTCTCAAACTTTCCCGGTCCAAAATAAAGTCATTCAGTTATTATTATTATTATTATTATGATATTTATAGAGCGCCGTCAAATTCCACAACGCTTTACAATGGGTGGACGAACAGACATGTAGTTGTAACCAGACAAGTTGGGCACACAGGAGCAGAGGGGTTGAGGGCCCTGCTCAATGAGCTTACATGCTAGAGGGAGTGGGGTAAAATGACACAAAAGGTAAGGATAGTATTAGACTAGTGACAGTTGCAGAAGAGGAACCAGTTGGGAGCTATTAACAGTTGCTGCAGGTCCACCACCGAGATCTCACATGAATCATTAGACTCCTTTCCTCCTCTATACCAGCTATCTCCCCCATCCTCTTCATTATTGTGCAATGCAAAGACTGAAAATTAAATATCTTAGTATATCTCCCACGTACGAACAATTGGTCAACCTGATAGACAAGGTACATCTCGAGCTACAGTGATGAAGGCATGTAACGAAAAAGCACTTTTTGGGTCCCAACCAAATTTTATCTTGGAATCAGACATCAGCAAGTAGTATTGGGAGCTACTTGCGCGGGAAGCAACACGGGTAGCATGTGGGCACCAGAGGAACTATCCCTTCATATCAATTGCTTACAATCAATAACAGGCCCCTTTACTCTTCACAGTTTTAACACGTCAGACTTGTCAGATTGCTGTCTTTGCATGAACATCATCCCCCATGTCCGTTACGTAAACCGACTGAGTGGTTCCCGTTTCAAACTGCTCTCAGATGTGATGAAAGAATTATACCTGTTCTGCCTGCACAGAAACCATTCAGTGGTGTACCTTCCTGGTTTAGACAACCTAGTAGCGGACTGGTTCTTGCTAGAGATTACAGAGAAATTACAGCGATAGACACATGGAACCCCGGATTTTTCACTCTATCCAGTGTGTTCGGGGCTCTCCAGACTCAGTCACCAAACTAAAATGCCAAACAGATGTATTCTTCAACTGGCTTCCAAATCCCTTTTGCCTGGCAGTAGACGCATTCCTCCAACAATGGGCTGGAGGCCCACCTGCAAATCCTACCTTGCTGCTTGGAGATTCTGGGATTGCTTGACCTCTTTCCAGCACCTGTGGTAGGCATTCTTATATGAACAATGGAAATATTATCGAAAAAATATCCATACCGCTGGATGGATCTTGCATCAGTAACAATCCATTGATTTGTCTACTATGGGCGATCAGACTTGCTAGACCTCCTTCTTCAAAATATTCTCAATTTTGGGAGGTCCCTTCAGTTCTCTGTTTTCTCAAATCCTTACCAGACAACACAGACCTCTTTCTACAACTATCAGCTAAACTTGCATTATTTTTATGCTTGTGATTTCTTTGGGAAAGCTTTCAACATGCATTTTTTTTTCACCAGAAGTAGTACATTTTCCATTTCTTGACACACCAAATCTTTGGCCAAGCCCATTTTTCTCCAGATTTTCTTGGTTACAGCATCAAAATGAGAAGTTGGCAGGTGTTGCACTAAGCCTTTGTACTGTTATGTGATAGGTTAATTTTTTTTCTAGATTTCTGTTAACTGTATTTTTGCTGGGAGCAGGGCAGTCTTTAAAAATGATTTGACCCTGGGCAAGCATTTGTATAGGCCCCCTGGACCGTATAACCCCCCTCCCCACCACTCCCTGATTGCAATCATGCCCCCCAACTAACGCAGTGACGGAACTAAACTAGAGAGGGCCCTGGTGCAAGAATCTTTTTGGGTCCCCTATCACAAAGTTGGTCAAAAGGGTGATCCCCATCTGTTGTGCAACTCCAAAAATGCTTTGACAGCTGGGGCTTTACTATTTCCACATGCTTGCAGGGTCATATTTAGCAGTGAGCAGTGTTTGTGTGTTTGAATGTAAGCATGTTTTTGTATGGAGTATGTTTGTGTGAATGTAGGGGTGTGTGTATGTGGTGCTGGCGTTTGAATGCAAGCATGCATTTATGTGTGGTGTTGGTTTTTTAATGCAGGGGTGTATTTTTATATATAATTTTGGTGTTTAACACAGAGTTGTGTTTCGATGTAGTGTTAACGTTTCAATGCAGGTTTAGGTTTGTATATAGTGTTGAAGTTTGAATGCAGGAGTGTATTTGTGTATAGTGTTGGCATTTAAATGCAGATATGTATGAACACATACACAAACAAACACACACACACACACTGAAACACATGCAGGCACACAGATTTACACACTGACACACATATACAAATATACACAAATATACAGACACATATACACAGACTGACACACATACATATACAGATACACAGACTGACAAAGATACAGACACAAAGATACACACACATGGACACACATAGACAAACAGATACACAAACTGGCACACGTGCAGATACTCAGACACAAAGATACACACACTGACACAGATACACAGATATACACACTGACTACATACAGATACACACACAGATACATATACTGACAATATACAGATACACAGATGCACAGATTGACAACATACAGACACACACAATGACAACATACAGATACACGCATTGGCACACATACAGACACACAGATACAAACACTGACACACATGCAGATACACATACACAAATATACAAACTATAACAGATATGCAGATACACATACACACAGACACAAACACTGACACACATGCAGATACACAGATACAAACACTAACTGCTTAGAGACATATTGACACAAACAGACACATACACTGGCAGACATACTGACACACACAGACACAGACATATACAAGAACAGACATACTGACTTACACACAGACACAAACAGACACACACACACACAGACAAACTGACACAGAAACAGACATACAAGCAAAATTTGCTCTTTAAGAGCCACCCTCCAGTTTCCTACCTTTTGAGTACAGAAAGGTGACTTCCTATGGGTCCAGTGTGGTGACTGAGGTTGTTGGGAGTTGGGGTATGGCTCTCCCTGCCTAGCCCCTGTCCTCCCTGCCCTCTCCTCCTCTCTCCCGTGCGGGCCGAGACTCCAGCCTATCTGTGAGGAAGTGACTTGTGGCTGTCACTTCTTGCCAGGCTGCTGAAAAGAAAGTGACTTTGTTGCACTGTTGAAGGGCCACAGTGCTCTACCAGGCCCCAGCTGACAAGTGACCCCCAGGTGGCCCTAGGTGCATGGGCATTGCTTTGCAGTGGGCCCCCTTAGGGTGTAGGCCCAGGTGCAGCTGCACTATTTACCCAGACACATATACCAAAAAAAAAGAAGAAGAAATTGTTGCAGGCGGTGGGGCCATGGGGCAGCTGCTTTGGGACCTTCCAGAAGTAGTTGGGCCTTGGGCAGCTGCCCCGTTTGCTCCGCGTTAACGATGGCACCAGCTGGGACGTTCAGTAAGGAAGGTAAAAGCTGATATTCATCTTCTGTCTTTAATAAAATGCTGATTATTCGGTCATCTAGACTAGCATAAGCCATAATATTTACTTTGCCTGAATTGTCAAAATGTTCCCATGGGTTAACTATCTTGTAGGCATGATCTACTAAATTGTGATAGTACATCGCGTGCACAATGTAAAAATATATATATATTTCTCTGGCACCTCTGGGGCTACATAGAAGATATGTGTCACAATGAAACATGGTGGTACAAGGTACACAGGCCCCTGGATATGGGTCCCTGACTTTTAACTAGGGTCTATCCTGTACAATATCTACTGCTGGCACTATATAAATTATAACAGAATATATCATGCATTATTTATCATGTGTGATGTAATATTTTATACAATATGCATTATGTGTTATTATGTATTATGTACAGACATTCATGCACATTTTATTGTGTTTAATAGGGCTGCATTCAATGTTCACACTGCTGGCTTGCGGCCTTGCCTGTGTGCGTTCAAATGGATGGCATGACATGACGACAGGTGCACCTATGACATTATGCACAAAGCACTTATTTGGCTACAAATTTGAAAACCTCTCTAATTGAATGACTAGACACAGTGATATAGTGATACAGTGGATTAATAAACTATAATGAGCGTGACAGTGGGCCTTATTATTCCGCAGCAGTCCATCACGCAATGCCTTACTGTATATATTCAGGAAAAGCCAAACTCATTTTTGTATTACTAATTTGTCTGTTAAAATGAATATCTATTTATTTGTTACCACTTAGATTCTTTATATTTAATAAATGTTTTAAAGAATTAGCTGGTATTAGCTTGGTGTACAACAAAATGCTATCGCCTTCTATATTTTATTCCAAAATAGTAACACTTACCCATCCTTTGCCCATTATAAAACAGTTTATCTTTAATGTTAAAAACCTTGTCTTAGTTAAAATTGTTATTTCATTGTAAACATATGACAATTTTGTACGGATTAAATTGTTTTTGTCTAGAACAAATCGACATTGTTATTGGGATTTATTGTGATACAATGTAGGAATAAAATGAAAACACAAAGTACCCATTTTTTTTCTTTTTCCAGTTTTTTCATAGCTCCTTTTTTTCCGAGGCATATTGCCATGTGAGATCTATATTTTGTGTTGAAGTATCCCCCACCCCCTGCTCCCATGCACTGAGTGTAAATGACACCAGTCTCATTAATTAATTATTCCCATGGGAAGTATCTCACTGTGACTGCTAGTCTAGAAATTTACTGCTGCAAGAAGATATAGAGGCAAATGCTAGAGGAGCCAGCAGCAGCGACTAGTTGGCTATCAATCAGCGGGCCTTCTTGGTCAATTCTAAGTGACCAGGGACAGAGGCAGAGGCTCTGATACAGAGGGTATAAGATGGCGTGCGATTCCTGTTTCTGTCTTTTATTCCCATCTCCAAGGGGCTTGCTGTTTATGATCCTTGTGTCTATGAGATGTGCTCATTCCCAGCTGGTGGAGGTAAGCCACATCGTCTGTGTGTATTCTGGAAATGCTCAGGGTTAGATGTAGCTGGGGATGTGACAGGCTACTCAGGATCCTGTCTGTCGTCCTTCTTCCTCCAGGAAGCTGGACCAATTAGGGACAATTTGTGGGATGATATCCTGTTAATTTGCTTATTGTATCCATGCTACTTTGGGGAGTGATACATCGCTAGAAACACGGGGGGTTCCTTGCAAAGTTAGCTCTCAGCTCTGGAGTATGAACTGATAATTCTTTAATCGATTTCTATGTTTTATAATAAGTTACACTGGCAGTGGATCTTCACCGATTCCTGAATAGAAGCAGATCACATTATATAATGAATGATCTCTCTGGAATCCTGGCTGGGTTCTGCTCTGGACTTTCTCAGGATGGGTTACGTATAGCATAGTGTGTTACTGACTTCCTAGATAGACGGTACTACATTAACTATTTCCATTCAGAATTTAGTGAGCTTTCATATCCAAAAAAAGATGCTGTTTATAGTACGAGAAAAGATATTGCTAGACTAGCAAAATCTGTTTGACATGAATTATCCTTCCTGAATATAAACAGAACAAAGAGGCTTCTATAGATCTATAGTTTGATATTGTAATATTAATAGTGCTTGAGATCATATACCAAAGTAAGAGAACCTTTAATCCCCCTAAATTAATGAGGTTGTGCGACAATCTTTAAGTTGCATATTCATTCATTTCTTTTCTTTCGTTCATTCACTCTTTTATTAATTTATGTATTCAGTCTGAACAATATAGACTGCCAATAATTGCTTGATTTGCACTTGAGTGTTTATTCGCTAAATTGTGTATTTCAGAATTTAAACCAATACTATAGGAATTTTTGGTGTACAGATCATTGCCACTACTCAATTCTCAGCCATTTATGTGTTAAATCACATTTGTTTGTGTTTATGCAGCCTTAGCCAAACCTCACATGGCTATGACTCACATACCCTGCATTAAAAAAAAAAAAAAATTGGCTTCATTTTAAATCAGATGTTAACTTGTTTTAGAAGTTTATTTCTCCTGCTTTGTAAATTCAACTTTAATCATATACAGGTGGATCCTGCATGCTCTAGAAGGCTACTAACAGAGCAGGAAATAAGGAATTCAAAATTAAACAGAATGTGCAATAAAGGAAATGTAAACATTAGATGTCTTTTTACAAGAAGTGTTAACACCATAGGCACCAAAACAACTTAAGCTTATGGAAGCATTTGTTGGCGTATAGGTCATGCCCCATGCAGTTTCACTGTTTAATCTTTCAATCTTTGCCATTAAGGAGTTACATCACTTTGTTTAAACAGCTCTAGCCACAACTCCCTGGACGTGACTTGCACAGCCTTCCTAAACACCTCCTGTAAAGAGAGATCTGATGTTTAAACTTATTTTATTGCACATTCTGTTTAATTTAGTAGGTCTTATCTAATCTGTTTATAGCTTTCTAGGCCATGCATGATACTCATGTCTGTGATTAAAGTTCAATTTACAAAGCAGGAGATACAACTTTCTAAAGTAATTTAACATCTGATGGAAGGGTTGTGTGAATCACAACCAGGGGAGTGTGGTTAGGACTCCATGGACAGAAACAAAAGTAATTTAACTCCTAAATGGCAGATAGACGGCAGGAGCATGATATGTGCACTAAAATTGCTTCATTAAGCTAAAGTTATTTTGGTGCCTATATAGTCCCTTTAACACTTCATGTAAATAGATATCTAATGTTTAAAGAGAAACGATTGTACTAGGAAAACTGGCACCATATTTCCTTATAGTACTCCCTACCTTGTGCCCCCTCCCCCCCCCCCCAACCCCCCCATGGTGCAGAAAGGGTTAAAAATCCCTTCTGTCACTTACGTGGCTTCACACCGCCATCGCTCTTCCCTGCCAACGTCAGCCAGCAAGGGGACCTAATGCACATGAGTGACAATGGCCGCTCTTTATTTAGAACTTTACCCATAGGAAAGCATTGTATAATGCTTTTCTATGGGGTTTCTGGTGACGCTGGATGTCTCATGCATAGCAAAGTCGCCTAATGACCCGGATGAGCTACACACCAAAAACTTCTTCAGTAAGCTAAGTTGTTTTGGTGCATATAGTGTTAAATATTGGTGTCTATAGTGTTAATTAACACTTCTTGTAACAAGACATCTAATGTTTACATTTCTTTTATTGCACATTCTGTTTAATTTAGAATTTCTTATCTCCTGCTCTGTTAGTAGCCTTCTAGAGCATGCAGGAGCCTCCTGTATTTGATTAAAGTTCCATTTACAAAGCAGGAGAAATAAACTTCTAAAACAAGTTAACATCTGATTCAAAACTGCTTCATTAACCTAAAATTGCTTAATTTATATAGTGTCTCTTTAATTACTGAAATACTGCAAAATTTAATAAATAAACAAAAATGCATATTAAGCATTTATTAGCCATTTATGTTGCATAAGCTGTTAAGAATGAAAAAATTAAAGCATAAATGAATGAGTGAATGAAAGAAAATAAATTAAATTAATGAATTATTGAATACGCAACTTAAAATTTGTTGCATAACCGCATTCTTTGAGGTATCCTTTTGAATGCATTGTATTGAAAAGTCCTGATGCAAAAACACATTGCAAGATAAACATATCAACAATATTATTAATATAAAATTTAAGTTTAGATTTTGCTGCAACTTCACCAGATTAGCTCTCTCTCCATCCCCAGCTCACCTGTATCAGCAGTGAGGGAGCAATAGTGAGCAGAGAGCATCTCCTGGTCTGGTAGGGAATCAAGCAGAGGATTCCTGCTCAGGGCCAGCCAGGGGTTTCCAGAAAATAGCTTTATATCCGACATACACTGCCTGTTAATGTTACTGAATAGCGACCCTCCTGCTGTGTCTGATGTCAGGTGCTGGCACAGAATTAACCTCTTGAAATTGACCTTATTACAGCCCCCCCAGCTATCAATCAGACATCTGGTCCTGTTACTTCCTGGGTTGTTTAGCATAAGAGCAACTGCCCAGAGAACCTTCCATGCAAAGAGCTGCATTCTGAGGTCTGTGATTGGACAGCCACATAAAGTCTGGGCGGGGTTAGACGTGAGGGCTATATACCCCAATGGAAAACGCAGTATTAAATACATGCATGGTTACTTGGGGTATATCCACTAAACAGTGATTTTTTTTATTTATTCATTGTGTATTTGGGCAGTGGAAAGTCCTTTTATATAGGTCCCTGGTGCTTCAGAAGAACTAACATAATGGGAGGCCTGTGGTGGATCAGGCTGGCAGGGTTTGAAGTCAGTCTGTGGTACCTGCGCCCTGTACTTACATACTGCCTGTCATGGCTTGGGGATCATGTTTGACACCATTTGCATTATTATTATTATTAGGTTATTTATATAGCGCCATCAAATTCTGCAGTGCTTTACAATGGGTGGACGAACAGACATGTAGTTGTAACCAGACAAGTTGGACACACAGGAACAGAGGGGTTGAGGGCCCTGCTCAATGAGCTTACATGCTAGAGGGAATGGGGTAAAATGACACAAAAAGGTAAGGATAGTATTAGACTAGTGACAGTTGCAGAAGAGGAATCAGCTGGGAGCTATTAACAGTTTAATTGATACGCTTTTATGAAGAAGTGGGTTTTTAATGATTTTTTGAAGGAGTGGAGACTGGGTGAGCATCTAACGGAGGAGGGAAGCAAGTTCCACAGGAACGGTGCAGCCCTCGAGATTACCGACACTCCTTACTCCGACTCCAGTCACCTCACACCTCATCTTCCTACCTCCGGATATTGGGAAGTATCGGAGACCACACTAGTCTTTAGAAAAATTTTGACATGAGAGCTCCTACCTGTATTCATTAACATTTTCACTGCTGAAATCAAAACGTTTTGTAACCTTCTGGTTAAGGATTCCAGAATTTTAAACAAAGATAAATTACATGAGAAATGCGTTGATCTAAGATCATGCTATCTATTGCAAACTTATTTACATATACTAGTTTATCCAATAGACAGCGAACTGATTTAATAAACACAATAGTGGTGCTAGAAAAATAATTTCTCAATTTATCAGTAGGAGTAGGAGACGCTAAGCATAAATCTCATAGCTGGCAATATTGCAAACTCGCCATGATGAGCTGTTTAGTGAATAGTCCCCATAGGCATCTTGTTCTCTGGTGGAACCTAGTTGACAAGACCAGGTTCAATGACTGATGATAAATTTATATTTTGAATACTTTTTTTTTTCCAATGACTTTCCTAAACATGTCTGCTGGTGTGTACTGTCTGTCTGGGGACTAATGATCAATTTCACGTCATTTAATGAAAGCTGGGCCAAATTTAACGACCTCATGCTGGTCAATGAGAGCTGACATCCTCTCAAAGATGTCACCTGGTTTTCATGGTGGACCCCAGCATTGGGTCTCTCCCAGTACTGCTGAGACCGTTGTCTGATTCCACTCACTGTGTTATAAGATACCAGTCTCAGCCTGGAGATTGATGTCTGATCCCTGTATGTTATCACACACACATAGAAAGTAGCTGCAACCTGGGGCTGTCTGTTAGCTCAATGACATGGGGAGAAACAAGTCCTCCGTGTGATATTAGACCTGACAGTGTACAGTCCTGTTAGTGACCTGTTAATAGAAGTTATTTGGGAGTAAAAAGACCCCATATTGGATATCTATGGATTTTATATTTTAAAAAAAGTGGAAAATATAAAGGTTCCTCTGTTCCCTAAGGCTACAACAGTGTAAAAATATACAATAAATACCATTGGTATAACAGGCTCTCCATAAACCACTTTAATGTCATTATACACTTCAAAACTGTCCCAGACCTAGAGAGAAAGTTACCCCCAAATCCTATTATTAAAAGAAGAAGCTATTCTGATCAGATCTGACGCCGTGCATTGCGAGAAGACTTGAGCTCTGATTTGCTGGCTTTGTCATTGTTGAAGATTCTCAGCCTTGTAATCAAATATGCATGAAAAGCTTGTCTGTACCAAAATCATAGACGTAAGAACAGTAACAGCACAGCTATTTTCATAGCTTTAAATGATGTTTTTATCACATGTGACAGAATCAGTTTAAAGTCTTTTCCCTGATGATGATCTTAAATGGCTCATATTTCTCATTCTGTGACCTGGAAGCATTCAGCGTAAAGGACAATACTCCGTCATATTCTCAGGGATTAAATTGCTTTCATGTTTCTCTGAATTTTCGGAATCCTGAAAAAAAAAAAAAAGTTCCCCATCGATTCCAGTGCAGGTCAGGTAATTATCGAGTAGTATTTTGGATACACAAGAAGAGGGGATAATTTCAGAATGGTCTTGCTTAATTTTTGGTAAATATAATAATAATAATAATAATAATAATTCAGAGCATTTTCTTTAAATTATCACCCCCACTTTGCTCCAAAATTATTAATTCCAAATTGGCTCGTCCAAACTGCGGACCTCAGTAAATAAACACGAGGAAGTCAGGTAAAAAAAATTCTATGTGAATAATGTCATGTCCTGTACTTTCTTATTCCTTTGTCATCTTATGATTTAATAAACAATCCCTCCAGTGTTTGACAGAAAGGATGGCGGTGTTACCGCCTCTGTCCTCTTTATAATTTTGGATAATTAGTTTGAAGATTAATACTGCAAACCCACCCAGTGGATTTCCTATCACTGTCCATTACAGTCTCCTTCCTCGTTGTGATTCCAAGCCTTGAATATTTCTATTCTCTTACACTCTTCATATAAACATTGATGCTCTGTAACAATCCTTATTACACCAATTACAGCTATGGCCGCTTCAGCAATAATTCCAGGCCCTGGAAATGTATTAATCTATATATCCCCTTGCTGTTGCTAATAATTTGACTGAACATGGTGAGTTTTTTTCCAATCAAAGTGGAACTTCTCGATGCGTATCACGGGATAATGGTTGCTGACATTTAACACTGCGAATCTGACGGGCTATTTTCTGATACAATTTCAAGCTCTTCACCAGTCTAAATCTAAAGCAATTAATCTTTTTTTTTTTATTTATAAAAGCCATTTACTAAGCTGAGAAAAGCCAGCATGCGTAAAAAGACACAAAGTGAATTACATTAGAGAGCACCGTGGGTTCGAGCCTTATAATGCTACCGTAAAAATCCTATTTAATTAGTCTTTCTCTGCCAGTATCCCAGCATTACACGTGAAATTAAACCCCTGGGTTCATAGTGAGCTAATTTCTTTATAATTACACATATCTGCTATTTGTACCTATGTTACACATGTTTATTTGTAACTATGCTACTTTCTATATTTAATTTAGTTCTTCACACCTCCTAATTACCATTTTTTTGTAAATTTAGTGATAAGTAAACAGAATATTGAAATTTCTGGTTAGCGTAAGTTCCTCTAACAAAGCCATGGGAGGTGCAGGGTCTGGTCTGGTGGCAGGAAAAGGCAATTTATTGAATTAAAAGAAAACAGTTTTTTAATATAGTATTTGTTTCATCAAGTTTCGAAAGGAAATATATTATCTTTTTATATTAAGTACATGTAGAGAATGAGAAAAACATATCCCTATTTTTAGTATATAGCAGGATCCTTCAGCCATATACATACACCTTGTGAACGTGTTGGAAATCCAACAGTTAGTCTTCCCTTCTTCTGTGTAGGGAGTGAAGCCGGGAAAACCATAGAGACTAACCGTAGAGACTAACCGCAGAGACTAACCATAGAGACTAACCATAGAGACTAACCGTAGAGACTAATTATAGAGACTAACCGTAGAGACTAACAGTAGAGACTAACCATAGAGACTAATTATAGAGACTAACCGTAGAGACTAACCATAGCGACTAACCACAGAGACTAACCATAGAGACTAACCGTAGAGACTAACCATAGAGACTAATTATAGAGACTAACCGTAGAGACTAACCATAGAGACTAACCACAGAGACTAACCATAGAGACTAACCGTAGAGACTAACCATAGAGACTAACTGTAGCGACTACCCATAGAGACTAACCATAGAGACTAACCGTAGAGACTAACCATAGAGAATACCTACAGAGACTAACTGTAGAGACTAACTGTAGAGACTAACTATAGAGACTAACCGTAGAGACTAACCGTAGAGACTAATTATAGAGACTAACCGTAGAGACTAACAGTAGAGACTAACCATAGAGACTAATTATAGAGACTAACCGTAGAGACTAACCATAGCGACTAACCACAGAGACTAACCATAGAGACTAACCGTAGAGACTAACCATAGAGACTAATTATAGAGACTAACCGTAGAGACTAACCATAGAGACTAACCACAGAGACTAACCGTAGAGACTAACCATAGAGACTAACTGTAGCGACTACCCATAGAGACTAACCATAGAGACTAACCGTAGAGACTAACCATAGAGAATACCTACAGAGACTAACTGTAGAGACTAACTGTAGAGACTAACCGTAGATACTAACCATAGAGACTAACAACAGAGACTAACCGTAGAGAATACCTACAGTGACTAACTGTAGAGACTAACTATAGAGACTAACCATAGAGACTAACCATAGAGACTAACCATAGAGACTAACTATAGAGACAAACCATAGAGACTAACTGTAGAGACTAACTATAGAGACTAAATGTAGAGACTAACCATAGAGACTAACCGTAGAGACTAACCGTAGAGACTAACCATAGAGTCTAACTATAGAGACTAACTATAGAGACTAACTGTAAAGACTAACTGTAGAGACTAACCATAGAGACTAACCATAGAGACTTACCGTAGAGCCTAACCGTAGAGACTAACCATAGAGACTAACCGTAGAGACTAACCATAGAGACTAACTATAGAGACTAACTATAGAGACTAACTATAGAGACTAACCGTAGAGACTAACCGTAGAGACTAACCGTAGAGACTAACTGTAGAGACTAACCATAGAGACTAACCGTAGAGACTAACCATAGAGACTAACCATAGAGACTAACTATAGAGACTAACTGTAGAGACTAACTATAGAGACTAACTATAGAGACTAACCATAGAGACTAACCGTAGAGACTAACCATAGAGACTAACTATAGAGACTAACCATAGAGACTAACTAAAGAGACTAACTATAGAGACTAACTGTAGAGACTAACTGTAGAGACTAACTGTAGAGACTAACCGTAGAGACTAACTACAGAGACTAACTATAGAGACTAACTATAGAGACTAACCGTAGAGACTAACCGTAGAGACTAACCATAGAGACTAACCATAGAGACTAACCGTAGAGACTAACCGTAGAGACTAACCGTAGAGACTAACTGTAGAGACTAACCATAGAGACTAACCGTAGAGACTAACCATAGAGACTAACCATAATGACTAACTATAGAGACTAACTGTAGAGACTAACTATAGAGACTAACTATAGAGACTAACTATAGAGACTAACCGTAGAGACTAACCGTAGAGACTAACCATAGAGACTAACTATAGAGACTAACCATAGAGACTAACCAAAGAGACTAACTATAGAGACTAACTGTAGAGACTAACTGTAGAGACTAACTGTAGAGACTAACCGTAGAGACTAACTACAGAGACTAACTATAGAGACTAACTATAGAGACTAACCGTAGAGACTAACCATAGCGACTAACCACAGAGACTAACCATAGAGACTAACCGTAGAGACTAACCATAGAGACTAATTATAGAGACTAACCGTAGAGACTAACAGTAGAGACTAACTATAGAGACTAACCGTAGAGACTAACCGTAGAGACTAACCATAGAGACTAACCGTAGAGACTAACCGTAGAGACTAACTGTCAGTTTTTTTAAACACTGTCTGACACAAGGTGCATGAAGGATCTTGTCAAGGTGGGGATGCATTTTTCAAATTTTTAGTGTTTTTTTTTTATATTTTTAATTTAAAGAAAACGATTTTCTTTCAAAACTTGATGAAAAGATTGTTATATTAAAGATAGTTTTCAGGTGACAGTTGTCCTTTAACCCCTTAAGGACACACGACATGTGTGACATGTCATGATTCCCTTTTATTCCAGAAGTTTGGTCCTTAAGGGGTTAAGAAGAGACTATTTATTTTAGTGTCAGGTCAGTGGATAGTGCTTTTACCTCTCCATTAATTATTGTGAGCAATTGTGCACAGTGTAATGAAATGTGCTAACACACATACAGTATATACAGCTTATTGTATCATTGTAGAATATTATACTATTACAGCTCATTGCATCAATACAGCTCATTGTATCATTGCAGCCCATAGTATTATTACAGCTTATTGTATCACTAGAGCTCATTGTATTATTTTAGCTTATTGTATCATTACAGCTCGTTGTACCATTGCACCCTATCATTGCTTTGCAGATTATTATACCATAACAGCTCATTCAATCTTTACAGCTCATTGTATTATTATAGCTTATTGTATTATTAGAGCTCATTGTATCATTGCAGATCATTTTGTAATTACAGCTCATTGTAGTATTACAGCATATTGTATCATTACAGCTTATTGTATAATTACAGCTTGTTGTATTATTATAACTTAGCTTATTGTATTAATATAGCTTATTGTATCATTATAGCTTATTGTATTATTATAGCTCATTGTATCATTACAGCTCATTGTGTAATTACAGCTCATTGTATTATTACAGCATAATATTGTATCATTACAGCTTATTGTATCATTACAGCTCATTGTATTATTATAACAGCTTATTGTATTAATATAGCTCATTGTATCATTACAGCTCATTGTAATCTTATAGCTTATTGTATTATTACAGCTCATTGTATCATTACAGCTCCTTGTATTATTACAGCTCATTGTATCATTACAGGTCATTGTGTAATTACAGCTCATTGTATCATTCCATTCTATGATACAGTTTAAGGTCCAAGGTTAGATGGCATTGTACAGACAGTGTGCGAGTTCAGCAGAACGGACATGCTGTCGTTTTGACAAAAAATAAAACAGAGAAAGTTCCACACAAGGCCTCCTTGTACCATAACCACTAGCATAACCTGTTCCTTTTAATGCATGGCTGCTGGGTGAAGCAGATTGTCTTGTTGTGCTTGGCATTGCTGGGTATTTCCTGCATTGTCCCTAATAAACCACAATAAAATCACATGATAATTCTCTAAACCCAGCGATCCCATCGCCCATTCCTGAACAGATTATTCAGATTATTGTGATAACAGCACAGGTTCCTCTAAGGAGAAGTCTGAGGCAGGATGTGGCATACCCCTTACACAGTGACAGGGTTAAAGGGATTGTCTAGAAAAAAAATGTAATCCTTCATTTTTAACTCACCATATAAATAATACATTAAAGGGGGCGGGGCCTGACTGTCAACAAGGGCAGACGTGTCTGTGTTGAGCTCCTCCAGAGCTCTGCAATAAACAGCGTTTTAAAACCTGTAACCGATCAATTTGGGGCAAAACAAGCAAAGGTCTCCACACCTGATACAACAGACATGCTGGCAAGTGATATGCGAACGGGCGGGGGATTCCTACCTCCACCATGGCAAGTGCGGCCTAGGGTGCGCCGGGCGGGAGTGACGGCCAAACTCCTGGACTGGAAGTGCCCAGTGGCTGATAAGCGGGTGCCAGTGCCCCGTAACCCCCCCCCTTGGGCCGGCGGGGGTGATCCCGGCCTACTCCTGGAGGGTTCCCAAACTTCGGAAAAGGAGCAAGTTGGGGACACGGGTGCAAGCGGATCACATCCAACCCTACCTAATATGGCGGCGACCACGTGGATCCCTGGCGCCCACAAAGACCCCAGCGATATCCTCGCCAGGATAGCCAGACACTTCTCTAACGTCTGGCGGAAATTAGAATACCTAATGTTCCAGCCCGCCCTGCCACATAAAGATGCCCACTTACCTAAACGTTCTCCACCCAAGCAATCGGCATCTCCAGCTGCACAAATCCCCTCATGGCGGCGGATCAAGAGACGAACAGCGTCTAGCATAAAAATGGCGCTGAAGAACCCACCCAAGCGCACACAAGCAGGACCGCAAACACGACCTGAAGCAGCAACCCACACAAGATACGTGCCCCAACCTGCTGTACTGCACCTTGGCCAGGCGACAAGCAGTGTACCTCTTCACTCTGGGACTGTGTCGTGCCCATAGCAGGCATAGGCTGAGACTGGCTCTGGGACTTATCTGTGAGGAAAGACCCTGGGTTACTCACTACAGCTGACTGCCTACGAGAATGCGGTGTGCAATTAATTGATGTCTCTGCCTATATCCTCAATTCAGACAACCTTTTCTCTGTAGTCTCGCTGTCCACTGGATTCCACCCAGGGGCTCCCTCCAGAAGTAATAAGCCTGCCATACCCTTCAGTATGTTTCTTTCCTGTTATTTTCCTATCTCCCTTTAAAAAATGCACAGCATACTTTGACTCAGTATAAGTGCATCTTTGTTCAAGCTTCACCTTATGACTTCCCTTAGCTAGGTGGGTAAATGTAAGATGGTTTGTTCTAGCTAGTCTGGGCCAGTACTTTTAGCTCTTGGTTTAATCTTCAACCATTTGCCAACCTTCGCGCACTCACTAGCCCACACCATTAGAGAACCCGTGGTCGCTGCAGAGGGGGGGTTGCCCTGTCCAAAGAATCACTTAGCAACTTGACACCCTAAGTCTCTATATAATTTGTATTATGGGAACTATCCCACTTAAGCAAATTCTCACACGACTTCCTATCCCTAATTCAGCATTTTCAATCTGCTTCAGTACCGACTTTATCTTATCTTTTAGCTACCATTGAGATTTCTCTTGTGACTATTATACTTTATAATTTAAAAAGTGCACCGTTAATGTATGCCTTACACATGTTTATAAGTGTTGAATTGATCGGCGAGCAACTACTGTTGTGGCATTGCATGCCTCTGTTTTTTCACGAGCACAATAAAATAAAGAATAAAAAAAAAAAATACATTAAAAAAAGCTAATTACATTGAAAGTGTCCCATGATGCACTCTAGTGGATCTGTCTGCAGTTGCAATAATTGAAATAAATAAAGTATGATGTCTCACCGAGAGACAGCACTCAACAAAAGAGGAGCGTCACTCTCAATGGGACACTGTCAATGTGGGTAGTACCAGTCTACCCAGAGCATGAACCCAAATATAGAATTGGAAAAAATACTGGAAACAGCTCTATCCAAAGACAGAGCCCCCTAGCTGGTAGATGAGAAATTACAGACACTCATACTCTCGAAAGGTGTCTAAACGTTGCGGGATTAGATAAAGGTATAGAGGAGATTTCCAAAAATAGTTACAATGCACTATTCAAACTTTATTAAATGTGGTCAAATGTACACGGTAACAAAGACTAAATAACGTTGCATCGTTTTATTCAAATAGGTAAGTAGTACACAGGGTATTAAAAGTAGATGAATACCAATTTCCTCAGATAATCCTGTAAATAGAAGAGGGGGTAGTATATGTAGAGCAGTGAGCCCTCCTCAATGATGTTAGAGTTTCACACTCACTGGTGATGAACCGGTGTCTAGAGGTGTTCCAAAAGGAACCATAAATCTCAAGGCACTACAGTAGTAGGAAAAGACAGGGGCATGAGGAGAGATAAATAAAAGTAATTAAATAAGTGAAGGTCAGAGGATACCTCGGTTGCCCAGGTAACAGCAACCTACTACCACCTATAACTGAACTGAGCTGAGAGGGTCACACTACTACTAAACTAGAGGACTACATAGGGGCCATAATAAGAGTGCTCAAAAAAGTTCTAGATGAGAAGTGAAAAATTTAAAATTTCCAATGTGCGGTTTAGTGCATAGACGTCAGGGGAAGAAACGGTGCTGACCGAAAAGCTGGTATAAAAAGGAATGTAAATCCCTCCTATGTAAGTCAATAGTCAATTAGAAATGCATAATGGATTGATTAGAAACTCATCTCAACTGTGTACACTTATTCAACAAGACCACCTCACTTAAACTCCACAATCAGTCACAAGAAGACTCCCATGAAGACTAGACATATCGAACCACCACCCCAGGGAGGTGTGTCTACAACAAAAACTTGTCACACCCCCCTCTCAAATGAGAGGGGATGGGAAAGGCAGCAGTACTCTTTGAACCGCCTCCCCCAAGGGGAGGCTCAGTCTCGCCTGTTAAAGAACGCTCACTAGCATCGGTGTCATCATGTCCGTATGTATCAGACATCTCCGTGGTGTGGTAAAAATATAAGCTACACCTCCAGGGTGTTAAAATATAGTGAAACTATGCCACTGAATCGTATGTAAAACGGACGTGACATGATGAAAATAAAGGCCTGGGGATGTGAGAAAAAGAGGCTTGACAGTGGCCTAAACATATGAACATGTTTCAAGTTACACTATGTTTAATGTGGAGTCCTATGATATCAAAAGTATAATTATTCTTTGAAAGACAAATGCCAAACTGAAAAACATCAGTCACAAAGTATGTGTGAAAAAGGATCTTTTATTTGACATTTTTCATACTGTTTTCTAGAGGTGTTTTATGCAATTTAATAGAGTTCTGTTGATACTATTGAATCTACAAATAATATACATCCGAAAAAATCCAACAAAAAAACAAACAAACTCCAGAACAACATGTATCCATAAAATTCCCTACCATTATCCTAACTCCAGCCTTTATTAGAGAATTCCCCAAAACGTCTGCATATTTCTTACAAATACCAATAAGCAAGTGCCAGGCTGCATGATGGTACAACTTTATATTTTTCTTATTTTTTTTTCTAAACATGTTGAGTATATTAAAAGTCAAGGGATACCATAAACCTTCCAATATCTCTATACTCTACCACAGGGGTATACAAACATTGGTTGCCTACCCCTGCTCTACCAGTATTTCTGCAAAAGGTGAATAAAATAAAAAAATCTGTAAATTTAAATTTTCTTTTAGTATTCTTGAACAGTGGTCAATACATATGAAAAAATACAAAATAAAACAAGTTATATTTAATTAATAATTCAGTAGTGAGAGGATTAAAACCAATCACCTGTATATCATTTAAGAAAAGTCACATTGAACCCATTTATAAACTAGTTATTTTTGTTATATAATATTTATTTGAAACAAGGGGTATATAGGTAGCACATAAACATTAGAGTAAATATTTTCCATAGCTTGCTGTTATAAATTGACACTATGTTGACACTGTGATTTTTTTTAATTTATCTATCCTTTGAAGAATTCTATGGCTCAATCCGTTTGGTTTCATGTCATAACTCTTTCTCAATCTCAGCCAGTACATTGTGCTCTAGGTGTTTACCATTTCATGCTGGTTTGTTATTGAAGGTAGGAAACAATATCAACGTAATATCAGTTTAACTCATGCAATTGTCATTAATTATATGATCTCAATATAAATATGAAGAGCTTGAGTTTTATGATAAACAGGTTTAGTGATGGCATCACGTGTCATTGACAGCCAATGCGATAACCTGGCATTACGTACATCTTGGAAGATGCAGACGCTGCTGTAATAATCCACATCTGCACAAACACACGTATGTCGTAGTGCTTGTTTTGCTAATGTGCACAAAGAGTTGTTAAAGAAACATTCCAAGCACCATAATCACAGTGACCTGTAGTGTTTATGGTGTTAAGAGTGACTTGATGCCCTCTCAGTGTAAATAGTCAAACGGATTGCTATCATCTTACCTGGTGTTCACTGGTCACCGGTTACCGTCTTTCTGTAGCTAAAAGTTCTCTGAATGAGCTACGCCTTGGGTTGCTGAGAGAGATCAACTGACACTCTCAGCCAATGAGGTCCTGTCTGCAAGACTGAGTGCAGGAGGACTTATGGAAGCTCCTGACAGGAGCTTCCAGCTCTCAGTAGAAGAAGGGGTTTGATAAGGGAATTATGGTGCCCTAATGGTGGCAATATTAATTGTTATAAGGCCATGCCCACAATTTTGATTTATAGAGATACCTACTATTTTATCTCTGATTCTAAATTATATTTCAATACAATGTAACGTACAATATTTATATTACTTAAAATATAATGGATTGTGACAACAATCTATAAAATAATAAAATAATCAGTGATCCTACAAATGTAACACAGAGCAATTGCTTCAAATATGTCAAATGATAATTTCCAGAGTAGACAATGAAAATTTGGGTAATGAGTAATGTAGCTACTGGCTCAAAGAATTTATCACTAACGCATACAATAACTCAACATAATATTTGCATTGACATTTAATATTTTTAACTACAATATGACAGGGTATCATATTACAACATCTCCTGCAATGAAGAAGCATAGACGATATCTGATAATAACCAACTATTTCCACAAATGGTTGCAAACTAAATTAACTTTCTCCACTTCTCCAATCCACTCAGACACTCTCAGTTTGGAACTGAAAATAGTGTATTAAAACAATAGTAATAGCAATAACTATATCTCACTGTATTGGTTGCAATATTAATATGTAGAAAAATCTATAAAATAATATTAACAAGTATTCAAGATTATTACTTAGAAACTTTAGGTAGCCCCTAAGAAAATCTCTATGTACTCACAAGATAATAGGTATTGATTCATATCGGAATTCAACAAACGAATCAATAATTACAGGATTAATACCTTTAGGATCAATACCATGAGAATTATTACATATTTTCAATCTGAGCTGTAGACATAGAGTTTAAATACACAGAGGCTATTTTCCCCAAAATGGAAAAATGACTTAAAATGTTGACTCGGATATTTTTTATACCTATGCAAGCTATACAAATTCATTAAAAAAAAAAGTGTGCTGTGTCTTTAAGACAAGAAGTGCTATAATTAATTAATCTGACAAGAGTTCTTGTTATGCACCGTGACATAGAAGTCTCTCTGTTGTTAACACATACTAGTATTATAACTCGGCAAACCAACAAAATCGAATTGTTTTCTGTCTTCGTTAAAGTGGTTTAAGTCATAGATTACATCAGACCATTGTCTAATAAGGTATTTGAGTATCAACTACCTGCTATTTCAGCTTTACTCTATGGCAGACAAAAAGTTGTCAGTTTATCTGCTACAAAATGGCATTGATACTGTTTTTCCCAATTATGACCAACAGTGTGTTTGATACAATAATTTTAATATTTTCTTGACATGATATGTCTGACATAACAACATAAAAGCATAACTGTAATCTGTGGCATATACAGTAGGTGTGAAAAAAATAGACAAATAAAATTATCAAATATTCTACTAATTGCTATTTCATTTGAAAGAACTTGATTGCATTTCTGTGAATGCAGCTCCATGGAATGCCACCAAATTGTAAAAATAACTGTACCTGGTCATAAGGGTCATGTACACGAAGTACTACACTATATAGGAAATAGCAGCCTATTATGAATCCCTGTAGTGTGTTGACTGTGCTAAGAGCCCCCCCTTCTCTACTCGCCCGTGAAGTTTGCCCTACAAAGGTTGCTGATTGCGGTAGGAGGAAAAATATCTGCAGTTTACAGCCTCTCTGCAGAGATACAGAGGGATGCAGGGCCAGTGTTGCAGAAACCGAAAAGTAAGTGGGGCTTTGTGGGCTAAGAGCTAGCCTGTGTATTTTTCAGAGGGAAGTTAATTTGTTATGGAAGGACAGATGTCACCATGTAGATACGGAACATATATAACACTTGAAAACTAATGGGTCAATTACTAAAGTGGGATTTTAGAATTCAAAGTGAATTTAAACAGAGTTTTTCAAATCAAATTGCTTGGAATTTGGAGTGAATTAAAAGATGTAGGTCAAAAAAGACAAATTAGAAATATTTTCAAGTCAATTATGTTCTAGTTTGGCTATTTTGGCCTTAAATTTGAAAATCATTTTGAATTCACTGTAAATTCCCAAACAGTTCTCACTAGCTAAAACATAGCCAACTTAAAGGGACACTCCAGACCCTTAAAGCACTTTAGCTTGGTGAAAATCTTTATGTGTGAAGAGTGTGTCCTCTTCTTCATGTTGCAACAAATGCAGATTCCAATAGAAATTGACACTTTTATAAATTCACCTGGTTACACCCCCTTTGCTTTCAATCAGACACCAGGTCCTGTTACTTCCTGGTTTGGTTAGCTAAATGCATCTGACCTAAAGAGGCAACAATTGCTCAGAGCACCTGCCTTGCAAAGACTTCTCATTGAGCTGCATTGGAAAGTCTGTGATTGGACAGCCACAGAAAGTCTGGGTGGGGTTAGAAGGGGAGGGCTTGCAAAGGCTGCAGAAAAGAAATGGTTTTGTAAGCTGTTTTTAGATATACCTCAAATTAAACAATGTGTAATTAAATGCATGCAAGTTTTGTTTTGGGTTATTTCTCCTAAGCATTGATTTTTATTTATTTTGTATTTGGGCAGTTGAGGGTCCCTTTAAGAGGATTTTTCCATTTTGGCTGTTATACCAAATTTGAAATTCACGTTCAATTCCCCACAATTTACACTTTAGTAAATAAATCTGTATGCTGTTTTTAAACTGTAAATGTTTTTTATGATAATATGAAAGCATGCTGCCTGGTCCTTTTAAGATATTTTATACAATTGTTTTATAATCTGTGAAGTAGACAAAACAAGTAGATAGATCATTATATAAATGGAGCTAAAAAGCTTTCTGGAGTCTTTTGTTATTTAAAACCAGCCATTATGGGTAATACTTCCATGATATAATGCTATTATAGCACTGTAAGAACTATGAGCAATATTGTTATTTTTTTAACATCTTTCCCTAAGACAGAACAAATTGGTTTTATGTCTATAGTATTTCCTTTTTCAAATTGAATGTTTGATTTTCTTGTTTTTTTATTTTAAGGCACACCATACACAGTTTTGCAGCAGTACATATCCAAACACTTCAAACACTATTATTAATACTAGCATTTACAAAGCACCAACATATTACGTAGAGTTGTACAACTGGGGAACAAGACAGTATGCACAGACCAATACAAGAGGTATTAAGGGCCCTGCCTGTGAGTTGAGCTCTGGCTGTGGAAGTATTAAGCTAGATAGCCCATGTGCTTACAATCTAAAGGTTAAAATAGTGAGTTGAGACAATATATAGCTGGGGGGGGGGAGGGGGGGGGTATGGAGGTGATGGGCAGACAGAATTAAAGGATAATTGCATGTACTCTTAACATGTAGGGGAATGAGGAGGTAATAGAAGATCTGAAGCAGATGGAGCAACATGCTTGAAACGTAGGAACCAGTGTGGGGGTGAGGAGAGTTGGGTGGATTGTAGTGCTTAGGTGAAATTAAAGGACCACTATAGTGCCAGGAAAACATACTTGTTTTCCTGGCACTGTAGTGCCCTGAGAAGCCCCCACTCTCAGGGTCCCCCTCCCGCCCGGCTCTGGAAAGGGGAAAAGGGGTAAAACTTACCTTTTTCCAGCGCTGGGCGGGGAGATCTCGGCCTCCGATCCTCCTCTGTTCCGCCCCGTCGGCTGAATGCGCACGTGCAGCAAGAGCTGCGCGCGCATTCAGCCGGTCGCATAGGAAAGTATTTCCTATGGAAGCTTGCGTGCTCTCACTGTGATTTTCACAGTGAGAATCACGCAAGTGCCTCTAGCGGCTGTCAATGAGACAGCCACTAGAGGATTTGGGGGAAGGCTTAACCCATTAATAAACATAGCAGTTTCTCTGAAACTGCTATGTTTATAAAAAAAAAAAAAATGGGTTAACCCTAGCTGGACCTGGCACCCAGACCACTTCATTAAGCTAAAGTGGTCTGGGTGCCTATAGTGGTCCTTTAAGTGTAACTATATTTAGCTATGTGACTATAACTACGTAGTGTGCTGTAGTAAATAACTATTTATTTCTTCATAAAACAAGTCAAAGTTTTACCCAAATATGAGCTTGAATCTTGTCTGGAAAGAGCTGGAGTTGTCCCAGGAGTGTTGATTTGTGGTTATTTGCTAAACCTCCTGGGTATAGCTCGTTCTCCAGGCCAATGGGAGAGGTGGTTCACTCTGTCCTTGTGCTTTATGTCTCTGCCTGTCAGGGTACCTGAAGTCTCTGCCTCCGAGAGAGGTAGAGACTTAAACGTTTATCCGTCCGGACGCCAGGTTTCTCCTGTTCCTCGCGGTCGTCCCGGTCACATAAACGCCGGCCGCGAGGGAGTCACTTCCTTATGTAGCAGGGCATCCGGAGATCGACGTCATGACGCCAATCCGGAACGACCTGTCACTCAATCCATTGGAGACTAATCAGGACTCGTCTGAGGCGTGTCTATCCCCTCTAGCCAGGGTATTTAAACATACTTGTTGCTCATTGCCCTGTCGTGGTTCTAGCCTGTCTAGTCACACAGTGCTCTGGTGTTTTTCAGTTATCCTTTTGGTTCCGACCCGGCTCGTTTGTCTTACTCTGTTTACCTCTGTTATCCTTGACCCGGCTTGTTCCTCGCTTACCTGTCCTCTCGTTCCCTCGACCTCGGCTTGTCTCTGACCATTCTCTATACTCTCCATACGTTAGTCCGGCCATTCTAAGGTCCGGTATACGTACCCTGTACCTGTTTGTACTTTGCGTGTTGGATCCCTGTCCCGATCCTGACACTGCCCACTGATACTTCCATTCTTGGAATAGTGCTGTGTCCTTTCCGTGCAGATCCTACACCATTTTAATTTCAATCATTATTTTCATTCCCATCAAAAGAGTAATGTCAACATGTTCGAGTGGGGTTCCCGGTGGGGTTTTATGGGATATGCAGCTTGGTCCTCATGTTTAAAGACTGTGATAAATGTAAATGGTGAATACTGTACGCACAAGCTGGACTGGGTGGATGACACAAGAAGAATAAAACACTGCTATAGTTATGAGTTACTGTCTGACTATGGGGGACAAGTGCAATTATTTTGCTTTACACTGCAATGTACCAAGAAAACCATAAACGTAATATTTACTTGTAATAAATTGAGTCCTTTGTGTTAAGCAGCAGTGAAGGCTGACACACAGTTCTGGATTGAGTTTCTCTTTGAATAATTGTCATCATTTCTCTGCTCTTTCAACAGTTTCATTACAAGTGGCAGATGGCTCTTGTGGACTTTTTGTCCAGGAAAGAAGTGAGCCAAAATGTAGGTCATTTTTAGTGCACGATTGTCAATTAACAGGCAAAACAAAACAAGTCTCCCTTCTAACCTCTACCTCTGGGGGGAGGCACTACAGACTGAGGTCTCATCTCACATTATCAAAGCTTCTACATAGAGATAAACAGTTGCATACAATTACTGGGAGCAAAAGGATATCTATGGGTTCCATCCAATCGCCTTCATACCTCCCTGTTCCACGATCTAAAAAATGATGGTTTACCAACAACCAACAAATTAGTTTTATCTCTTACTTCTCATAAAATTGCCATAAGTAGTCTTCAATCCATGCATACTTCTTTTATTTTTATTTCCTTTAAGACAAAAACACATTTAAACTGTTTTTTTCTAAGGTGTCAATCTCTCCAAGTCTCCATGAATAATACATTTCAGCAAAACCGAAAACAGATACGACTCAGTTATTTCATATGAAGAGAATTATCCAGATGTTATGATAGCAATCCAAGCCAATGTGTTGTGTCAATGTGCCCTACTATACGAACAAAGCAGAACCTTCTTAGCCAGGCATAGCCAGGCCAACACAAACAGCCAACAAGCTCCTGCTGCACTGCACAGATTAACAACACTCAAGCCATAATAAAACCGATTTTTGATGCTACCCGAATACACGATCACATACTCCGGCTTACAGATGTAAAGGTCAAACTGCAGTCAAAGAATGCCAAATTAACTTTAAATTTGTAAGGGAAATAGATTTGATATTCTGTAAACACATCATGCATTTTCTATTGGAAAATGACTTAAGACAAGAACACAGAGGCAGAAAACTAGTCATGTTTGAAAACACGCCATTAAAATCATAACATATTCATATTTTTCTGTATAGCGATAGTATGTTTTTTCATGACTCCTATCCGTGAAAGGCGCCACAAGCAGCCTTTGAAATTTATTGGACCAGAACCCACCCTGTGCATTGACTCGAAGTATCGCTTTCAGATTGTTATAAATATACCCTCTTGTTAAAGAGAGCAAGGTTCCAAAATCTGATTGAAAATCTGGATCCTTCTCTGTTTTTCGTAAATATTTCATCTGTTACATTCTATGCTCAGCTTGCCGTCTGCAGACACGTTTTTAAATATGGGTTACATTATAGAGAATTTTTCTTGAAAATATATTTTTGTGTTTAGTAAATTTGACTTTATGTCCTAGCAAATTGGTGAATGTTCTTGGAACCCAAGGGAACTGTATCTCTCCTGACTTCTCTCAATGCTCAACCAGAATACACGTCACTGACTGAGAATTTGGGGGGCATTAAATTAGAGGGACGCTATAGGCACCCAGACTACTTCAACTCAATGAAGTGGTCTGGGTGCCATGTTATACGGGCAACCACTAGAGGCGCTTTCGCTGAAATAACCAAGTTAAACTTGACTATTTTAATGACCTTGCCTCATGGAGACCATCTGATTGGCCCAGCACTGTAAAATGGTCTGGCCGAGCTAAATTTTCTCTTCATGCTAGAGTCTGCCAGTTTTCATGGTAATGTTTTACTGTTTTACTGCCTAACATCACATTGCATTATATTTCAATAAGTTTTTCTCATCGTATTACTATTAATAAATACTTAATCCAAAAGGTGCAGGTAATTGTATTAACCAAATAAAATAAAAACATGCATAATTGATAACTTGCTGGTTATGACTCAAATATTGATAATGGCATGCTCTAGAAAAGCAATAGATGTTATGTCCCCGGTGTGTTGGAGCAGTCCAACCGAAAATCTTTCTTTTCTCTACTAGGCTAGCGAGCCAATGAGTGTTTTCTGTAACAAAGCTCTCTCTTCCCTCCTCTCTCCCAACTATGACATCATATCACATGATCCCATTTCTAAAATGGAACTTTCCAATAGCATGAAGAAAATAGAGGGCCACATATGTCATGAGACATATGCATGACCCCAACATCGGTGACCTGTGAAGCAGCACACTGATGGACAGGGTAAAAGAGTGTGGGCCAGAGACATGTTGAAGTTATGGCAGGCTTCCTGCCAATAACACAGGTTGGCCCATTAAGGACGGACCATGCTAAGACCATGGTTTCCGAGCTCTGTGTCATCTGAGAGCTCATAGAGTAGTGTGAGCGTGTCTAGTAATACACTACACTTTCTGAGACTCAGTTCCATGGTGTCTTCAAAAGTCGAACATCAAAAAACAAATTCTGAAATAGGGACTGTCCTGCCAAATTGTGAATGTTGAGAGGTCTGGATGGGTCTCCCATGAAACCAATTGATCTCCACGGACCCTCGGACCCAGCATATATTTAAAGTATTTTTGCATTTTACATCAAATCAGGAGATTCAACATGGATTAAATGGACACTCAGCACATTTTACTTAGGAATTGTTTTAAAATATTAAAATATCAGACCCTCACATTGGAATTAGCATTACAAGATTTTGTTTTCTGCCACGGCAGTAAATCATAAAAAAAGTTTTGTCCCAACTTGTCCATTCCACCACCTGATGGTCTGACATCACTTCATTACATCACAGATGGTCTAACTGTAAGTACCTTTACACTTGCACATGCCTGTTATTTGCCCTTGTGTGGGAGAAATTTCCAGTAATTTAATTCATGTAAAATAACGCATGTTTGCTGCTTCTCCTAATTGTTTTGCAATGTAGTGGTTATTGTGCCTGGAGTGTTCCTTTAAAATTCAGCTTAAACATTGGGTGCTGCAAAATCTAGAGCAGAAAAAAAAAAAATCTAAACAAATATTCACATTTCCTACTCCTTTTAATATTATCTGTAGGAAACATTTTTGAGTGATTCACTTTCGTGTTAAGATTATTTGCCATAATTTTTTTTTTAAATACCATTATTAGTTTTTAATAAATGGTAGCCACTCATTTTGGCACGGTTGCATTAGTTTGTAACAGTTTTTATTTTATGCCAAAATCAGATCCAGCTGATGTTTGTATGTCTTTGTATTAACGAATAAAGGATCAAATAAAATGTATTTTTTAAATTTTATTTTATTTTACAATACAATGATATGACAGAGGGTTAACTATTTACGCTGTTTACTTTTTTCTCCCGTGAATATTTACACCATGTTTCATCTGGTTGGAAGACAGTTTCTTTGCCAGGCAGGGAGCTGAGCCAAATTAAATCTCTCATTACAACAGTACTTATCTTTGTATGTCTGACCAGCATGCACGTTTCCAAGGTTTACAAACATCTGTAAAATGTTTAGTTGGGAGAGATGCATAAGAGAGACATTGTCGGATGAGAATTTCCAAAGTATTTCTCATTTGGCTCTGAAGAAGGGAATCACTTGAATATTGACTGAGAACAGTCTTATTCGTATCAGCTGCACAATTGTGATTGAAAATGTGATTTCCAAGCGGCGGCCAGGCTTAAAAAAAAATGACAAGGAAATCTTTAAAATGAACGTGGAAACTGTATGGAACCGGACAATAAACACTTTGTACTTCTAATACAGAGCTAGAATTTTTTATATATTTGTATTTTTATATAAAAGCTCTCTTTCTGACCTTTGTTATATCCTGATTTTCTGCCTCTCTAATATAGAGATTTTCTTAGATATTTAAATATTTTTGGCAAACTGTCTGAAAATGTCTCTTTGGAGGATAATGTATTGAAATCCAGTAAAGCTCATTCAAAGCTTATTTAAAATAAACTTTATTAAGCACCCTGAAATTTTAGGGTGAGAATGTTTTTGTCTCTTGGAATTAAGTTTTCTGTTTGTTTAAATACCTGTAAATAGGGAACGAGCTGGAAAGCGTGAGTGCAGTGTCTATATACATGTATACAAGGGCCATGTCTGGACTGCAGGCTGGGCTGACCCAAGGATTATCCAGGTCACCCCATGGACTCATGCCTTTCACTGCTGTTAAGCCTATGCTAGACTTGGAGATTTGTTCTGAGTCAAACTGCAATTCGGAATAATTTGGGCCAATGGGCTGACCAGCTGTAATCCCGAGCGGAAATGTACCCAATCATTTACTATGTTCGGTTTTGGGCTGAGATTCCAAATTCTGCCCATCAAGACAGAAAATAGGTTGATAGAAAAAAACATGATTGATGGCTAGTGGGCAAGTGGAAAGTGTGCGATGGAGGGAAAAAGAAAAGGAAAATAAATCTCTTTTTATATTTGTTTATTATACATTTGATTAATATATGTTATATAAATAGAGATTAATTTTATCACATGACAGGAGGCTTCATATTTTGCTTTACTCTCTTTACTAAAACTCCATAGCAGTAAAGAACGTGAATAAACGTTTTAACCAATCAAAATGCAAATAGGGAGTATATTATTTCAGTCAACAGGCTCCTCCCCCTCTTTCTTTACTGCTCCATCGCAGACAGGTCAGAGTTTTTGGCTCTTCCCTATTTTACCTCATGTGAATGTTTTATTTACCTTTTTTCCTCATATATACTATTTTATTATCTAACTTTTTCATTATCTATATAGTTCTGCTATTTTCTGTAGTCTCTAAACCGTTTTTATCCTACTATCTATCCTATGTTTAGTACCACCGGGGTTACTTCACCCTAGTGGTAGTTTACCTCTCTCCTTTCTGCTTGGGTTTTTTCCCTGCATCCTTCTTTTTCCCCACCTTGCCGCCGCTCGGAGGCTCTTTTCCGCCGCGTTTTCCGCAGCCCTATTTCAGCCGCGGCTTCCTTCTCGCGGCGGCCATTTTTAATCCCGCGTCTCGCGAGATTACGGCCGTCATTTTAGGACCGCAGCAAATTGCCGCGAAACCTCAGAACGGCAAGTTCAACGGACACTGCAAGCCTTCTACAGTCTGCTACAAGAGGTCAGTCACACAAGCTGTTTAAAGGCACATCAGGTATTAACCTGTGCCTGACTGGGGTGCTGCCCTATATTGTGCTGCTAAGGAGGTCGCTTTGTGGCCACCTCTGTCATACTGGGTGAGGCCCAGAACACATTTAAAATCCCAACAAGTGGTCTATTTGCCCTGCTGGGGCCAAGTGGTTACACACCTGTTACTAGCCCATTGGGCATTATACACCCTGCTGGGGTGATTATATAAATTGGATTACTATCCTGCTGGAGCTTAATCTCCAACATACCACTACTCATACCCTACTGGGGTATCATTTTATTACAACCCTGCTGGGGTTATCTGGCTTACATCTGACCAGTTACTATACCGTCTAGACCCTGCTGGGGTACTCGGTTTTATTATTATTATTATTTATTCTAATAACCCTGCTGGGGTTCCGATTGTACTACTATACAAAAATTTACGTTATTGCACCCTGCTGGGGTATCGCATAGCGATATTACTACAGTCTATATCGACTAAAATACAGCAGACTGACCTCTACCACGCCCTGTGCCAATCATATACCCAGACACCATGGAGACCTCTCAAACCACAGATCTCCAAAATATGGTGAATGAGGCCGTTTCTGCCTCAATGGCGAAAGTCCTCTCCAAGATGATGGCCTCTGGTTCCGACAAGAGGAAACCATCTAAAGCCCACCCATCCCGCCATGACTCCGATTCTGATGCACAAGAATCTCACAAAAGCCCTGAAACTCTCACGGGCAAACGCCAGTGGAAAGGCGAAAAAGACCACTCACATAAAAGCAAAAACCCCGCTAAACGCGCTAAACCCATTTCTGCCACCATCACGAATCCTCAACACGACTACTCTTCGGATGAAAAACAGTCCCAAACTAAACCCATGGCCATTTTAGATGAATGGCAAGCGGACGACTCAGACTCCAATGAAGGTGGTTGGGGTTCAGACTCCGGATCCCAATCATTTTTTCCGCAACACACATTCATGGGAGAACCCCAAGACCAAGATAATGCGGAAAACCCGCAAGAGGATGAAGACACCATCCTTGACCCACTGGGACAAAAACTTTTTGACCCAAGAAAAATTAGACACCCTCGCTCAAGCGATTGGACACCACCTGACCACCTAGCGAGGTTTATGCACCTCTGGCTACGAAAGCCCATGGACAAAACGGTCCGCAACCGTTTGAGGTCAGAATGCCCAAGGCCTTTTCTACCCGACCACGTGGCGGACACGCCAGAATTTGACCAAGTGATGACAACTTTTATGTCACGAGGTGGCCGTGACCCACGAAAAGGTGTGGAAAAAGGGTTTAGAGGGGTTCAAGATAAACTTCTGGACTCGGTGGGACCACTATCCAGAATTATGTACTTGGCTGATGATGCCCTAGCCAAAGCCGATCAATTTGACCCTACTATGGTGCGCGAATGGGCGCATGACGTGCGGGAATGGGCACAAAGGTGCTTTTGTTTTGTGGGTAATGCCAATGTCGCCTTATCATCTGAGCGACGCAAAGCAGCACTTCTCCGCATTGACGGGAAATTGGTGGAGTTGGGCACCAAGGAGTTAGGTCCTATGGCACAGGGCAAGCTTTTCGGAGAACAATTTCTTAAAGAATTAAGCAGACATGTTAACGTCTACACATCCCTGAACAAGGCTCAATCATCAATGAGAAGAGTCTTTAGACAAAACCCCTCTAGGGGTGTTTTTGGACGGGCTGGCCGCCAAAGGGGCCGTGCTGCCAGCCGCTTCTGGCCCTCAGGCCCCAGAGCTACAAGACCACAGCCTTTTTACCCAGAGATGGGATACCGACCATCTTCCTACACACGAGGCGCAGACAGAGGTCGCGGACCACGCACTCGAGGCAGAGCACGTTTCTCCTCAGGTAAGCAACCAATTCACTCATGTTTCCCTTCCAATGCATACAGCAGGTCGCATATCTCTTTTCTTCCAGGAATGGACCTCAATATCCGCGGACGCATGGATCCTACAGACAGTACGAGGCTACGTCATAGACTTCGTAGACCAACCCCGACAGACGGAAATACCACGTCCCATCAACTGCTCAAGAACAGACAAATCTCTCATCAACGAAGAACTACAAACCCTATACTCAAAAGGCGCGATAGAACCCGCATCCGAACCTCGAGGTTTCTTCAGCAACATCTTCTTAGTCAAGAAGAAAACGGGTGATCTACGACCAGTCATAAACCTACGACAACTCAACCAATACGTCACTTACAACCATTTCAAGATGGAAGGCATACATCTTTTAAGAGACCTCCTACAAGACAAGGATTGGTTCACGAGACTGGATCTCAAGGACGCGTATCTATCAGTACCCGTCCATCAATCCTGCAGACAATACCTTCGTTTCCATTGGCAAGGCCGTCCCTGGCAATTCACGTGCCTCCCCTTCGGCCTCAGTTCGGCCCCATGGTGTTTCACCAAACTGCTGAAACCCGTGGTCGCACATCTTCGAGCTCAAGGCATTCGTTGCATTATATACCTGGACGACCTCCTTCTGTTCTGCTCAGACAGACTCAGACTGATACAACACACACGCTACACCACGGATCTCCTATCATCCCTGGGCTTCACAGTGAACTTTCAAAAATCAGCTATCTCCCCATCACAAACAGTTCAATTTTTGGGATTCGAGATAGATTCCACCTCCAGCACTCTACGTCTACCGACGGCAAAAATCTCAGCCATTCGCAAGGAATTACGCAGGGCCATCCGCTCCCACACCATTCCACTCCGCACCCTCGCACGCATCGTAGGGCTTCTCTCGGCCTCCATTCAAGCTATATTTCCAGGTCCACTTCACTACAGGGCAATGCAACGCCTCAAAGCTTCCTTTCTCAGGGAAAACCCCTCATAAGATCAGCCGGTCCCGATGACAGAGGAAGTCAGAGACGAACTCAGATGGTGGCTGGACAGCATGGAAGCATGGAACGGCCGAGCCATCTTCGGGAAAGCTCCCGACATGATATTAGAATCAGACGCCAGCCTCTGGGGATGGGGAGCGACGAGCGAAAATGTATCGACAGGAGGTGCTTGGACATCCCAAGACCTCAACTTACATATAAACTGCCTAGAACTCCTAGCCGGGTCTTTCGCGATCCGAAGCCTAGCAAAGGACAAGTCGGACTGTTGCATCCTACTCCGGATGGACAACATTTCCGCAGTCCGTTACATCAACCGCCTAGGAGGAGCCCGCTCACGTCTCCTATCAGAAATAACAAAAGAAATTTTCGACTTTTGCCTACCCCGCAACATCTCCCTCACGGCGGAATACCTCCCAGGAGAGACAAACCTCACAGCGGATTGGTTCTCACGCCACTGGCGGGACACCAGCGACTGGAAACTAGATCCACAAATCTTCAACTGCATTGCGGAACGCCTAGGTCCACTCCACTTGGACCTGTTTGCGTCCCGCAACAACAGACAAACGAAATTATACTTCAGCTGGCTCCCGGACCCGGAGAGCGCAGCAGTGGATGCATTCCTACAACCTTGGCCGATCACAGGAGCCTACGCCTTCCCTCCCTTCGCCATGATAGCGAGGACCATACACTATCTGAAGAATCAGCAAACCTCACTAGTACTCATCACTCCACTATGGAGGGGACAACCATGGTTCCCAGATCTCCTAGCTCTATCATGCCACGATCCCCTTCTACTACCTCATCATCAATACATTCTAACAGATCCAAAAGGCAACCCTCATCCACTAATCCTAGACAACCATCTCCATCTGGTGGCTTGGACGCTTTCAGGGGCTCCTGGCAAGTCGGCGAACTATCGCAGGCTGCTAAAGAACTGCTATGGGACTCATGGGCCCCCGGAACCAGAAGATGCTATCTATCCGCCTGGAATTCCTGGTCCACTTGGTGTCTGGAACGGAACTTCGATCCATTTACGGCCCCTGTTTCAGCCATTTTGAACTTCCTATCTCACCTTTTCTCATTAGGACGTTCTTACAGATCACTTAATGTAATTCGCTCAGCTATTTCAGCGGCCCACGTCCCCATACAAGGGATTCCAGTTGGCAAAGAACCACTTGTATGCCGACTCCTGAGAGGCATTCGATTACAACGTCCCCCAGGGCCCAAATACTCTCAATTCTGGGACGTCGACGTAATCCTCCGATTCCTGAAAGACTGGCCAACTAACGACAGACTCTCCCTCCGTCAATTATCAGCAAAACTCACAGTCTTGCTCTGCCTGGTCTCCTTCCGCAGAGTGTCAGACATTCGAGCACTGGACATAGACGCTTTCTCAATCTCTCCAGAAGGAGTTACATTCCGGATATCTCGCCGCACTAAGACGGACTCCACATCTTCCCCACAGAACCGCAACTCTGCGTTGTCTCCACACTACAACAGTACGTGGAAACCACCCTACCTCTTCGGTCTACACCATCAGGTCAACTCCTAGTATCATACGTCAGACCACATGTCCCCATCACTTCCACCACCCTAGCAAGATGGGTTCGATGGTTACTATCGCTAGCCGGTGTGGACACTACATTCGGAGCCCACTCAGTACGCGGAGCAGCAGCATCCTCAGCCTTCATGGCGGGTGCCTCCTTAACGGATATCCTACGCTCCGCTGATTGGTCTAGGGAATCTACATTCCGCACCTTCTATTTCCGTCCGAATTCCAGTGCTGCCATGTCTCTGATTCTACAGCGTTAAAAATGCAAAATATGAAGCCTCCTGTCATGTGATAAAATTGAAGATTATGCTAGCGCTAGTGTACTTATAATCTTAATTTTAATAATGACAGGAGGCGAGTATTTTCCCACCCTTCCCACCCGGGGAGGAGGGGAACCACTCTATTCATACTCTAATCATACTTATCTACATTTCTTCATTCTTCTGTTTCTTCATAACTCCTTGAATCACATGTTGACATAAAGTATTCACTGTTGTCATTAGCCTATTTAACTACTAGTAGTCTATACACTGAATATACAAATTAAATTATTGCAATGTAATCCGATGGATCACTGTCATGACTACAAACAGTTTCAAGACCGGTGCTTAACCTTTCTCATATTCTCTTTTCAGTTTAAGTGTGAAAGAATTTGGAACATCTACGGCATGACCATAACGATATTTCTCATCATATAAAGACCAAGCATCGGAAGTTCTCCGGTTGGTGCCTGTTTTTTTCCTACTCAACCCAAGAAGTTCATCATTCCGGTTGGATTCCATTACGGATGTTCGTTACAGACTTTATCACTATTTTCTTCCCTGTTCCGATGTTCGCTTCCGAAAGAGGGGGAGGAGCCTGTTGACTGAAATAATATACTCCCTATTTGCATTTTGATTGGTTAAAACGTTTATTCACTTTCTTTACTGCTATGGAGTTTTAGTAAAGAGAGTAAAGCAAAATACTCGCCTCCTGTCATTATTAAAATTAAGATTATAAGTACACTAGCGCTAGCATAATCTTCAATTTTACTCCTCCTTTTTCTCTCTCTAGTGGTTACTTTTTCTCACTTGATATGTGAACTAAATGGCAGGAAAATGCTCTTGTCAGTGTATTGCTAACTATACATAATAATATATTACGCATATATTTTGCAGTACATTGACTGGCCCATTTTCAAATCTTGTTCTTCTGATTCAGTTTCCGAATTGGTACCTTTCTGCCAAGCCGAATCGGAATTCGAGTGTGCCGAAAATGTTTCTATATTTGGGGGAAATGGTTTGGCCTGAGCTGAATTTTCTGTTTCTCACTATAGAACTAATAAACATTGCAATGTTCTTTTGCATTTCCCTATAGAATCCATGTCTGCAAATTTCAATATTTCAGCAATCTGCACTAAAAGTGAAGTAAGAACTGACCCAAAATGGGTCAGGTATAACCTAGAGCATGTGTCTGAACAATAATGTTGTGGACTGAGTAGAGTTTATTTGCAAGTGGAATGTAGATTTTACCTTTATCTCTTGTACTTCGGGTATATTCTCAAAAGTATTGACACTGTATTCTGGAAAACATCCCTCTACAACATTATTGCACTGAACTATCTAGATTATTAGTTTACTATCTTTAGTAAACCACATGCTTTACACTTTGTGATTTTAGTTGACTTTTTTTTACAAACGGTGGAACTGGTGGGCTAACACTTCATAAACGTATACCTTCTTGATAACTGATTCTCCAACCATACCCAATAGTTTATTGATGCAGGGTGACACTTCGGACTGTCCTTCGGTATGTTTACCTTTTTGATGTATGAGGTACTGGCTCTCTGCCCTTACAGTAACCGTTACTGTATTGTTACCCATGCGGTAACTTAAGATGAAACTAGTCGACTATACCAGCAGATACATCTTGTATATTTGACAATCTTCTTTGCTCCGGAGTTTGCTATGGGGCTTTGAATAAGAAAAATTGTGTTTTGACACCTGATTGTAAATAGACTAACTAAACTAGCTGTCCATGATATTATAGGATAAGAGGGCTAGTTTAGCATTATTAAAAACAAATGTATTTTATTATAGTCAGTGTAACATTTATAAAAGACCACTAAAGCCACTCAGGTCATTTCTTCTCCATGAAGTGGCCTGGGTGTCGTGGTTTTGTCATTTTAACCCTGCAATATAAAACATGGCAATTTTTTGGAAACTCACCTCTAGCGTCCTCCAGAGTGAAACTTGGCCCTGGGATGGTAATACTGCTGATAGCAGCATTTGATTGGAGGAACACTTTGCATAGCTGTGCATGCCTATCTCTAATCCATTGCTTCTCTATGAGAGAAAACAATTGTAATCTTCAGAACTATAGGTTCCCTTAAAGATACTAGACTCTACAATGGCTGCAAAGAAAAGCATTTATATTATTTTGTATTTTATTTTATTTTGAGTCTGTGCACTCTATCTTATAAGCATCAACTAATCAAGACCATCACATATGGATTTTTTTTGTTTAAAATACCAGAAAAATAGGATACAACAATTCTCCTGGAGCATTAGTGAGGAACATTCCATTATATCTTATTTTACTGGTCTTCTCTTATAGTGTACCTTCTCAATACATGGCAAATCTCTTTTAATACAAAGAGGGCTTAATAGTAAATAAAATGCAATTTGTTTAATGTGTTGTTCCTGTAAATACTCCTGGATGGATGATAAATCAGACGATATACAAAGATGGGTTTGGGAGTCTTCAAGCCTCTATAATCTATTAATTAGAGCACAATGGCAAGCGAATCCCTGGTCCTAAAATGTCCCCTTCTCCATGTCAGCTAAGTTATCAGTTAAGCTACTTTAACCTTAAATTTGATATTCACTTTGCGTTCCCAGCAATGCTCACTTTAGTGAATAACCTTGTTAGTGTGAGGGGCTTTCCTTAAGACCACCTGCGGGAGATTCCCATGTTTTGAATTCCTTGGTCAAGCAGCATGTTTTGTATTCCTTGGTCAATGAGTGTCAGGTCTCCTGCCTTTGTGCCTTGCTTACTCCGTCACCACGAGCAGCGCCATCCGGTCCCTGTCTGTGGTGCCCGGCTGTCCCCGTCGCCGTGCTCCAGACTGACAGTGTTTCTGATCCGGTCATGTTACCCGGCACACAGTGATGACCTCAAACACCACAAGGGAAGGAAGAAACAATTCCCACGTGTTGTGGTTATCAATAATTGGAGGTTAGCCAATCAGACACACCCTGTGTGTTTATAAGCTAACCTTCCCCTTGCCTCAGTGTCCTGTTGTGGTCTGTGTTTAGCCCAATAGTGCGTTATACTCTGTCTGCTTATTTGGTTAACAAACTTTGGCTTGTCTTACGTTTATTCTGTCTCTCTGCTTCGCTTTGACTTTGGCTTGTACTTTGACTATCCTTTTTGCATAGCCCGGCCATTCTAAGGACAGGTATTGCAATTATATGTGTTGTGTCCTGTCTGCGTGCTTAGGTTCCCCTGGTGATTATGACAAGGAGCATGTCTTGTATTCCTTGGTCAAGGAGCATGCTTTGTATTTCTTGGTCAAAGAGCATGTTTTGTATACCTTGGTCAAGGAGCATGTTTTGCATTCCTTGGTCAAGGAGCATGTCTTGTATTCCTTGGTCAAGGAGCATGTCTTGTATTCCTTGGTCAAGGAGCATGTTTTGTATTCTTGGTCAAGGAGCATGTCTTGTATTCCTTGGTCAAGGAGCATGTCTTGTATTCCTTTGTCAAGGAGCATGTCTTGTATTCCTTGGTCAAGGAGCATGTCTTGTATTCCTTGGTCAAGGAGCATGTCTTGTATTCCTTGGTCAAGGAGCATGTCTTGTATTCCTTGGTCAAGGAGCATGTTTTGTATTCCTTGGTCAAGGAGCATGTTTTGTATTCCTTGGTCAAGGAGCATGTCTTGTATTCCTTGGTCAAGGAGCATATCTTGTATTCCTTGGTCAAGGAGCATGTCTTGTATTCCTTGGTTAAGGAGCATGTCTTGTATTCCTTGGTCAAGGAGCATGTCTTGTATTCCTTGGTCAAGGAGCATAGACATTTTGACCAGAAAGTACAAGGTTGAGTTGGAGACTCCAACAGACCCAGTTATGGTGCATTTCTAGTCAGAAGATTTGGATAAAAATCCGTTTTTACTGGTTACTAAGGAATCTTGAAAAAATCTGCTGATTGATTTTTTTTCTGAAGGTTCCACATGCACGTGGAGAGAATTATGCCCTGGGCTCCACAAGCCACATATGTTTACTGCTCATTTCTTCACTCTCACAGTTCTACTGCCATATTGGAATAGCTGGTATTCCTCCTGAGCTCACGGAATGGAATCTAACCGATATTTTAATTGAATTGAATTTTTATCACTTCCAGCAGAACAACTCTATGCAATTCCTCCCATTATTATAACAGCAAACTAGACAGCATCAAACGTGTCTTCATACTATACACAGGAAGGAGCTCTCTATACAGACGTTCATTTATTCTGCCAGTAGGTGGCAGTCACACAACACCAAAGACATGACATTCTGTGTTTTTGGAAAGGGTTGCCTTTTAACAGAGTTTCTTAATAATTGAAAAATGTGTAATTTTCAATGTGGAGCTCGTCCTGTGATTCCCACAATACATTAATGCAGCAGCTGTGGAATACTGTCTCGTATAAAGGTTGTGGATGGAATGTACTATACTCAATATCTCTGTATTTCTTTATTATGTATCTGTCGTCTAACACTGTATATACAAATCCTATACTAACAAACAGTTTAGTTGTGTAAGGCCCAATTAAATAGTACGAGATACATCTTTCTACTTCCTCTGTAAATAAAACAGCAAGGACCGAGGATAAACTCTGTATAAATCATAGAGGTGTCAGGGTACCTGTGGTCTCTACCTCCGAAAGAGGTAGAGACTTAGCTGTTCCTCCATCCAGACGGTCTGATGGCTCCCTTCCCCGCGGTCTATCCGGTCATGCTAGGCCGGCCGCGAGGGAGTGACTGCCTTTTACAGCATCTAGGCAGGAAGTAGTCATCAGGACACTCCCCCGGAACAACCTGTCAGTCAATGGCTGCAGGACCAATCAGGACGTCTTGGGGGCGTGGTTACTGCTCTGAACAGGGTATTTAACAGAGCTTCTTTCATTAGCTCATTGCCCTGTCGTGGTTCTAGCTTGTTCTAGTCACTCAGTGCTTGTGTATTCTATTATCCCTTTTGGTTTTGACCCGGCTTGTTTACCTTACTCTGCTTATCTCTGTTACCCTTGATTCGGCTTGTCTCTCGCTTACCTGTCTTCTGTTACCCTCGACCTCGGCTTGTCTTTGACCATTCTATACTGTACTACTTACGTTAGTCCGGCCATTCTAAGGTCCGGTATACGTATCTGGCTACTGTTTGTACTCTGCGTGTTGGATCCCTGTCCCGATCCTGACATTACGACAGGGCCAATGGATCCTGCAAGTACAAACAGTCAGCTGGCTGCTCCTGATCCTAGGTTTGAGGCCATGGATCACAGAATGGATCAGATGGCGCTTGCGCTACAGGCTCTATTAGCTTGTGCCAATAAACCACCAGAGGAGATACGTAATACCCCTGTTTCTCCTGTCGGTTCAGGTCTAGAGGTAGCCACAGTGGGTGCTTCTTCTCACATTACCCCCCCAGTACGCTATGGTGGGGCTCCTGAGAAGTGTCGTGGTTTTTTAAACCAAATTAGTATCCACTTTGAATTGCAACCTCGCTCTTATCCTACAGATAGGGCAAAAGTAGGATTTATTATCACCCTACTCATTGAGAAAGCTCTGAGATGGGCCAACCCACTATGGGAGAACGATAATCCATTAGTTTATAACTATAACGCATTTGTAGCTGCTTTTAGAAGAACATTTGACCCTCCAGGTAGAAAGGTTAATGCAGCCAGATTACTGTTGCGCCTGAGACAGGAGAACCGAACACTGGTGGATTATGCACTAGAGTTCAGGTCTCTGGCGGCAGAAATCAAGTGGAATGAGCAGGCGTATATGGATGTATTTTTGAATGGCCTATCTGATGTAATCCTTGATGAGGTTGCTACCAGAGAACTCCCTGAGAATTTAGAGGATTTAATTTCGTTCATCTCTCGTATAGATGAACGTCTAAGAGAGAGACAGAACACTCGAGAGGGGAACCAGAGACCTTCTTTTAGGTTAGCTCCCGCTGTTCCAAGTCCTGACTCCACGATATCTTTGCTTACTGAACCTATGCAGATAGGGTATACCCGCCTCTCTGAGGAGGAAAGACAGCACAGGAGAAGAGAGGGTTTGTGTATGTATTGTGGAGCCAAGGGTCATTTACTCTCGAACTGTTCTAACCGCCCGGGAAACGCTCGCACCTAAGTCTCTCTAGAGGACAGGCCTTGGGTGTTTCTATTTTGTCCTCTACTCCTGATTATAAAGATCACAGGCTTCTGCTACCAGTTTCCTTAACTTGGGGGAAGGAAGTAGTAAGGGCTATGGCATTGATAGATTCCGGTGCTGCTGAGAATTTTATCGACCAAGCCTTTGCTAGTAAGAACAATTTCCCATCCCAGCAAAGGGAGACACCTTTGGCCGTTGAGGCCATAGATGGTAGACCACTACTAGACCCTGTTATCTTTCGTGAGACCATACCCATTAATTTAAATGTTGGTATCCTGCACGTGGAGAATTTATCTCTTCTGCTCATTTCGTCTCCTTCCGTTCCCATAGTTCTGGGGTACCCATGGTTGAAAAAACATAACCCTATTATCGATTGGGAGTTAGGAGAGATACTCTCGTGGGGCCAGGGCTGCCAGGATCGGTGTTTGTGCAAGGTTTCTCCATTAGCTAATATTAACATACCGGAGAATCCTACTCAGTCCACAGAAAGACAAATACCAGACCTTTACCTAGACTTAAGGGCAGTGTTTGACAAGAAGAATGCCGATTCTTTGCCTCCACACAGGTCATTTGACTGTAAGATTAAGCTTCTACCCGGCACTATGCCTCCGAGGGGCCATGTATATCCTTTGTCTGTTCAGGAAAACTCGGTTCTAGAGGAGTATATTCGGGAGAATTTAGAAAAGGGATTCATCAGGAGGTCTTCTTCTCCGGCCGGGGCTGGGTTCTTTTTCATTAAGAAGAAGGATGGCACGCTGAGACCTTGTATCGATTACCGAGGCTTGAATAAAATAACTGTCAGAAATGCCTATCCTATCCCACTGATTACCGAGTTATTTGATCGTCTTAAGGGCTCCAAAATCTTCACCAAGTTAGATCTCAGAGGGGCTTACAATTTGGTGAGAATCCAGCAAGGTCACGAGTGGATGACGGCATTCAATACCCGGTATGGCCATTACGAATACACTGTTATGCCATTTGGACTATGCAATGCTCCTGCAGTATTTCAAGATTTGATTAATGAGGTACTTAGGGAGTTTCAGCATGATTGTGTTATTGTTTACCTGGACGACATACTAATACACTCTAAGGAGATTGAGACTCACCATAGACAGGTCAGAAAGGTATTACACAAGCTGCTGCAACATGGTCTATATTGCAAATTGGAGAAGTGCAGTTTTGATCAGTCTCAGGTAGACTTTCTTGGATACGTGATTTCTGGGGAGGGTTTTAAAATGGATCCTGTAAAACTTCAATCTATTTTAGACTGGCCCTTGCCCAAAGGACTCAAGGCTATCCAAAGGTTTATTGGTTTTTCCAACTACTATAGGCGCTTCATTAAAGGATACTCCTCTATCATTGCGCCTATTACCAATATGACCAAACAAGGGGCTGATACTAAGTTCTGGTCTAAGGAAGCTCTGGGTGCTTTCAAGACTCTCAAGGAACTTTTTGCCTCGGCTCCCATTCTAGTCCATCCTGATACGACTCTGCCTTTCTTGCTCGAGGTCGATGCCTCTGAGACAGCAGTTGGGGCTGTTCTGTCTCAAAGGTTAGGGGTGGATAAACCGTTACACCCTTGTGGTTTCTTCTCTAAGAAATTTTCTGGGCCTGAGAGCAGATATGACATCGGAGAAAGGGAACTGTTAGCAGTCATTAAAGCCTTAAAGGAGTGGAGACATTTGTTGGAGGGGACCCTACACCCGATTACGATTTTGACGGACCACAAAAACTTGTCCTATATTGGGGAGGCTAAGCGCTTATCCTCTAGACAAGCTCGTTGGTCCTTATTCCTGACTCACTTCAATTATGTACTGACTTACAGACCTGGTTCTAAAAACTCTAAAGCCGATGCATTATCTCGCCAATATGAACCTTCTACTGTACCTGAACCAGTTCTTTCTTCTATAGTTCCGAAATGCAATATCATTGCTAATACGAATCTCAGGATTCATTCTCCATTACTGGCCGAGATCATTAAGTTGCAACATCTAGCACCTAAACAGACTCCTGCGGGCCGTCATTTCGTTCCTCCTGCTCTTCAACTGGAACTTTTACAGTGTTTACATAATAGCAAGATGGCGGGACATCCTGGTATCCGCAAAACTTACGCGTTGATCTCTAAGGACTTCTGGTGGCCTGCTTTACGGAGGGACATTGAGGAGTTCATCGCTGCATGTGAAGTTTGTACTAAAACCAAACAACCCCATACGCTTCCATGTGGATTCCTGCAACCCTTGGAGGTTCCAGAAAAACCATGGTCCTGTTTGGCCATGGACTTTATTGTCGATCTACCTATCTCTAAAAGACAGACTGTTATCCTCACCGTGGTTGACAGGTTTACTAAGATGGCACACTTCATTCCCCTGCCTAAACTCCCGTCTTCTCCCGAATTGGCAGAGATATTCGCTAAGGAGATTTTTCGCCTACATGGGATACCCTCTCAAATTGTATCGGACAGAGGCTCCCAATTTGTTTCCCGCTTTTGGAGGTCCTTCTGCTCTCAACTTGGTATTAAATTAAACTTTTCTTCTGCCTATCATCCTCAGTCTAACGGAGCTGCTGAACGTACCAACCAGAAAATTGAACAATATTTACGATGCTTTGTTTCTGAACACCAGGATGATTGGGTCGGTTTGATTCCTTGGGCGGAGTTTGCACACAACAATCTCGTTTGCGATTCTACTCATTCAAGCCCCTTCTTCATGAATTATGGTTTTCATCCGTCTATTCTTCCTTCGGATTCCCCTTCCCAGGGGGTGCCGTCGGTTGATGTTCATGTTGCCAATTTGAGGAAGTTGTGGGATCAAACTCGACAAATCCTTGTGCACAACTCTATGTTGGTCAAGAAACACGCTGATAAACGTAGAAGGGCGGCTCCGGTCTTTGTTCCAGGTGATAGGGTATGGCTGAGCACGAGGAACATCCGTTTAAAAGTGCCCTCCATGAAGTTCGCTCCTCGTTATATTGGACCCTACAGGGTGCTGACCCGTATCAATCCAGTTGCGTATCGTTTAGCTCTTCCTAATACCTTACGCATCCCGAACTCGTGTCACGTTTCATTGCTGAAACCACTCATATGTAACAGATTTTCCTCCACAATAGCCCCTCCTCGCCCCGTTCAGGTGGAGGGTCAGGAGGAGTATGAGGTTAACTCTATTATTGATTCTCGAATCTCCCGGGGGAGAGTACAATATCTGGTTGATTGGAAGGGATATGGTCCTGAGGAGAGGAGTTGGGTACCTCAGGAGGATGTTCATGCTCCCCGTCTCCGCAGGGCATATCACTCTCGCTTCCCATCTCGTCCCGGTTCATTCCGCCCGGTGGGCGTATCTGAGAGGGGGGGTACTGTCAGGGTACCTGTGGTCTCTACCTCCGAAAGAGGTAGAGACTTAGCTGTTCCTCCATCCAGACGGTCTGATGGCTCCCTTCCCCGCGGTCTATCCGGTCATGCTAGGCCGGCCGCGAGGGAGTGACTGCCTTTTACAGCATCTAGGCAGGAAGTAGTCATCAGGACACTCCCCCGGAACAACCTGTCAGTCAATGGCTGCAGGACCAATCAGGACGTCTTGGGGGCGTGGTTACTGCTCTGAACAGGGTATTTAACAGAGCTTCTTTCATTAGCTCATTGCCCTGTCGTGGTTCTAGCTTGTTCTAGTCACTCAGTGCTTGTGTATTCTATTATCCCTTTTGGTTTTGACCCGGCTTGTTTACCTTACTCTGCTTATCTCTGTTACCCTTGATTCGGCTTGTCTCTCGCTTACCTGTCTTCTGTTACCCTCGACCTCGGCTTGTCTTTGACCATTCTATACTGTACTACTTACGTTAGTCCGGCCATTCTAAGGTCCGGTATACGTATCTGGCTACTGTTTGTACTCTGCGTGTTGGATCCCTGTCCCGATCCTGACAAGAGGTCAGCCAGGCTATCGTTGAACATGTAAACAGTGTTAATGTTAGACAGGAGATGTTCTATAAACACATACCTCAAGCTGGGCCGCTATGTGGAGCCAGATTAAGGCGTGCCCTGAATATAGATTATTGGACTGGAAATTGGTTTCAGTCCACGAATGTTGAAATGGGGAATTTACTCCTGCCCCGTCCTGAAATGTCTAAATCCAGTTTTGAGAGAATGGCTGTTTCTGGACTTGGCAGGTTGTCCCGGGCGTGTTGCATGTGCCACGCTTAATGTTAACCCTACCAAGGTATTGAGCTTCCAACGCATTTTATAACACATTGAATCATTAACCCCAGTTTGTCTGAAAGCAATGCCTTGTAGCTAATAAATCAGACGGATTTTCTACTCTCAAATTACAGAGATTAATTAGATAACACTGATAGGTGAAATACTCAGTTTAGGGATCACAGATAGTGACATAATCCTGGCGTTAGTGAATAATCCCAGATTGGATTATGATGGCCCTATTTATGAGTGTAGGCCGAATGGTTCTTGGAATAATTGTGGAATGGCATACTTTGTCAAGTTTTTGTAAACTGTGGCACCTCAAAATATTGGGCTCTAGTTGATTGTCACGTGTATTAATTACGAGTATGGCAAGGGGACAAAGATAGCTCTTTAAGTGCTGTGAAAATACATCCCTGCTCTGCGAAAAGGAATTTAGCTTTGGCCACGATTGCCAGGCATTATGAGTTCAGTCTGGGACCGTCGATCTGGTGTAAGATGTCAATGTTTCCATTTTAGTCATTTGGTGTGTAGCAGTAGTTCTGTGAACTGTATTTCCCATAATCCTCAACTAACCTAATCGTTTGCCATCACCGGTCTCAGCACAGTAAATTACGACAATAACTTGTTAAACTTACACTTATTCTGAATAAAGTTTTATAACTTCCTTATGTCGAACATCCACAAACTCATTCATGGAGAAATGTGTGTTTGATGAAAAAACAAAATACCTCATGTGTAGATATTACAGCACGGGTTTTGGAGCGGACGTTTGAGAAGTTCTGTTTCAACATTCAATGTAAGAAAAACATGATTAATAAGGCTTACTTGTGGCCAGATTCACAACGCAATGTGTCATTTCAGTGCCGAAAACATGTTTTGTAACAGTGAACAATGCCAACAACAAGATTTAACAACTGATCGATGCATGGCTTTCCTTTGAACACAAATTCACACAAAGCTTGACGTGTTGGATTTTAAGTTGCAGAGCAGCAGGGATGAAAAAGACTGTTAATGCAAAAATAAATAAAAAATATCTACAGAGAAAAAGCTCTGTCCATATCCTGAGCGTGTCACACTCCAGTTTTACACAGTACTTCTCTTTGCTAAGTATTCTACATAGTAAATCAGGCCTGCAGTTATAAGTGAGGTTAACGGGACACTGGGCACCATAACCACTTCATCTCATTGAAGTGATTATAATGCTTTGAGTCCCTGTGGTGCCATCCCAGGCAATAACATGTTTCCAGTTTCCTATATAAAATGCCATGAAGGTCCCTGGATTGTCTCTGGTCCTTGGACCCCTGACAGTCATCGGCAGCAATGACAGGTTGTGACCTTTCCAATGAACAGTCTGTCATGTGTTAGGTGACAAATCTTCCAACAGAATAAATGCTTCACATTGTCCTTTTTTTGTAAACCGAGTGTGTATTTTCTGATGGAGGTAGCGACTGTTTAAACATGTGATTAACATTTTTACGGTTTCTTCCAGGCACCAACTGACCCACCAAAACAGAAGCCAGACCCAGTGACATCGGAAACAGTGGTATTCTGGGGGCTTAGACTGTGGCAGGTTATTGGCGTCTTTTCAATTTTTGTGCTCGGAGTCAGTAAGTTGAATTTTATGTCTGATTGTTTTACTGGCAATAATGACAATGCCTACTGCTAATGAGATTTCTGGAAATTTCTGCAGCTTGTATAATTAATATGGATTGTAATTTGCAGCACACAGGGGAAAATACGTTCAGGACAAGATAAGTTCAGTCACTTGTTTGCCAACTGAAGGAGTTAATATGTAGAATTAGATCTAAAATTGCTACAGATCCGCACAATGCAGTGTGCCACCAAGGGGTGCAGTGTGCCACCAAGGGGTGCGGTGACGTTAATGGGATATTACATGATACCCACCATTGTACAATGAGACTGAGGATCATTAGATAAAATAAGAAACACAACCTTTGGTTTTAGATATAGACAAAAAACACATATAAAATAAATAATTCAGCAAATGTAATCAAATATGATTATGTACATCACGGCACGTAGAACAGCAGATATTTGTGAGCTACATTTCTCCCTGAGTATCCTGGTAAATGTAATTCACAGTCAGATATCTGCAGTGCCAAGATTAACTCATCACTGATTTGCAAAATAGTATCATTTGCGGTTGTAATTTGAAGGTGTACCACTAGATGGCAATAAAGAGACACATTCAAATAACATTTTAATTATGGTATAATTTGCTCAGTAATAACTACAACACAATTAGCTATTTTTAATAAAACCCCATTAGACATTTTGCATTAAAATAGAAGTATTGTGTCTTGAACAAAGTCAGCTTTTAAAATGTTATTTTAATGTATAGGGCTAGCTGCAGCATTGTTTGTTGGCATTTCAAATCGGATAGAAAGCCAAATAACAGTATGGGGTTTTCTTTGGTCCCTAAAATTTGTGAACTTAAATATAAAATGAATGATCAAGGTGCAGATATATTGCAACATTGTCGATGGCGGGTAATATCTACATGATTTATTTCAGCATTTTGTTTCAGTTTCCTGTATTAGTTATATTTTTTAAAATTCCTCGTTCCAGTGTTACCTTCCACGAAGTCCCCCCCCCCCCAAGTAGCTGAGTCCTTTCTTGTAGCCCCTCCCAGTCAGTCTCACCTATATAAGTGGGCTTATCTCCGAGTTCTTGACGGTCATTGCATCGCGCTTGGAATTCAGGATGGAACACGTTATTCAGTGTGTGTAGCTTCACTAACCCATGATGACTGATAGCAAAACACAAACCCTGTTACCGATATATGGAGGCCGTGGACAGGTCAGCCATCCACAGGTGTCTACAATTAACTAAACAATGTCTTCAAAGTACACAAACACAAGGCAATTAAACGAACACATCTTTAAATATTGACACAGCTGACTCCAGTAAGTTTAGTCCATCATTTATATATAGATATTGTTAAAAAGAAAAATAAGAATTGAGTTCTGACAAAGTGATTACTTTTGATCAGATCCTGCCTAGTACTCCATTTGTTTTGCAATATGTTGTCTAGAACACTCCATACATGCAGTCAGACAGTCCTGGGAATGGCAGAATTACCTTGTGTTAAGGTACGATACCAGTATCGACATATCAATTTCATACTTATTTTGTGTTGTGACTGTCTTAGCCCAAGGGTTGTCAGACTGCGATTTTAGTTAAATATGCTTCATAAACAATGCATGTGTAACGGATCGCCTGGCACCCCGACTGGGTACCTCCGTTAATGGATGCTCCTAGCGTTTCCTGAGGACTCCAAGCACTGCAGCAGACACCACAACCACCGAATCAGAGAAGCGTATAAATCCTCTCAAGCATATGAATGCTGTAGACAGTTGAATAGGAAACCATACGAATAGGTTTGCACTCCTAGCAGTCAAACTGGAACAGCATACAATAAATCCTCCCCCAATAATGAGACGACACTTCACTTTGAGGGTTAAGCAGGAACTCTGGACTGGCACATCCAGCCTGGCTTTTATTTCCATCTCACACATATAAGACCGCCCACAGGGGAGGTGTAAAATATCCAATAGCATCACAGGTGCAACCCACACATCCCCTCCCATTATTGTGACACATAATCCCATTATTCATACAGTTTAAAATATACTTTTTACACAATATTTATAACTTCAAAACCATACATCACATTCACATAAAATTACATATGCACAATCAATCCATTCAGGGGAACAACATATTAAAAATGGCATGGATCAGACCAGGGGTTCAAAAGTTAGTAAAGTATCTTTTAAAACCCCTAGCTTTCAAGCTCAGACCGGTTTTACAGAGCCTTCTCTCCTGGAGAAGTAATCCAATTACCTCCCAGCACAGAGACAGACTCCATTGAGCACATGGGGACACAAAGACAGTAAAACACTTTAAAATACATAAATTCACCTTTTACACATAACACACAGACATTTCACATATCCCCAGATGGGGATCTGAGCGCACAAAACTACCGAATAGCGCACAGATCCTATTCACACAGTTCACTTGCCATGGAGCCGAAGTCTTTAACTACACAAATGGGCTCCATGGCATAGCTATCTGGGTTAACACATTCACATAAAGTCTGGTCCATAGTCCAAAGGCAAGAGGCGGGCAAGCAGCCCCCTCCAAGGACACGTGGCGAGGTCGGTTTCGCCACACTTCTCCCCTTTACCCGCCAGACTAACAGGGTATCTGACCTCCTGCCGGTCAGTGCCCTGGTTAGTCCAGCAACCCACCCACGAAGCACAAACAGCAGTACCTCCCACCCACAATAAATGTTTACTCCACCTGGATAAAGTAGCAGCTTGTCCAGGTCTAGGTTCCTCACCACGGCTGTGCGGGGAGCTGGTAGACTACCTTGGTGGGTTGCTGAGTGGGCAGAGACCAGCGGTACTCTGCCCTGGTGCCAGCGCTACCACTGAAGTAGCCTGATTGGAGCCTGGTTGTGGGAGGGGGAGACCGACCGTCTCCCCTCTGGGTTCACAGCTCTGTGGCTGGGGGACAGGACTGACCATCCTTACCCCTTGTGCTGCAAGTGCAGAGACTACGGTCCCATCTGCATCGTTGGAGGGTGTAACGGACCGTTTCAGCATACAAGGGGAAAAATGCGTTTAGGCGATAATCCCCTTTTCCATAGACAGGCACAGCTACTGCAGAACATCAGAACTCACGAGCTGGATACGAAATAACACTCCGAACTGGAACAGCTGAACAAGAAAAGCATACAATCGGCTTACACTCTTGGCAGTCAGCATACAATCCCATTCCCCCAAAGACCGAGACGACACATCGCTTTGAGGGTTAAGCAAGAACTCTAGACTGGGACACCCAGTCTGGCTTTTATTTCCAACTCACACATACAGGCCACACCCAGGGGGAGGCATAAAAGAACCAATGACATAGATGTTACCTCCCACACATCCCCTCCCCTTAGTGTGACACATAATCCCATTATGCATACAGAGTAAAATATACTTTTACACAACTTTCATAACTTTAAAACCATACATCACATTCACATAAAAATACATATCCACAATCAATCCATTCAGGGGAACAACATATTAAAAAATGGCATGGATCCGACCAGGGGTTTAAAAGTTACTAAAAGTATCTTTTGGGCCTTGGCTTGCAGCATGGCACAATCTGGCCCAAACAGAAGTAAAACATCCCCCACAATGCATCCCGGCTTCCTCCCTTCTGCCCTGGAGATAATTGGAGAAGTAATCCAATTATCTAGGACTAGAGTCAGACTCCATTAACCACATGGTTGCAAAAAGACAGTAAAAGACATAAAATTACATACTGATACATTTAACACATAAAACACACATTTCTACATATCCCCAGTTTAACTGAACACATAAATACCTACATAATATTTAAGACAGTATTACTGTGATATGTTACAAAGTCTTAAAGGGACATTAGTCCCAAAAGTCCCAATATGTCCATCGCTGATTTTAAAGGGCCAGTAGCAGCAATATAAATTATTACATGCCCAAATATAGTGTTTATAGAGCAATATGTCTATGGGCCGTAGTCGCAGGGCAGGAGGCTAGCAACCAGGCCTCTCCAGTTCACAGTGGCGAAGCTGGTTTCGCCACATTTCTCCCCTTTGCCAATTAGACTAACAGGGTACCTGACTTTCTGCCGGTCAGTGCCCTGGTTAGTCCAGCAACCCACCCACAAAACAGAAATAACAGAGCAGCCCACCCACACTAACCGGTTACTACATCTGGGGGAGGAAGGATTTTGTCCAAGTTCTGGTGTTTCACCACTGCTGGGTGGGAGACGGGTAGGCTGCCTTGGTGGGTTGCTGAGGGGGCAGAGACCAGCGGTACTCTGTCCTGTGGCCAGCACTACCACGGGAGTAGTCTGGTGGGCGTCGGGTTGCTGGAGACTGGCTGTCTCCCCTTTAGGTGCGCAGCTCGACTGCCGGAGGGGGAGACCGACTGTCTCCCCTTTGGATCCATCACACTGAGGCTGGGGAACAGGACCGACCGTCCCTATCCCTTGTGCTGTAAGTGCAGAGACTACGGTCCCATCTGCACAGTTGTGGGGCTTAACATCTCCCCTTGGTGGGTTAGGCTGCCGCTGGAGAGAGGGTGTAACAAGTTCCTCTCTCTGGACGGTAAACTGCCGCTGGGGAGGGGGTTTAGCAGGCTCCTCTCCCTGCCACTCTCTCTGCTGGTGGAAAGGGGGACCAGCTGTCTCCCCTTTCATTCTCTTGTCCGGCTGCTGGGGTGCGAGACCGACTGTCTCTGCTCCCTGCAGGACACACTGCCGCTGGAGAGGATGGACGACACCATCAGCTCCCTGGGGCACACACTGCCGCTGGGGAGGGAGGACGCTGCTCTCCTCTCCCTTCGCTTCACACTGCCGTCTTGGCCTCTCACTTTGCTGCTGGGGGGCAGGAACAACAACCTCTGCCCCCTGTAACTCAGCCTGCCGCTGGGGAGGAAGGACTGCACCTTCGGCTCCCTTGGACACACACGGCTGCTGGGGAGGATGGACGACACCATCATCTCCCTGGGGCACACGTTGCCGCTGGGGAGGGAGGACGCTGCTCTCCTCTCCCTTCACTTCACACTGCCTTCTTGGCATCTCACTTTGCTGCTGGGGGGCAGGAACAACAACCTCTGCCCCCTGTAACTCAGCCTGCCGCTGGGGAGGAAGGACTGCACCTTCGGCTCCCTTGGACACACACGGCTGCTGGGGAGGATGGACGACACCATCATCTCCCTGGGGCACACATTGCCGCTGGGGAGGGAGGACGCTGTTCTCCTCTCCCTTCACTTCACACTGCCTTCTTGGCATCTCACTTTTCTGCTGGGGGGCAGGAACAACAACCTCTGCCCCCTGTAACTCAGCCTGCTGCTGGGGAGGAAGGACGACACCTTCATCTCCCTGGGACCCACACTGCCGCTGGGGAGGAAGGACGGCACCTTCAGCTCCCTGAGGTACAATCTGCCGCTGGGGAGGAAGGACGACACCTTCATCTCCCTGGGGTTGCTCACAGGACCAGTCTAGGAGCTCTGTTACCTCGGGTACTGCTGGTTGCTGTTGGGCGGGAGGACCGGTTGTCTCTTCCCAGGCCTCATTGATGAGTCGCAGGTAATCCCCCTCCAGGTTCCATTCCTCGGTGACCAAATATCGTAGGTCTGCCTCGAGGTCCATAGCGCCAAAGAGACCCAGCATGTTCTCTCGGATGCCGTACAGGTCCCAAAAACGAGAGCCGGTATCTTCCCCAAAGTCCTCGTCACCACTATTATCCCAAAATAGACCGGGGCCAGTGTAATCTCCGCCTTCTGGGAACTCATACTCTGCCATCCTGGGAACACACTGAGCCGCGTACCACTGTAGCGCCTGGTACGCGTAGTCGAGCGTCAGTTCTGCGTATACTAGAATCTCGAGTCTAGTCACCCACTTTTCTGTGGTCTGTTTTCTCAGGAGGAACATCCGCTCTGCCATTCTCGCCCGGATTCGCTGCCTTCTGCTGCGGCGCTGATCCCCTCGTGAATACTGTACTTCTCCTATGGCTATGTCCCACAATTCGTCTCTGGCCCTCTGTCTGTACATCAACAGGTGTTCCTCTGGGACTACTCCAGACCCCAGGCGTACGTAACTGTACACTTTATCCTGAAGCTTCTCCTCCATTTTCTGAGTTCCTTTGTAGATAGGGTCGCTGTACGGATACTAACGTTGCCCTCAATTTGTAATCCAGAAATGGTGTTGTCTGTAGCTGTCCCTCTGGTTGTAGGAACGATCCCGCCGCTTGCCACCAATTGTAACGGACCGTTTCAGCATACAAGGGGAAAAATGCGTTTAGGCGATAATCCCCTTTTCCATAGACAGGCACAGCTACTGCAGAACATCAGAACTCACGAGCTGGATACGAAATAACACTCCGAACTGGAACAGCTGAACAAGAAAAGCATACAATCGGCTTACACTCTTGGCAGTCAGCATACAATCCCATTCCCCCAAAGACCGAGACGACACATCGCTTTGAGGGTTAAGCAAGAACTCTAGACTGGGACACCCAGTCTGGCTTTTATTTCCAACTCACACATACAGGCCACACCCAGGGGGAGGCATAAAAGAACCAATGACATAGATGTTACCTCCCACACATCCCCTCCCCTTAGTGTGACACATAATCCCATTATGCATACAGAGTAAAATATACTTTTACACAACTTTCATAACTTTAAAACCATACATCACATTCACATAAAAATACATATCCACAATCAATCCATTCAGGGGAACAACATATTAAAAAATGGCATGGATCCGACCAGGGGTTTAAAAGTTACTAAAAGTATCTTTTGGGCCTTGGCTTGCAGCATGGCACAATCTGGCCCAAACAGAAGTAAAACATCCCCCACAATGCATCCCGGCTTCCTCCCTTCTGCCCTGGAGATAATTGGAGAAGTAATCCAATTATCTAGGACTAGAGTCAGACTCCATTAACCACATGGTTGCAAAAAGACAGTAAAAGACATAAAATTACATACTGATACATTTAACACATAAAACACACATTTCTACATATCCCCAGTTTAACTGAACACATAAATACCTACATAATATTTAAGACAGTATTACTGTGATATGTTACAAAGTCTTAAAGGGACATTAGTCCCAAAAGTCCCAATATGTCCATCGCTGATTTTAAAGGGCCAGTAGCAGCAATATAAATTATTACATGCCCAAATATAGTGTTTATAGAGCAATATGTCTATGGGCCGTAGTCGCAGGGCAGGAGGCTAGCAACCAGGCCTCTCCAGTTCACAGTGGCGAAGCTGGTTTCGCCACAGAGGGTATAACATCTCCCCTTGGTGGGTTAGGCTGCCGCTGGAGAGAGGGTGCAACAAGTTCCTCTCTCTGCACTGTAAGCTGCCGCTGGGGAAAGGGGGTAACAGGCTCCTCTCCCTGACGCTCTCTCTGCTGGAGGGGAAAACCGACTGCCTCCCCTTCCAATACCTTGGCTTGCTGTTGGGACACAGGACAGACTGTCCCTATCCCCGGTGGTGCAGATGCAGAGACTACGGTCCCATCTACACCGTTGTGGGGCTTAACATCTCCCATTGGTGGGCTAGGCTGCCGCTGGGAAGCAGGACCGACTGTCCGTACAAAACTACCGAATAGCGCGCAGATCCTATTCACACAGTTCACTTGCCATGTAGCCGAAGTCTTTAACTACATGAATGGGCTCCATGGCATAGCTATCTGGGTTAACACATTCACATAAAGTCTGGTCCATAGTCCAAAGGCAAAAGGCGGGCAAGCAGCCCCCTCCAAGGACACGTGGCGAGGTCGGTTTCGCCACAGCATGCTATAACATATATTGGTAATACAGGCCAGCAGTTTGTTATAACATATATTGGTAATACAGGCCTGCAGTTTGTTATAACATATATTGGTAATACAGGCCTGCAGTTTGTTATAACATATATTGGTAATACAGGCCTGCAGTTTGTTATAACATATATTGGTAATACAGGCCTGCAGTTTGTTATAACATATATTGGTAATACAGGCCTGCAGTTTGTTATAACATATATTGGTAATACAGGCCTGCAGTTTGTTATAACATATATTGCTAATACAGCCGTGCAGTTTGTTATAACATATATTGGTAATACAGCCCTGCAGTTTGTTATAACATATATTGGTAATACAGGCCTGCAGTTTGTTATAACATATATTGGTAATACAGGCCTGCAGTTTGTTATAACATATATTGGTAATACAGGCCTGCAGTTTGTTATAACATATATTGGTAATACAGCCGTGCAGTTTGTTATAACATATATTGGTAATACAGGCCTGCAGTGTGTTATAACATATATTGGTAATACAGGCCTGCAGTGTGTTATAACATATATTGGTAATACAGGCCTGCAGTGTGTTATAACATATATTGGTAATACAGGCCTGCAGTTTGTTATAACATATATTGGTAATACAGGCCTGCAGTTTGTTATAACATATATTGGTAATACAGGCCTGCAGTTTGTTATAACATATATTGGTAATACAGGCCTGCAGTTTGTTATAACATATATTGGTAATACAGGCCTGCAGTTTGTTATAACATATATTGGTAATACAGGCCTGCAGTTTGTTATAACATATATTGGTAATACAGCCGTGCAGTTTGTTATAACATATATTGGTAATACAGGCCTGCAGTGTGTTATAACATATATTGGTAATACAGGCCTGCAGTGTGTTATAACATATATTGGTAATACAGCCGTGCAGTTTGTTATAATGTGATGTAATTCCAGTAAAATACAAGTTTAGCAGGCTAAGATTGCCACAAGGCATATGTATGTATATGTGTTTGTAGTATCAGTTAGTTAATTACACGTAGCTAAGATACTGTCATCACTGTACTGACCAGGTGCAGGAATGTAAGAACTGGAATTACGCGTCCCTCTCCTTTGTATCAGATGAGCCACGTGGTTAGACCGGATGGATGAGTTTAGACTCTATTCATTAAATAGGTTAAGGGTATGTGTGGGTGTAGTTAATTGTGGGAGGAGCTACAGTGCTATATAAGGAATGTACTCTATGTATTCAGTACTCAGACTTTGCTGTATTTTGGTGACGCTAGTCCCTCTGAGTCCCGATCGGTGATCCAATAAAGAATCTCTTCCTTCCTGAAGAAACCTGTGTCCATCTCTCTGTGCTTGGCTTCCGTCAGTTTCTCCGGTATCATTTGGTGCATTGGCCGGGAAGCTCATCGTTCAACGGTAGCTGAGAGGCAGAGGCGTGAGACGGTCTATCTTTGCCCACGTTCTCTACGGCTGCACCCCTGAACTTCTGCGTGGACCTCCCTTCGTCTCGGCGCCACTGGTCTGTTGTCCAGGAGATCATCGGCCTCTACGTGAGAAGTGCTGGGGTGTCCCCGTCGATGAGTGTGAACTCAGGTTCAGGAACGAGGAGGTAAGATAACTGCTGTTTTAGACGGCAGGACCCGCTAGGGGTATACCGATTGTGCGGTAGGCCCAAAGGGGTTTTTGAATCTGTATCTGCCCCCTCTGTCGGAGGGAAGGAGCGAAGGCGCACCGCTCGATCGAACGCTCTTTAGTCAGACCGTTTGATTTGGTTAGTCAGGCGGGGTCCTGGTGTAAGATAGCCCTAGCCGGACACCGGTGTCTTGTCTAGACTAGCGTTCTAGGGTGTATATTACGTTCGCTAGGTCGGAGGGACCGGGAGACTAAGCGGCGCCTGTGTAAATTCGGTTCGCTAGTTCTCATCCTATCTGGGCTAAGTGGGAAGGCGTGTAAATTTGGAACCCACTAGACTTTTGATAGTACGACTAAGAGGCGCCTGTGTAAATTCGGATCTCTAGCTCGTTGTATAGTGCGACTAAGAGGCGCCTGTGTAAATTCGGATCTCTAGCTCGCTATGTATATGTGGTGATTGGGCAGTGTGGCTAACCAAAACGGGTGTATATAGTTTTAGGTAGTCCATTCAAGGTACTGGCCAATAGTTTAGTTGGGAATTGTAAATGTGTTAACGATTGTTTTAGTAAAGTGTATATCTTGTTAGATAGCGCGAGCTCAGCCGTCTAGCGAGAGTGTTAATAGTGTGTTGCTGTATTATAGTGCACGGTACCATAACCCTGTATATTTACTGACATTATATAATAAGTACTAATCATTGTCGTCCATTGCATGTTTAACACCATAACCACTAATAATTGTATTGTGACCTTAACTTGTGCTTTGACCTATGCTAACCGTACTGTAACCGCTATTTGTAAAAGACGATGTTACTGGGGTGTGTTATAGACGGGTAATTCGTATATAGAGAATTATAGCGTGGGTGACTGTGTAGTTACGCCAAAGGGCATAATATTGATTATATAGTGACTGGTGTAGCAGCTGTGTGTGTACGGGAATTCCCTGAGTGTTTATTGTTATTGTGTACGTTTCACTTGGTAACCGTACCACGTGGTGCTGTTGCCAGAGGAAACGGGTGTGACTGTTGAATAGTACGCGTGTATAGTAATCGTTGTCGACAACGTTCCACTGTTAAATATGGGTGCGTCGCAGTCAACGATTCCGGATCCCTTAGGATGTATGGTTAAGAATTTTAAAAAGGGATTCAAAGTTTGTGATTTTGGGGTTAAGATGTCCCCTGTACGTTTGGTCACTTTGTGCACTAGGGAGTGGCCTACTTTGGTTGCGGCATGGCCGCCACGTGGCAGTTTGGATCCAACTCTGGTACAGCGCTTACACGTGGCTGTATCAGGTAGGCCTGAACTTTACGGCCAGTTTCCTTATATTGATTGTTGGAGACAGGCCGTAAATGACTCGCCAAAATGGCTCCGGACATGCCACGAGGAGCAGTGTCGCCTCATGGTAGCTAGGACTTGTTCGTCCACTAGGGCTGGTGTTAGGCCCATTTTGGACACGCCCCCTGAGTCCGAGATCCCTTTGCCGCCCCCTTACTTTCCGGTAAGAGGAAGTGACGCAAATACAGGAAGTCCTGTAACCCTTCCCTCATTACCCTCATCCACTTCCGCTTCCTCCTCCAGTGCAGGATCCACCCCCCCTCGTACTAAATCCCCCCTTCCGGAACCAGATAGACCAACCTCCATTAAAAATGAATATCCTGATTTGGCGCCACTTCAGACTTCCGGTCAAGCTTCATCTAGCTCGGCCCGAAGTGTTCTATTCACTACCTTTTCCCAAAACCAACCTCCCACATCCCCATACCCTATCTCTCCCCGACCGGAACCCATGACTGACGCTTCCCTACGTAGCCCCATCCAAACCCGACAGTTGACTGGTGCCCAACAATTAAAGCACTATCAGATGCCTCTTCGCTTAAATCCCGGGTCAGCTTATATCGATGCCGCAGGTCAAATGGCACACGCTGACCCTGTCTTCGTATATGTCCCTTTCACCACTACCGACCTTTTAAACTGGAAGACCCATAATTCCTCGTATACTGAGAAACCACAAGCCATGACTGATCTGTTCACCTCAATAGTACAGACACATAATCCGACATGGGCTGATTGCCAGCAGTTATTAATGACTTTATTTAACAATGAGGAAAGGACAAGAATAAATCAAGCAGCCATTAAAGCATTAGAGGATAGAGCCCGTGCTTTGAACCAAGCTAATCCAGCAGCATGGGCCGCAACACATTATCCCAACACTGATCCCGATTGGAACGTAAATGGTGCTGATATGGTTCAACTCAGAGCCTATAGAGACGCTATAATTGCTGGCATGAAAGCCGGAGGAAAGAAAGCCATTAACATGTCGAAGACAGTTGAGGTGATCCAGAAAAGCGATGAAGCGCCCAGTGTCTTTTATGACCGATTATTGGAGGCGTACCGCTTGTACACCCCCTTTAATCCGGAAGACGCAGACAATTCCCGAATGGTTAACTCCGCCTTTGTCAGCCAAGCTTACGGAGATATTAAGCGCAAGCTACAAAAGTTAGAAGGGTTTGCAGGTATGTCAATCTCCCAACTAATGGAGGTAGCTAATAAGGTCTATATGAATAGGGAAACAGAAAGCAAGAAAGAGGAGGAGCGCAAGATGCGTAAAAAGGCTGATATGTTAGCGGTAGCGATCGCAGGCGTAGATAAACGGGGCCCAGATAGAGGCAATAATAGATGGAGTAGGGAGCCTTTGAGTAGGGATCAGTGTGCGTATTGCAAGGAAGAAGGGCATTGGAGGAACGAATGTCCGCAAAGAGAGCAGTACGAGAGAGACCAACCCAGGGCAGGCTACGGAAACTTTAGAGGCAGAGTGAGAGGTAGAGGAGGTCCCGGAGGGAGTAATGGTTATAGAGGGAGTAATGGGAACAGAGGAAGTGTTAGGGAAGACAGGTATATTCCAGCAGCGCAAAGGTCTCGCGATAGAGAAGGTAGGGACTTTGTAGGATTGGCTGACACGGTCATGGAGGACTATTGATACCGACCGGGCTCCATCCCCCTTGGTCGAGCGGAGCCTATGGTCGATGTATCAATAGGGGGGAAAAGGAGTGCGTTCATGATCGACACTGGTGCTGAACATTCAGTGGTGACTAATCTAGTTGCTCCTCCATCTGGAAGGACTATTACTGTGATAGGAGCAACTGGAAGAAGTGCTGAAAGACCGGTTCTTAAAAGTCGACTCTGTACATTGGGAGGCCACGTAGTAAAACACCAATTCCTTTATATGCCTGAATGTCCAGTCCAATTGCTGGGACGTGATATGCTATCCAAATTACAAGCGCAGATTACGTTCCTACCAGATGGAACAACATCTTTAAAGTTTAATGGACCTTCAGGTATTATGACTTTATCCGTACCAAAGGAAGAAGAGTGGCGACTTTATACAGTGTTGACTAGCCAAAACCCTAGGAGTGATGAGACATTGTTTAACATACCAGGAGTTTGGGCAGAGAACAACCCACCAGGACTGGCCCGCAATATTCCACCTATAAAAATTGAACTGAAACATGGGGTTTATCCAGTGAGCCTGAGACAATACCACATCCCGCAGAAGGCTAAGAAGAACATCCAATCCTATCTGGATAAGTTCATACGGTATGGTATCCTAAAATTCTGTACTTCCCCCTGGAACACCCCATTGCTGCCTGTTCAAAAGCCCGGCACAGATGAGTATCGACCTGTGCAGGACTTAAGAGCAGTCAATGATGCGGTTGTTAGCATACATCCAGTTGTACCCAATCCATATAACCTGCTTGCTTTAATTCCGGGCGGGGCTACTTACTTCACAGTCTTAGATCTCAAAGATGCCTTCTTTTGCCTCCGAATTGCCGCAGAAAGTCAATGTATTTTCGCTTTCCAATGGGAGAACGCTGTAACGGGCTCAAAACGCCAAATGACTTGGACAAGACTGCCCCAAGGGTTTAAAAATTCACCTACCCTATTTGGTTCAGCCCTAAGTCAAGATCTATTGGATTTCGAGTCCATCCCAGGAGAGTGTGTATTGTTACAATATGTAGATGACTTGTTGATAGCAGCAGTTACAAAAGAAATCTGTCAGCAAGCAACGCACGATCTACTACACATTCTCTGGAAGGCAGGATACAAGGTGTCTAGAAAGAAGGCTCAGTTGTGTTTGCCAACTGTCAAGTATCTAGGATTCCATATCTCTGAAGGTCAAAGAATTATGGGGCCAGAGAGAAAAGAAGCTGTCTGCCAAATACCAATACCCAAGAATAGAAGACAAGTGCGAGAATTCTTGGGGGCAGCAGGCTTCTGTAGGATATGGATTCCCAGCTATGCGATACTAGCAAAACCTCTGTACGCAGCTATCAAAGGTACAGAGCACGACCCCTTCTTATGGACCCAAGAACAGCAAACGGCATTTGAAGATGTGAAGAAGGCTTTGATGAGTGCCCCAGCATTAGGTCTACCTGATCACACACGACCATTCTACTTATATGTACACGAGCAAAGAAGAATGGCTGTGGGAGTATTGACACAGTACTTGGGATCATGGCAAAGACCTGTTGCCTACATGTCTAAGCAACTGGATGCAGTGGCCAGCGGACTTCCACCTTGTCTAAGAGCCGTAGCTGCAGCCGCCCTGCTAGTAGCTGAAGCCGATAAACTCACTCTGGGTCAAGAACTTTATGTACGAGTCCCACATGCAGTACAGACGTTGTTGGATTACAAAGGAAATCATTGGTTTAGTAATAGCCGTATGACCAAGTATCAAGCAATGTTGTGTGAAAACCCAAGAGTGCATTTAGAGACTGTAAACACCTTAAATCCAGCTACCCTTTTGCCACAACCTACTGAAAGTCAACATGATTGTTTGGAAGTAATGGATGAAGTATTCTCAAGTAGACCAGATCTTCGTGATTTTCCCATCCAGAACCCCGATGTTCAATGTAACGGACCGTTTCAGCATAAAAGGGGAAAAATGCGTTTAGGCGATAATCCCCTTTTCCATAGACAGGCACAGCTACTGCAGAACATCAGAACTCACGAGCTGGATACGAAATGACACTCCGAACTGGAACAGCTGAACAAGAAAAGCATACAATCGGCTTACACTCTTGGCAGTCAGCTTACAATCCAATCCCCCCCAAGAACGAGACGACACTTCATTTTGAGGGTTAAGCAGGAACTCTAGACTGGGACACCCAGTCTGGCTTTTATTTCCAACTCACACATACAGGCCACACCCAGGGGGAGGCATAAAAGAACCAATGACATAGATGTTACCTCCCACACATCCCCTCCCCTTAGTGTGACACATAATCCCATTATGCATACAGAGTAAAATATACTTTTACACAACTTTCATAACTTTAAAACCATACATCACATTCACATAAAAATACATATCCACAATCAATCCATTCAGGGGAACAACATATTAAAAAATGGCATGAATCCGACCAGGGGTTTAAAAGTTACTAAAAGTATCTTTTGTTCCTTTCTGGCTGGCAGAAAAACATCCCCACAATGCACCCTGGTTTCCTCCCTTCTGCCCTGGAGTTAATTGGAGAAGTAATCCAATTACCCAGGACTAAAGGCAGACTCCATTAACCACATGGTTGCAAAACAACATAAAACACTTTAAAATACATAAAGTCACATTTACACATAACACACAGACATTTCACCTATCCCCAGATAGCTGGGATCTGCACGCACAAAACTACCGAATAGCGCGCAGATCCTATTCACACAGTACAATTGCCATGGAGCTAAAGTCTTTCCCATAGTCTTTCATTATATAGATAGGCTCCATGGTATGGCTATCTGGGGTATCACATTCCCATAAAGTCTGGTCCATAGTCCAAAGGCAAGAGGCGGGCAAGCAGCCCCCTCCAAGGACACGTGGCGAGTTCGGTTTCGCCACACTTCTCCCCTTTACCCCCCAGACTAACAGGGTATCTGACCTCCTGCCGGTCCGTGCCCTGGTTAGTCCAGCAACCCACCCATGAAGCACAAACAGCAGTACCTCCCACCCACAATAACTGGTTACTACACCTGGGTAGAGGAGAACTTTGTCCAGGTCCAGGTGCCTCACCACGGCTGTGTGGGGGACTGGTAGTCTGCCTTGGTGGGTTGCTGAGTGGGCAGAGACCAGTGGTACTCTGCCCTGGTGCCAGCGCTACCACTGAAGTAGCCTGATTGGAGCCTGGTTGTGGGAGGGGGAGACCGACCGTCTCCCCTCTGGGTACACAGCTCTGCTGCTGGAGACAGACTGTCTCCCCTTTGGCTAAACAGCCCTGTCGTGGGGGGGCAGGACCGACCGTCCCTACCCCCTGTGCTGGAAGTGCAGAGACCACTGTCCCATCTGCACAGGTGTGGGGCTTACAGTCTCCCCCTGGTACATTAAGCTGCCGCTGGGGAGAGGTGGTAACCAGCTCCTCTCCCATTAGAACACTCTGCCGCTGGGGAATGGAGACTGAGCTCTCTATTACCTGTACATTAATGATCCGCCGCTGGGGAGAGGTGGTAACAATCTCCTCTCCCATACATACTTTCCGCCTTTGTGGAGGGAGACCGACTGTCTCTCCTCCCAATACAGTGCCCTGCTGCTGGGGAAAGGAGACTGGGCTCCCTATTCCCTGCACATCAATGATCCGCTTCTGGGGAGAGGTGGTAGCAAGCTCCTCTCCCATACATACTTTCCGCCTTTGTGGAGGGAGACTGACTGTCTCTCCTCCCAATACATTGTCCTGCTGCTGGGGGGGGAGGTCGATGCTCTCCACTTTCTGTAACTCCAGCTCTAGTTGGGCATCTGGGCCGGTTGCCCAGCATCCCTGTAGGGCCGGTGGAGAGATCTCGGTCCCATCTCCACCTGCCTGCAGGGGGTCCTCCCAGGACCAGTCTATGAGGTCCTCTACCTCGGGTACCTCTGGTTGCTGTTGGGGAGGGAGACCGGTTGTCTCTTCCTCCAATAACCCATTCTGCCGCTGAGGAGTGAGACCGACTGTCTCCCCTCCCTGTAAAACATACTGCCGCTGGGGATCTGGGCCGGGTGCCCAGCATCCCTGTAGGGCCGGTAGAGAGACCTCGGTCCCATCTCCCCCGGCCACTTCGGTTTCTTCCTCGTCCCACTCTACCTGTGGCTGGAGTTTCTCCCAACGTGCCCACTGGCCTTCCCTCAACGCCCTGTGTTGTAGGTTCCGGGTCACCATGTCCCACACGAACCGCACGTATTTCTCCTCTGGATTGGGTCCGTAAAACTTCAGGCGCAACCCTACCATCGTGCCAAACTCTAGTACGGAGTAGCTATACGCCATGCTTGCTGTAGCCACTGCTGGTTCCATTATGTTGCTGAAGATAGGGACGCTGCACAACTCCACACGTTACCGGTGTCTCTGAGCTGCTTCTCCTCGCACTAGGACGCCATCCCACCGCTTGCCACCAATGTAACGGATCAACTGGCACCCCGACTGGGTACCTCCGTTGAAAGATGCTCCTAGCGCTTCCAGAGGACTCCAAGCACTCCACCAGACACCATAAGCACTGCAGGCTGCAGCTATCTCCCTTCAGAACGAAGCAGGAACAAGCTCTTACAAGAGCTCAGTGATTATAGCAAGGGAATATGCCTAGCATAGCAATCCCTTGTAGCAGATTCCCCCAATAAGAGACAGGACTCAAGTTGAGGGTAAAAATAGAACTCTGGACTGGCTCATCCAGCCTGGCTTTTATTTCCAACTCACACATACAGGCCACACCCAGGGGGAGGCATAAAAGAACCAATGACATAGATGTTACCTCCCACACATCCCCTCCCCTTAGTGTGACACATAATCCCATTATGCATACAGAGTAAAATATACTTTTACACAACTTTCATAACTTTAAAACCATACATCACATTCACATAAAAATACATATCCACAATCAATCCATTCAGGGGAACAACATATTAAAAAATGGCATGAATCCGACCAGGGGTTTAAAAGTTACTAAAAGTATCTTTTGTTCCTTTCTGGCTGGCAGAAAAACATCCCCACAATGCACCCTGGTTTCCTCCCTTCTGCCCTGGAGTTAATTGGAGAAGTAATCCAATTACCCAGGACTAAAGGCAGACTCCATTAACCACATGGTTGCAAAACAACATAAAACACTTTAAAATACATAAAGTCACATTTACACATAACACACAGACATTTCACCTATCCCCAGATAGCTGGGATCTGCACGCACAAAACTACCGAATAGCGCGCAGATCCTATTCACACAGTACAATTGCCATGGAGCTAAAGTCTTTCCCATAGTCTTTCATTATATAGATAGGCTCCATGGTATGGCTATCTGGGGTATCACATTCCCATAAAGTCTGGTCCATAGTCCAAAGGCAAGAGGCGGGCAAGCAGCCCCCTCCAAGGACACGTGGCGAGTTCGGTTTCGCCACATTCAATATTACACCGACGGCAGTAGTTATGTGAAAGAAGGGATCCGCTATGCAGGATATGCAGTGACAACAATAGACAAGGTGATAGAAGCTCGGCCACTGGCGAAAGGAACATCAGCACAAAAGGCAGAATTAATAGCACTAACACGAGCGTTACAATTGGCTGAAGGTTTAAGAGTAAATATCTATACGGACTCTAAGTATGCGTTTTTAACCACTCATGCCCACGGAGCTTTGTATAAAGAAAGAGGACTACTGAATTCAGAAGGCAAAGAAATCAAGTACGCAGCTGAAATCCTACAACTATTGGAAGCAGTGTGGGAGCCGAAAGAAGTCGGTATCATACATTGTCGAGCGCATCTGAGAGGTGATGGTGATGTAACCAAGGGAAATCGGATGGCAGATAGTGCAGCTAAGCGTGCTGCTGAATCAGGAAGACAGGAGTATGTGGGGCATATAGCTGCTCTAATACCAACCCCACTGTCTCAATGGACTCCAGTTTATACAGCTCAAGAAGAGGAGTGGTTAAAGACTGAACCGGGAAAGTATCTGGAGAACAAGTGGTATCAGCTAGAAGATGGAAGAATAGTTATACCAGCATCGCTAGCGGTAGAAATTGTCCAAAATTATCACAACGGGACACATTCTGGGAGAGACAGTACTGAAGAATCTCTTAGAAAACATTTCTACATACCAAGATTGTCCAACTTGACTCAGGCCATTGTACGCAGATGTGTAACGTGTGCTAAGAATAATGCAAGACAAGGACCAGTAAAGCCACCAGGAGTTCAGTTTATGGGGGGACTCCCCATGTCCGATCTACAAATAGACTTTACAGTGATGCCTAAATCGGGTGGACATCGTTACCTGCTGGTAATTGTGTGCACCTATTCAGGCTGGGTAGAAGCATGTCCTACTCGTACAGAGAAAGCAGGAGAAGTTGTGAGATTCCTGCTACGAGAAATAATACCCCGATATGGACTACCCTGTTCTATAGGATCGGACAATGGTCCAGCTTTTGTTCATCAGTGCCTACAACAACTGACTCATATGCTTGGTATAAAGTGGAGGCTTCATACTGCATATAGACCCCAGAGTTCTGGTAAGGTAGAGAGAATGAATAGAACTATAAAGAACCAGTTGGCTAAAATGTGTCAGGAAACCCAACTTAAGTGGAACGTTCTCTTACCCATAGCTTTATTGCGAATCCGCAGTACCCCTACCAGAAGGATGGGCCTCTCTCCTTTTGAAATCATGTATGGGCGACCACCTCCCGTACTTGGTAACTTAAGGGGGGACTTGAGTCAGTTGGGAGAAGGAATTACCCGGCAGCAGGTTGTAGAGTTGGGTAAGACTATGGAGGAGGTACAGAAATGGGTACAAGATAGATTACCTGTGAATATTTATCCCCCTGTTCATAGTTATCATCCAGGAGATCAAGTGTGGATTAAAGAGTGGAATAATGTACCGTTAGGGCCCAAGTGGAGAGGTCCTTATGTTGTTCTTTTGTCTACCCCTACAGCAATAAAAGTAGCAGAAGTGACTCCGTGGATACATCACTCCAGGGTTAAACCAGCAGCAGTCGATTCTTGGCAAGTTACAGCAGATCCAGAGAATCCCTGCAAGATCCGGTTAAAACGCACTACTCAGTCGGAGTAACGAGGAATTATTGTGGATTACAAATTTTATTGTTACAGGTGTGAGTGAGAAGGCCATAATAAAGCCTGTCCGCTTACCATCACATAGTGTATAAGCCAGGAAAGTCTCGAAGGGACACCTGTGAAGACGAGCAGAACTCCATTCCCTGCAGCCCCTCACATCCTGGAAGCTGAGGCGCCATCGCACGGACGAAGACTGAGGATGACGGCGAAAGATGTGCTTTTGATAGTGTTTATTTATATGTGTTTTTATATTCAGGAAGGTAGAGGTACCGACACTCCTAGCTGTGAGGTATGCATTAAGACTACGAGAACAGGTAACCATATTTCCCAAACCCTAATTTGGCATTCACAATACGAATGTAAAGGAGATGTATCGAGATGTAGATACTTAAATATAGATTATAGTGTGTGCCATTTAGGAGTAGGAGAACCTAAGTGCTTCAGTCCGGAGTATCAGCCTCGTACAATTTGGTTGACTCTCAGGAATGGAGATCCTCAGGGGACCCTAATTAATAAAACGGTGTTAGAATCCGTACATTCTTCGGGTGTTCTGCTATTTGATGCGTGTAAAGCGATATCGAGTGGTAGAAAGCCGTGGAATGTATGTGGGGATCTTAGATGGGAGAGGACGTATGGGTCTAACGATAAATATATTTGTCCCAGTAGCAAAAATAAATATGTAAGTCCTAGATGCCCAAATAGAGATTATAACTTTTGCCCATATTGGTCTTGTGTGGGGTGGGCAACTTGGGGACAGACAGTAGACAAAGACATGATAGTGACTAAGTTGCCGACTAGCCCTTATTGTAAGTCTATGGAATGCAACCCAGTCCATATACTCATTAATAACCCCGACAAGTTCTTAGATAAGTATGGAAATTTATTTGGGTTTCAAATATACGGGACGGGTTTAGATCCTGGGACATTATTGTTTATAGGAATAGAGACTGATACGGTATCCTCCCAGACTCATCAAGTATACCATTCCTTTTACGAAGAGATGAGTATAGATAATAAGATCCCCCATAATGCTAAAAACCTGTTCATCGATTTAGCTGAAAGTATTGCCGGTAGTCTTAATGTTACCAACTGCTATGTGTGTGGAGGTACTAACATGGGAGACCAATGACCTTGGGAAGCAAAGGAGGTAATGTCCGGTTCTGAGGCAGTTGACCAATTAATATCTACACAAGCCGATTATCATATGAGTGTTAGAGGTAAATCTGAGTGGAGATTAAAGACCTCCATCATAGGTTATGTTTGCATAGCAAGGAAAGGAATAATGTATAATACTTCTGTAGGAGAATTAACTTGTCTAGGGCAAAAAGCTTATGATGATGATACAAAGAATACAACTTGGTGGTCGGCTTCAAATGTCTCAGAACCATCTAACCCGTTTGCTAGATATGCCAATTTAAAGGATGTGTGGTTTGATCTATCCATCACATCTACCTGGAGAGCCCCAGCAAATTTGTACTGGATCTGTGGTAAGAAAGCCTATTCGGAGTTGCCACAGGACTGGGAAGGGGCATGTGTGTTGGGTATGCTCAAACCATCCTTCTTCTTGTTACCGATTGAAACAGGTGAGACTTTAGGTGTTAAAGTGTATGATGTGAATCATAGGAAGAAAAGGGGACCCATAGAGATAGGCGCCTGGGAAGATAATGAATGGCCTCCCCAGCGTATTATAGATTATTATGGGCCAGCCACGTGGGCTGAGGATGGTACCTTTGGTTATAGAACCCCTATTTATATGCTCAACCGTATTATAAGATTACAGGCGGTGGTTGAGATTATCACAAATGAGACATCACAAGCGCTCAATCTTCTAGCGAAGCATAACACCAGGATGAGGACAGCAGTCTACCAAAATAGATTAGCCTTGGATTACCTTTTGGCAGTAGAGGGAGGTGTATGTGGGAAGTTTAACCTAAGTAATTGCTGTCTTCAAATAGATGACGAAGGGCAAGCAATAGCTGAGCTTACTAGCCATATGGTTAAACTAGCGCATGTGCCTACTCAGGTATGGAAAGGGTACAATCCAAGTAGTTGGTTTGGTAGCTGGTATGAGTGGTTTGGAGGGCTTAAGGCAGTGGTAGGTGGAGTCCTACTGATTTTACTGTTGTGTCTACTCCTACCGTGTCTTATACCCTTAGTAGTTAGGTCTGTGCAAAGCCTGATAGGAAGTATAGCAGAGAGGAAGGCTGCTGCACAGATAATGGCGATATATAAGTATAAGGCTCTAGATCAGGGAGAACCAATGCAAGAAGATGAATGTTCAAGATTCACATCATAAGATAAGTCTGGTCTGGTTCATGGTAACCTGAGGTATATGCAAACCAAGGTTAAGTGATGCCTCAAGTAATTGTGAAATATCAGAGGCATCAAAGGGGGGAATGTGATGTAATTCCAGTAAAATACAAGTTTAGCAGGCTAAGATTGCCACAAGGCATATGTATGTATATGTGTTTGTAGTATCAGTTAGTTAATTACACGTAGCTAAGATACTGTCATCACTGTACTGACCAGGTGCAGGAATGTAAGAACTGGAATTACGCGTCCCTCTCCTTTGTATCAGATGAGCCACGTGGTTAGACCGGATGGATGAGTTTAGACTCTATTCATTAAATAGGTTAAGGGTATGTGTGGGTGTAGTTAATTGTGGGAGGAGCTACAGTGCTATATAAGGAATGTACTCTATGTATTCAGTACTCAGACTTTGCTGTATTTTGGTGACGCTAGTCCCTCTGAGTCCCGATCGGTGATCCAATAAAGAATCTCTTCCTTCCTGAAGAAACCTGTGTCCATCTCTCTGTGCTTGGCTTCCGTCAGTTTCTCCGGTATCAATAACATATATTGGTAATACAGGCCTGCAGTTTGTTATAACATATATTGGTAATACAGGCCTGCAGTTTGTTATAACATATATTGGTAATACAGCCGTGCAGTTTGTTATAACATATATTGGTAATACAGGCCTGCAGTGTGCTATAACATATATTGGTAATACAGGCCTGCAGTTTGTTATAACATATATTGGTAATACAGCCCTGCAGTTTGTTATAACATATATTGGTAATACAGGCCAGCAGTTTGTTATAACATATATTGGTAATACAGGCCTGCAGTTTGTTATAACATATATTGGTAATACAGGCCTGCAGTTTGTTATAACATATATTGGTAATACAGGCCTGCAGTGTGTTATAACATATATTGGTAATACAGCCGTGCAGTTTGTTATAACATATATTGGTAATACAGGCCTGCAGTTTGTTATAACATATATTGGTAATACAGGCCTGCAGTTTGTTATAACATATATTGGTAATACAGGCCTGCAGTTTGTTATAACATATATTGGTAATACAGGCCTGCAGTGTGTTATAACATATATTGGTAATACAGGCCTGCAGTTTGTTATAACATATATTGGTAATACAGGCCTGCAGTGTGTTATAACATATATTGGTAATACAGGCCTGCAGTTTGTTATAACATATATTGGTAATACAGGCCTGCAGTTTGTTATAACATATATTGGTAATACAGGCCTGCAGTGTGTTATAACATATATTGGTAATACAGGCCTGCAGTTTGTTATAACATATATTGGTAATACAGCCCTGCAGTTTGTTATAACATATATTGGTAATACAGGCCTGCAGTTTGTTATAACATATATTGGTAATACAGGCCTGCAGTTTGTTATAACATATATTGGTAATACAGGCCTGCAGTTTGTTATAACATATATTGGTAATACAGGCCTGCAGTTTGTTATAACATATATTGGTAATACAGGCCTGCAGTGTGTTATAACATATATTGGTAATACAGCCCTGCAGTTTGTTATAACATATATTGGTAATACAGCCGTGCAGTTTGTTATAACATATATTGGTAATACAGGCCTGCAGTTTGTTATAACATATATTGGTAATACAGGCCTGCAGTTTGTTATAACATATATTGGTAATACAGGCCTGCAGTTTGTTATAACATATATTGGTAATACAGCCGTGCAGTTTGTTATAACAGGTATTGGTAATACAGGCCTGCAGTGTGTTATAACATATATTGGTAATACAGGCCTGCAGTTTGTTATAACATATATTGGTAATACAGGCCTGCAGTGTGTTATAACATATATTGGTAATACAGGCCTGCAGTTTGTTATAACATATATTGGTAATACAGGCCTGCAGTTTGTTATAACATGTATTGGTAATACAGCCCTGCAGTTTGTTATAACATATATTGGTAATACAGGCCTGCAGTTTGTTATAACATATATTGGTAATACAGCCGTGCAGTTTGTTATAACATGTATTGGTAATACAGGCCTGCAGTGTGTTATAACATATATTGGTAATACAGGCCTGCAGTTTGTTATAACATATATTGGTAATACAGGCCGGCAGTGTGTTATAACATATATTGGTAATACAGGCCTGCAGTGTGTTATAACATATATTGGTAATACAGGCCTGCAGTTTGTTATAACATATATTGGTAATACAGGCCTGCAGTGTGTTATAACATATATTGGTAATACAGGCCTGCAGTTTGTTATAACATATATTGGTAATACAGGCCTGCAGTTTGTTATAACATATATTGGTAATACAGCCGTGCAGTTTGTTATAACATATATTGGTAATACAGGCCTGCAGTTTGTTATAACATATATTGGTAATACAGCCCTGCAGTTTGTTATAACATATATTGGTAATACAGCCCTGCAGTGTGTTATAACATATATTGGTAATACAGGCCTGCAGTGTGTTATAACATATATTGGTAATACAGGCCTGCAGTTTGTTATAACATATATTGGTAATACAGGCCTGCAGTTTGTTATAACATATATTGGTAATACAGGCCTGCAGTTTGTTATAACATATATTGGTAATACAGGCCTGCAGTGTGTTATAACATATATTGGTAATACAGGCCTGCAGTTTGTTATAACATATATTGGTAATACAGGCCTGCAGTTTGTTATAACATATATTGGTAATACAGGCCTGCAGTTTGTTATAACATATATTGGTAATACAGGCCTGCAGTTTGTTATAACATATATTGGTAATACAGGCCTGCAGTTTGTTATAACATATATTGGTAATACAGGCCTGCAGTTTGTTATAACATATATTGGTAATACAGCCCTGCAGTGTGTTATAACATATATTGGTAATACAGGCCTGCAGTTTGTTATAACATATATTTGTAATACAGGCCTGCAGTTTGTTATAACATATATTGGTAATACAGGCCTGCAGTGTGTTATAACATATATTGGTAATACAGGCCTGCAGTTTGTTATAACATATATTGGTAATACAGGCCTGCAGTTTGTTATAACATATATTGGTAATACAGGCCTGCAGTTTGTTATAACATATATTGGTAATACAGGCCTGCAGTGTGTTATAACATATATTGGTAATACAGCCCTGCAGTTTGTTATAACATATATTGGTAATACAGGCCTGCAGTGTGTTATAACATATATTGGTAATACAGCCCTGCAGTTTGTTATAACATATATTGGTAATACAGGCCTGCAGTTTGTTATAACATATATTGGTAATACAGGCCTGCAGTGTGTTATAACATATATTGGTAATACAGCCCTGCAGTTTGTTATAACATATATTGGTAATACAGGCCTGCAGTGTGTTATAACATATATTGGTAATACAGCCCTGCAGTTTGTTATAACATATATTGGTAATACAGGCCAGCAGTTTGTTATAACATATATTGGTAATACAGGCCTGCAGTTTGTTATAACATATATTGGTAATACAGGCCTGCAGTGTGTTATAACATATATTGGTAATACAGGCCTGCAGTGTGTTATAACATATATTGGTAATACAGGCCTGCAGTTTGTTATAACATATATTGGTAATACAGGCCTGCAGTGTGTTATAACATATATTGGTAATACAGGCCTGCAGTTTGTTATAACATATATTGGTAATACAGGCCTGCAGTTTGTTATAACATATATTGGTAATACAGGCCTGCAGTTTGTTATAACATATATTGGTAATACAGCCCTGCAGTGTGTTATAACATATATTGGTAATACAGGCCTGCAGTGTGTTATAACATATATTGGTAATACAGGCCTGCAGTGTGTTATAACATATATTGGTAATACAGGCCTGCAGTGTGTTATAACATATATTGGTAATACAGGCCTGCAGTTTGTTATAACATATATTGGTAATACAGGCCTGCAGTTTGTTATAACATATATTGGTAATACAGGCCTGCAGTGTGTTATAACATATATTGGTAATACAGGCCTGCAGTGTGTTATAACATATATTGGTAATACAGGCCTGCAGTGTGTTATAACATATATTGGTAATACAGGCCTGCAGTTTGTTATAACATATATTGGTAATACAGGCCTGCAGTTTGTTATAACATATATTGGTAATACAGGCCTGCAGTGTGTTATAACATATATTGGTAATACAGGCCTGCAGTGTGTTATAACTTATATTGGTAATACAGCCGTGCAGTGTGTTATAACATATATTGGTAATACAGGCCTGCAGTGTGTTATAACATATATTGGTAATACAGGCCTGCAGTTTGTTATAACATATATTGGTAATACAGGCCTGCAGTTTGTTATAACATATATTGGTAATACAGGCCTGCAGTTTGTTATAACATATATTGGTAATACAGGCCGGCAGTTTGTTATAACATATATTGGTAATACAGGCCGGCAGTTTGTTATAACATATATTGGTAATACAGGCCGGCAGTTTGTTATAACATATATTGGTAATACAGGCCGGCAGTTTGTTATAACATATATTGGTAATACAGGCCTGCAGTTTGTTATAACATATATTGGTAATACAGGCCTGCAGTGTGTTATAACATATATTGGTAATACAGGCCTGCAGTTTGTTATAACATATATTGGTAATACAGGCCTGCAGTGTGTTATAACATATATTGGTAATACAGGCCTGCAGTTTGTTATAACATATATTGGTAATACAGGCCTGCAGTGTGTTATAACATATATTGGTAATACAGGCCTGCAGTGTGTTATAACATATATTGGTAATACAGGCCTGCAGTTTGTTATAACATATATTGGTAATACAGGCCTGCAGTTTGTTATAACATATATTGGTAATACAGGCCTGCAGTGTGTTATAACATATATTGGTAATACAGGCCTGCAGTTTGTTATAACATATATTGGTAATACAGGCCTGCAGTTTGTTATAACATATATTGGTAATACAGGCCTGCAGTTTGTTATAACATATATTGGTAATACAGGCCTGCAGTTTGTTATAACATATATTGGTAATACAGGCCTGCAGTGTGTTATAACATATATTGGTAATACAGGCCTGCAGTTTGTTATAACATATATTGGTAATACAGGCCTGCAGTTTGTTATAACATATATTGGTAATACAGGCCTGCAGTTTGTTATAACATATATTGGTAATACAGGCCTGCAGTGTGTTATAACATATATTGGTAATACAGGCCTGCAGTGTGTTATAACATATATTGGTAATACAGGCCTGCAGTGTGCTATAACATATATTGGTAATACAGCCCTGCAGTTTGTTATAACATATATTGGTAATACAGGCCTGCAGTGTGTTATAACATATATTGGTAATACAGGCCTGCAGTTTGTTATAACATATATTGGTAATACAGGCCTGCAGTGTGTTATAACATATATTGGTAATACAGGCCTGCAGTGTGTTATAACATATATTGGTAATACAGGCCGGCAGTTTGTTATAACATATATTGGTAATACAGGCCTGCAGTTTGTTATAACATATATTGGTAATACAGGCCTGCAGTTTGTTATAACATATATTGGTAATACAGGCCTGCAGTGTGTTATAACATATATTGGTAATACAGGCCTGCAGTGTGTTATAACATATATTGGTAATACAGGCCTGCAGTGTGCTATAACATATATTGGTAATACAGGCCTGCAGTTTGTTATAACATATATTGGTAATACAGGCCTGCAGTGTGTTATAACATATATTGGTAATACAGGCCTGCAGTGTGTTATAACATATATTGGTAATACAGGCCTGCAGTGTGTTATAACATATATTGGTAATACAGGCCTGCAGTGTGTTATAACATATATTGGTAATACAGGCCTGCAGTGTGTTATAACATATATTGGTAATACAGGCCTGCAGTTTGTTATAACATATATTGGTAATACAGGCCAGCAGTTTGTTATAACATATATTGGTAATACAGGCCTGCAGTTTGTTATAACATATATTGGTAATACAGGCCTGCAGTGTGCTATAACATATATTGGTAATACAGGCCTGCAGTTTGTTATAACATATATTGGTAATACAGGCCTGCAGTGTGTTATAACATATATTGGTAATACAGGCCTGCAGTTTGTTATAACATATATTGGTAATACAGGCCTGCAGTTTGTTATAACATATATTGGTAATACAGGCCTGCAGTTTGTTATAACATATATTGGTAATACAGGCCTACAGTGTGTTATAACATATATTGGTAATACAGGCCTGCAGTGTGTTATAACATATATTGGTAATACAGGCCTGCAGTTTGTTATAACATATATTGGTAATACAGGCCTGCAGTTTGTTATAACATATATTGGTAATACAGGCCTGCAGTTTGTTATAACATATATTGGTAATACAGGCCTGCAGTGTGTTATAACATATATTGGTAATACAGGCCTGCAGTGTGTTATAACATATATTGGTAATACAGGCCTGCAGTGTGTTATAACATATATTGGTAATACAGGCCTGCAGTGTGTTATAACATATATTGGTAATACAGGCCTGCAGTTTGTTATAACATATATTGGTAATACAGGCCTGCAGTGTGTTATAACATATATTGGTAATACAGGCCTGCAGTTTGTTATAACATATATTGGTAATACAGGCCTGCAGTTTGTTATAACATATATTGGTAATACAGGCCTGCAGTTTGTTATAACATATATTGGTAATACAGGCCTGCAGTGTGTTATAACATATATTGGTAATACAGGCCTGCAGTTTGTTATAACATATATTGGTAATACAGGCCTGCAGTTTGTTATAACATATATTGGTAATACAGGCCTGCAGTGTGTTATAACATATATTGGTAATACAGGCCTGCAGTTTGTTATAACATATATTGGTAATACAGGCCTGCAGTTTGTTATAACATATATTGGTAATACAGGCCTGCAGTGTGTTATAACATATATTGGTAATACAGGCCTGCAGTGTGTTATAACATATATTGGTAATACAGGCCTGCAGTGTGTTATAACATATATTGGTAATACAGGCCTGCAGTGTGTTATAACATATATTGGTAATACAGGCCTGCAGTGTGTTATAACATATATTGGTAATACAGGCCTGCAGTGTGTTATAACATATATTGGTAATACAGGCCTGCAGTGTGTTATAACATATATTGGTAATACAGGCCTGCAGTGTGTTATAACATATATTGGTAATACAGGCCTGCAGTTTGTTATAACATATATTGGTAATACAGGCCTGCAGTTTGTTATAACATATATTGGTAATACAGGCCTGCAGTTTGTTATAACATATATTGGTAATACAGGCCTGCAGTTTGTTATAACATATATTGGTAATACAGGCCTGCAGTTTGTTATAACATATATTGGTAATACAGGCCTGCAGTTTGTTATAACATATATTGGTAATACAGGCCTGCAGTTTGTTATAATGATACCGGAGAAACTGACGGAAGCCAAGCACAGAGAGATGGACACAGGTTTCTTCAGGAAGGAAGAGATTCTTTATTGGATCACCGATCGGGACTCAGAGGGACTAATGTCACCAAAATACAGCAAGTTCTGAGCCCCGGACAATAGTGCAGGCTCCTTATATAGGCACATAACTCCTCCCATATTAAGCTCCACCCGCACATTCTCTTGACCAATCAATACAAACAAGAATTAACTTCCTGCTTGACCGCATGGCTTTTCCAGCACAATGGAGGAGGGGAATACTATATCCTGTATTCTTGCACATGCTCCGTACACTACTGATCGTATCTTGCCTCGTGCAACCAACTGATCGATACGTCAGCATATGCACGTACACATGCCACGTGGTAATCTCGGCCTACTAAATTAATTTTTACCGAGATTCCACCACATTCCCCCCTTTGATGCCTCTTGATATTTCACAATTACTTGAGGCATCACTTAACCTTAGTTTGCATACACCGCAAGTTACCTTGAACCAGACCAGACTTATCTTATGATGTGAATCTTCAACACTCATCTTCCTGCATTGGTTCTCCCTGATCTAGAGCCTTATATTTATAAATTGCCATTATCTGTGCAGCAGCCTTCCTCTCTGCTATATTTTCTATCAGGCTTTGCACAGACCTAACTACTAAGGGTGTAAGACACGGCAGGAGTAGACACAACATTAAAATCAGTAGGACTCCACCTACCACTGCCTTAAGCCCTCCAAACCACTCATACCAGCTACCAAACCAACTACTTGGATTGTACCCTTTCCATACCTGAGTAGGCACATGCGCTAGTTTAACCATATGGCTAGTAAGCTCAGCTATTGCTTGCCCTTCGTCATCTATTTGAAGACAGCAATTGCTCAGGTTAAACTTCCCACATACACCTCCCTCTACTGCCAAAAGGTAATCCAAGGCTAATCTATTTTGGTATACTGCTGTCCTCATCCTGGTATTATGCTTCGCTAGAAGATTGAGCGCTTGTGATGTCTCGTTAGTAATGATCTCAACCACCGCCTGTAATCTTATAATACGGTTGAGCATATAAATAGGGGTTCTATAACCAAAGGTACCATCCTCTGCCCACGTGGCTGGCCCATAGTAATCTATAATACGCTGGGGAGGCCATTCATTATCTTCCCAGGCGCCTATCTCTATGGGTCCCCTTTTCTTCCTATGATTCACATCATACACTTTAACACCTAAAGTCTCACCTGTTTCAATAGGTAACAAGAAGAAGGATGGTTTGAGCATACCCAACACACATGCCCCTTCCCAGTCCTGTGGCAACTCCGAATAGGCTTTCTTACCACAGATCCAGTACAAATTTGCTGGGGCTCTCCAGGTAGATGTGATGGATAGGTCAAACCACAAATCCTTTAAATTGGCGTATCTAGCAAACGGGTTAGATGGTTCTGAGACATTTGAAGCCGACCACCAAGTTGTATTCTTCGTATCATCATCATAAGCTTTTTGCCCTAGACAAGTTAATTCTCCTACAGAAGTATTATACATCATTCCTTTCCTTGCTATGCAAACATAACCTATGATGGAGGTCTTTAATCTCCACTCAGATTTACCTCTAACACTCATATGATAATCGGCTTGTGTAGATATTAATTGGTCAACTGCCTCAGAACCGGACATTACCTCCTTTGCTTCCCAAGGCCATTGGTCTCCCATGTTAGTACCTCCACACACATAGCAGTTGGTAACATTAAGACTACCGGCAATACTCTCGGCTAAATCAATAAACAGGTTTTTAGCATTATGGGGGATCTTATTATCTATGCTCATCTCTTCATAAAAGGAATGGTATACTTGATGAGTCTGGGAGGATACCGTATCAGTCTCTATCCCTATAAACAATACTGTCCCAGGATCTAAACCCGTCCCATATATTTGAAACCCAAATAAATTACCATATTTATCTAAGAACTTGTCGGGGTTATTTATAAGTATATGGACTGGATTGCATTCCATAGACTTACAATATGGGCTGGTAGGCAACTTAGTCACAATCATGTCCTTGTCTACTGTCTGTCCCCAAGTTGCCCACCCCACACAAGACCAATATGGGCAAAAGTTATAATCTCTATTTGGGCATCTAGGACTCACATATTTATTTTTACTACTGGGACAAATATATTTATCGTTAGACCCATACGTCCTCTCCCATCTAAGATCCCCACATACATTCCACGGCTTTCTACCACTTGATATCGCCTTACACGCATCAAATAGCAGAACACCCGAAGAATGTACGGATTCTAATACCGTCTTATTAATTAGGGTCCCCTGAGGATCTCCATTCCTGAGAGTCAACCAAATTGTACGAGGTTGATACTCTGGACTGAAGCACTTAGGTTCTCCTACTCCTAAATGGCACACACTATATTCTATATTTAGGTATCTACATCTTGATACATCTCCTTTACACTCGTATTGTGAATGCCAAATTAGGGTTTGGGAAATATGGTTACCTGTTCTTGTAGTCTTAATGCATACCTCACAGCTAGGAGTGTCGGTACCTCTACCTTCCTGAATATAAAAATACACATATAAAAACATTATTAAGAACACATCTTTCTCAGTCTTCGTCCGTGCGAAGGCACCTCAGCTTCCAGGGTGTAAGGGCTGCAGGGAATGGAGTTCTGCTCGTCTTCACAGGGGTCCCTTCGAGACTTTTCTTGGCTTATATACTATACGTCAGTGAGCGGACAGGCTTTATTATGGCCTTCTCACTCACTTACCAAATCTCTGAAACAATAAAATTTGTAATCCACAAGGTTCCTCGTCACTCCGACTGAGTCGTGCGTTTTAACTGGATCTTGCAGGGATTCTCTGGATCTGCTGTAACTTGCCAAGAATCGACTGCTGCTGGTTTAACCCTGGAGTGATGTATCCACGGAGTCACTTCGGCTACTTTTATCGCTGTAGGGGTAGACAAAAGAACAACATAAGGACCTCTCCACTTGGGCCCTAACGGTACATTATTCCACTCTTTAATCCACACTTGGTCTCCTGGGTGGTAACTATGAACTGGGGGATAAATATTCACAGGTAATCTATCTTGTACCCATTTCTGTACCTCCTCCATAGTCTTACCCAACTCTACAACCTGCTGCCGGGTAATTCCTTCTCCCAACTGACTCAAATCCCCCCTTAAGTTACCAAGTACGGGAGGTGGTCGCCCATACATGATTTCAAAAGGAGAGAGGCCCATCCTTCTGGTAGGTGTACTGCGGATTCGCAATAGAGCTATGGGTAAAAGAACGTTCCACTTAAGTTGGGTTTCCTGACACATTTTAGCCAACTGATTCTTAATAGTTCTATTCATTCTCTCTACCTTACCAGAACTCTGGGGTCTATATGCCGTATGAAGGCTCCACTTTATACCAAGCATATGAGTCAGTTGTTGTAGGCACTGATGAACAAAAGCTGGACCATTGTCCGATCCTATAGAGCAGGGTAGTCCATATCGGGGTATTATTTCTCGTAACAGGAATCTCACAACTTCTCCTGCTTTCTCTGTACGAGTAGGACATGCTTCTACCCAGCCTGAATAGGTACACACAACCACCAGCAGGTAGCGATGTCCACCAGATTTAGGCATCACTGTATAGTCAATTTGTAAATCGGACATGGGGAGTCCCCCCATAAACTGGACTCCTGGTTTCTTTACTGGTCCCTGCCTTGCATTATTTTTAGCACACGTTACACATCTTCATACAATGGCCTGAGTCAAGTTGGACAATCTTGGTATGTAGAAACGTTTTCTGAGAGATTCTTCTGTGCTGTCTCTCCCAGAATGTGTCCCGTTGTGATAGTTTTGGACAATTTCTACCGCTAGTGATGCTGGAATGACTATTCTTCCATCTTCTAACTGATACCATTTGTTCTCCAAATACTTTCCAGGTTCAGTCTTTAACCACTCCTCTTCTTGAGCTGTATAAACTGGAGTCCATTGAGACAGTGGAGTTGGTATAAGAGCAGCTATATGCCCCACATACTCTTGTCTTCCCGATTCAGCGGCACGCTTAGCTGCACTATCTGCCATCCGATTTCCTTTGGTTACATCACCATCTCCTCTCAGATGCGCTCGACAATGTATAATACCGACTTCTCTCGGCTCCCACACTGCTTCCAATAGTTGTAGGATTTCGGCTGCGTACTTGGTTTCTTTGCCTTCTGAATTCAATAGTCCTCTTTCTTTATACAAAGCTCCGTGGGCATGAGTGGTTAAAAACGCATACTTGGAGTCCGTGTAGATGTTCACTCTTAAACCTTCAGCCAATTGTAACGCTCGTGTCAGTGCTATCCATTCTGCCTTTTGTGCTGATGTTCCTTTTGCCAGTGGCCGAGCTTCTATCACCTTGTCTATCGTTGTTACTGCATATCCTGCATAGCGGATCCCTTCTTTCACATAACTACTGCCGTCGGTGTAATATTGAACATCGGGGTTCTGGATGGGAAAATCACAAAGATCTGGTCTACTTGAAAATACTTCATCCATTACTTCCAAACAATCATGTTGACTTTCAGTAGGTTGTGGCAAAAGGGTAGCTGGATTTAAGGTGTTTACAGTCTCTAAATGCACTCTTGGGTTTTCACACAACATTGGTCATACGGCTGTTACTAAACCAATGATTTCCTTTGTAATCCAACAACGTCTGTACTGCATGTGGGACTCGTACATAAAGTTCTTGACCCAGAGTGAGTTTATCGGCTTCAGCTACTAGCAGGGCGGCTGCAGCTACGGCTCTTAGACAAGGTGGAAGTCCGCTGGCCACTGCATCCAGTTGCTTAGACATATAGGCAACAGGTCTTTGCCATGATCCCAAGTACTGTGTCAATACTCCCACAGCCATTCTTCTTTGCTCATGTACATACAGGTAGAATGGTCGTGTGTGATCAGGTAGACCTAATGCTGGGGCACTCATCAAAGCCTTCTTCACATCTTCAAATGCCGTTTGCTGTTCTTGAGTCCATAAGAAGGGGTCGTGCTCTGTACCTTTGATAGCTGCATACAGAGGTTTTGCCAGTATCGCGTAGCTGGGAATCCATATCCTACAGAAGCCTGCTGCCCCCAAGAATTCTCGCACTTGTCTTCTATTCTTGGGTATCGGTATTTGGCACACAGCTTCTTTTCTCTCTGGCCCCATAATTCTTTGACCTTCAGAGATATGGAATCCCAGATATTTGACAGTTGGCAAACACAACTGAGCCTTCTTTCTAGACACCTTGTATCCTGCCTTCCAGAGAATGTGTAGTAGATCGTGCGTCGCTTGCTGACATATTTCCTTTGTAACTGCTGCTATCAACAAGTCATCTACATATTGTAACAATACACACTCTCCTGGGATGGACTCGAAATCCAATAAATCTTGACTTAGAGCTGAACCAAATAGGGTAGGTGAATTTTTAAACCCTTGGGGCAGTCTTGTCCAGGTCATTTGGCGTTTTGAGCACGTTACAGCGTTTTCCCATTGGAAAGCGAAGATACATTGACTTTCTGCGGCAATTCGGAGGCAAAAGAAGGCATCTTTGAGGTCTAAGACTGTAAAGTAAGTAGCCCCGCCCGGAATTAAAGCAAGCAGGTTATATGGATTGGGCACAACTGGATGTATACTAACAACCGCATCATTGACTGCTCTCAAGTCCTGCACAGGTCGATACTCATCTGTACCGGGCTTTTGAACAGGCAGCAATGGGGTGTTCCAGGGGGAAGTACAGAATTTTAGGATACCATACCGTATGAACTTATCCAGATAAGATTGGATGTTCTTCTTAGCCTTCTGCGGGATGTGATATTGTCTTAGGCTCACTGGATAAACCCCAAGTTTTAGTTCGATTTTAATAGGTGGAATATTGCGGGCCAGTCCTGGTGGGTTGTTCTCTGCCCAAACTCCTGGTATGTTGAATAAGGACTCATCACTCCTAGGGTTTTGGCTAGTCAACGCTGTATAAAGTCGCCACTCTTCTTCCTTTGGTACGGATAATGTCATATTACCTGAAGGTCCATTGAACTTTAAAGATGTTGTTCCATTTGGTAGGAACGTAATCTGCGCTTGTAACTTAGATAGCATATCACGTCCCAGCAATTGGACTGGACATTCAGGCATATAAAGGAATTGATGTTTTACTACGTGGCCTCCCAATGTACAGAGTCGACTTTTAAGAACCGGTTTTGCAGCACTTCTTCCAGTTTCTCCTATTACAGTAATAGTTCTTCCAGATGGAGGAGCAACTAGGTCAGTCACCACCGAATGTTCAGCACCAGTGTCGATCATGAACGCACTCCTTTTTCCCCCTATTGATACATCGACCATAGGCTCCGCTCGACCAAGGGGGATGGAGCCCGGTCGGTATCAATAGTCCTCCATGACCGTGTCAGCCAATCCTACAAAGTCCCTACCTTCTCTATCGCGGGACCTTTGCGCTGCTGGATAGTACCTATCTTCCCTTACACTTCCTCTGTTCCCATTACTCCCTCTATTACCATTGCTCCCTCCGGGGCCTCCTCTACCTCTCGCTCTGCCTCTAAAGTTTCCGTAACCTGCCCTGGGTAAGTCTCTCTCGTACTGCTCTCTTTGCGGAGACTCGTTTCTCCAATGCCCTTCTTCCTTGCAATACGCGCACTGATTCCTACTCAAAGGCTCCCTATTCCATCTACTATCGCCTCTATCTGGGCCCCGTCTATCTACGCCTGCGATCGCTACCGCTAGCATATCACCCTTTTTACGCATCTTGCGCTCTTCCTCTTTCTTCGTCTCTGTGTCCCTGTTCATGTACACTTTATTCGCTACCTCCATTAGTTGGGTAATAGACATACCTGCAAACCCTTCTAACTTCTGTAGCTTGCGCTTAATATCTCCGTAAGCTTGGCTGACAAAGGCGGAGTTCACCATTCGGGAATTATCTGCGTCTTCCGGATTAAAGGGGGTATACAAGCGGTATGCCTCCAATAATCGGTCATAAAAGACACTGGGCGCTTCATCACTTTTCTGAATCACCTCAACTGTCGTCGACATGTTAATATCTTTCTTCCCTCCGGCTTTCATGCCAGCAATTATAGCGTCTCTATAGGCTCTGAGTTGAACCATATCTGCGCCATTTACATTCCAGTCGGGATCGGTATTAGGGTAATGTGTTGCGGCCCATGCTGCTGGATTGGCTTGATTCAAAGCACGGGCTCTATCCTCTAGCGCTTTAATGGCCGCTTGATTAATCCTTGTCCTTTCCTCATTATTAAACAAAGTCATTAATAACTGCTGGCAATCAGCCCATGTCGGGTTATGTGTCTGAACTATCGAGGTGAACAGATCGGTCATAGCTTGTGGTTTCTCAGTGTACGAGGAATTGTGGGTCTTCCAATTCAAGAGATCGGTAGTCGTGAACGGGACATATACAAAGACTGGGTCAGCATGTGCCATTTGACCTGCGGCATCGATATAGGCTGACCCAGGATTCAGACGAAGAGGCATCTGATAATGTTTTAATTGTTGGGTACCGGTCAGTTGTCGGGTTAGTATGGGGCTACGTGGAGGGGCGTCAGTTAGAGGTTCCAGTCGGGGGGAAATAGGGCATGAGGATGTGGGAGCTTGATTTTGGGAAAAGTTAGTAAATAGAATACTCCCAGCCGAGCTAGAAGAAGCTTGACCGGAAGTTTGAAGTGGCGCCAAATCAGGATATTTAGATCTAACGGGGGTTGGTTCTGGTTCCGGAAGGGCAGGTTTAATACGAGGGGGGGTGGATTCTGTACTAGAAAAGGAAGCGGAAGTGGATGAGGGCAATGAGGGGAGGGGTATAGAACTTCCTGCATTCGCGTCATTTCCTCTTAAAGGGAAGTAAGGGGGCGGCAAAGGGATCTCGGACTCAGGGGGCGTGTCCAAAATGGGCCTAACCACAGTCCTAGTGGACAAACAAGTCCTGGCCACCATGAGGCGACATTGCTCCTCGTGGCATATCTGAATCCATTTTGGCGAGTCGTTTACGGCCTGTCTCCAACAATCAATATATGGAAACTGTCCGTAAAGTTCAGGCCTACCTGACACAGCCACGTGTACACGCTGTATCAGGGTTGGATCCAAACTACCACGTGGCGGCCATGCCGCAACCAAAGTAGGCCACTCCCTAGTGCACAAAGTAACCAAACGTACAGGAGACATTTTAACCCCAAAATCACGTTTTGAATCCCTTTTTAAAATTCTTTACCATACAACCTAAGGGATCCGGAATCGTTGACTCCGACGCGCCCATACTTATCAATGGAACGTCGTTGACAACGAATACTATGCACGCGTACTATTCAACAGTCACACCCGTTTCCTCTGGCAACAGCACCACGTGGTACGGTTACCAAGTGAAACGTACACAATAACACAATAAACACTCAGGGAATTCCCGTACACACACAGCTGTTACACCAGTCACTAGATAATCAATATTATGCCCTTTGGCGAAACTATACAGTCACCCACGCTATAATTCTCTATATATGAATTACCCGTCTATAACACACCCCAGTAACATCGTCTTTTACAAATAGCGGTTACAGTACGGTTAGCATAGGTCAAAGCACAATTTAAGGTCACAATACAATTATTAGTGGTTATGGTGTTAAACATGCAATGGACGACAGTGATTAGTACTTATATACAGTGTCAGTAAATATACAGGGTTATGGTACCGTGCACTATGATACAGCAACACACTATTAACACTCTCGCTAGACGGCTGAGCTTGCGCTATCTAACAAGATATACACGCTACTAAACAATCTTTAACACATTTACAATCCCAACTAAACTATTGGCCAGTACCTTGAATGGACTACCTAAAACTATATACACCCGTTTTGGTTAGCCACACTGCCCAAGCACCACATATAGCGAGCTAGAGGACCGAATTTACACAAACGCCTCTTAGTCGATTACTATCAAAAATCTAGTGGGTTCCAAATTTACACGCCTTCCCACTTAGCCAAGATAGGTTGAGAGCTAGCGAACCGAATTTACACAGGCGCCGCTTAGTCTCCCGGTCCCTCCAACCTAGCGAACGTAATATACACCCTAGAACGCTAGTCTAGACAAGACACCGGTGTCCGGCTAGGGCTATTTACACATGACCCCGCCTGACTAACCAAATCAAACGGTCTTACTAAAGAGCGTTCGATTGAGCGGTGCGCCTTCGCTCCTTCCCTCCGACAGAGGGGGCAGATTCCATACACAATTCAAACCCCTTATGGGCCTACCGCACAATCGGTATACCCCTAGTGGGTCTGCCGTCTAAAACAGCAGTTGTCTTACCTCCTCGTTCCTGAACCTGAGTTCACACTCATCGACGGGGACACCCCAGCACTTCTTACGTAGAGGCCGATGATCTCCTGGACAACAGACCAGTGCCGCCGAGACGAAGGGAAGTCCACGCAGAAGTTCAGGGGTGCAGCCGTAGAGAACGTGGGCAAAGATAGACCGTCTCACGCCTCTGCCTCTCAGCTACCGTTGAACGATGAGCTTCCCGGCCAATGCACCAAATGATACCGGAGAAACTGACGGAAGCCAAGCACAGAGAGATGGACACAGGTTTCTTCAGGAAGGAAGAGATTCTTTATTGGATCACCGATCGGGACTCAGAGGGACTAATGTCACCAAAATACAGCAAGTTCTGAGCCCCGGACAATAGTGCAGGCTCCTTATATAGGCACATAACTCCTCCCATATTAAGCTCCACCCGCACATTCTCTTGACCAATCAATACAAACAAGAATTAACTTCCTGCTTGACCGCATGGCTTGTCCAGCACAATGGAGGAGGGGAATACTATATCCTGTATTCTTGCACATGCTCCGTACACTACTGATCGTATCTTGCCTCGTGCAACCAACTGATCGATACGTCAGCATATGCACGTACACATGCCACGTGGTAATCTCGGCCTACTAAATTTATTTTTACCGAGATTCCACCACAATAACATATATTGGTAATACAGGCCTGCAGTTTGTTATAACATATATTGGTAATACAGGCCTGCAGTTTGTTATAACATATATTGGTAATACAGGCCTGCAGTTTGTTATAACTTATATTGGTAATACAGGCCTGCAGTTTGTTATAACATATATTGGTAATACAGGCCTGCAGTGTGTTATAACATATATTGGTAATACAGGCCTGCAGTGTGTTATAACATATATTGGTAATACAGGCCTGCAGTTTGTTATAATATATATTTGTAATACAGCCCTGCAGTGTGTTATAACATATATTGTTAATACAGGCCTGCAGTGTGTTATAACATACCGTATTTTTCGGACCATAAGGGTTATAAGGCGCAATATCATTGATCGACTGCTAACGGGTTTATTTTCATACATAAGGCGCACCGGGTTATAAGGCGCACGCATTAAATGAAACAAAACTCTGATAAGTCAAACTTTATTCAACTCTATTCAACTCTTTCACAATAACTCTCAACATTGTTCAGTGTTACACACAAAATACAAAACAGCTTGTGGGCGGGAGGCAGAGCTTCCGTTTGGGGGCGGGGCATGCGGCCGAAATGATTGGAGACTGTGCAGGGAGACTGACAGGTCTCCCTGCAGCTGCTGGCAGCCACACCAGCCCCCAGCTCCTCCCTCCCCTCGGACTGACAGGCTGGCACAGTTCGAGGGGAGGATTTATTATAATAATCATTAGGGCTTAATGCGGCCTACCGGGAAATTTCACGGTATCCTGGTGGGCCAGTCCGGCCCTGCAAGCAGTGCAGCTTCGTAGCTTACCAAGGCCATGCTAAAACATGTTGACAGATTTCTGAGCGCCGTGTACCACATAAAATCGGTTCTAGGACAGAAAGCACAACCATACATCAGGGGCACCGCATTATAAGGCGCACTGTCGATTTTTGAGAAAATACGGTATATTGGTAATACAGCCCTGCAGTTTGCATTTTTAAAGTCGGTAACCCTATTTCGTCCATCCCATCTCTCAATATGGTACAATATGGTGTGGTTCATCTGGTAAATCATTTCTAAGTTTCTTCGAAGGCCTGTATCTGCTTCGTACATGTGGCTGATTAGCACATATTGCACACATTCTTACTGCAGCACATTAGGCTAAGTCCTGACTGGGGATTCGCGTCCCATTATTCCACCATGACATTCTGAACTACCATTCCTCCTTGACACCAGAGTAGAATATATTGCAAGCGTCCTTAGATTGCTTCTGAGCTCATACTGACTGATAAACCAATTCATGGTGTCTTGTCCATGTACTGACCAGTGGGTAATACTCTGTTGAAATGTTTAAAATGGCACTTCCATTTATGATGCCACCACCTCAACTGTCCCATGTAGATAATTTGAGCATTTGACATTGAAATAATCATGTGATGGTTAACCCATGTGTGTTATTCTCTCTGGCACATTCTTCGACTTTCTTCCTGGTAACACCCCCTTGTTACCACAATTATGGGCAATGTAAGGCGAGTACAACAGAATAGAAACTCAAAATAATGGGGCTCATACCATGTAAACCTCTTAAAATTAAATATATGAACTGTTTTGATGTTTTAGGAAGAATATTTCTAGGTATCTATGCATAGCATATTTATTTTTGTTGGGGAATATGTACCGATATTCAATAAATCCTTTAGATACATGTTCGGTTCATCATCAGCAATTCTTTTAATGATCAGATGTAAATGCCTTCTACCTTTGCTCTTGTGAAAAATGCCACATTGCTTAATTATTTATTCACAGATGTAATTTCAGGGATTTTTTTTCCCTTCGTTAAATCTTTTCCAGACTTTTGTTATTGCATTGCAACGGCCATAACACGGCATGAATTCACAAATAAAAGTTTAATGATTATTTTTTTCTGTTTTAAATTAGGCAATTTTATAGTTTGGAAGAGGTCCAGTTTTTCATTCATTCACAAATCAGTCAAAACAGGTTGTAACAGAACAAACAATGTACAAAATATAAACATTCAATTAGCTTTCTCTTCCATTAGTTCCTTTTCATACTGTAAACAATAGACTCGTACTTTCGGTTTCAAACAAATTGCAATTTGTCAGAAAATTGGCCGATTGGTGGGTCGTCCAAATTCTGTAACTCCAAAGTGCCATATGGATGTATCACAAAACGACACGGACAATTGGCTAATAAGTTTGTTTGGCTGGTGATTTGGAATTCTTTCCATGGTGCCAAAAAATAGATGATTGATGATTAGTGGGCAGCCAACATTTGAAATGAATAAAATAAATCTACACGATGGCCACAAAAGAAATACAGCTCAAAAATTCTTTAGACTTGTAAAAAGGAAATTCCCCGAAAAAATTGTAATTACAAATTTTTTTAGTCCAATAAAAAAAGGTATTGCAAGATACTAATTTCATTTTTTTTTTTACATCTGAAATAAATAATAAAGAAATAAGCCAGGCATTAGTCGAACCAAATTCTTAAAATAAAAATTGTGAATATTGTGATTTTCCAAGAAAAGAGCTGCTATACATTAAGACCACCGTTTCTATGACATATTCATGTTTTAGCAGAAGTTAGGGTTAGAGAGATGTTGAAAGATTGTGGGAGATAGGGCAGCAGTGATAAACCTGGAGGCATCACACTGTCGGGAAGGGAAATCCTGAGGGTGTATGCCTCTAGTGTTTTAGGATAAAACCATGAATTTTTTGAGAATCTGCCATCCTTAGTAATCTGAAAATCCCATACTCTGTACCTTGAAACCAAATTCTAATGTGCATTCTTGCTCAGTTCCATTTCATCCATATGACTGCTTTAGGCGATGGTACGCTTTAATCTTAATTATTGTAAATAAAGCTAAAAGTAAAATTAATCCGAGCAGTGCAAAATGAAATTGAATCTTTCCAGGTACTCAACGGGGTTTTTTCCCTAAACCACAGAGAATGTGGAGAGGGATTGCACATTTTGGGCCACAAATGCCAATTTATTTAGTCTTGTTCTCTAACTCGTCAGTTTTTCCAGCTCTTCCATATTGTCATGAAAGTTACAATCCCCCAGACAATTTGCCACAATTTCCATTCTACAGAATAAACCCAAGTTTTGTGCTCACCATTACCCATGCCACAGCCAATCAGACAGCATCATTGTTCAGCCCAGCCAATTGGTTTGCAAAGTGCCAATCAGATGCCAAAGTTCTTTTACCTCCATGATAGATAGTGCGTCATTTTATTTGGAATCAACACAACAGAATTATTTAGAGCTGTGTCCGTATAAAAAAATAACCACCAACAGCAAAGAAAGTTTACACACGCCGCACAGTGACAACACGCATTAAGCATGTATCACATTAAAAGGTCTCCAGGTGATTCTAGTTCCTCTGTCAGGCTCATTTTACTTTCTGTGTTACATTGTTCTTTAATTATTGGCAGGGATTTGTTTTTTTTTGCGATGGAGCACTCAGCAGGCTATGCTCAATTCAATTAAATAGATAATAAAAAGGAAAACATCTAGTTTGGTATTCCCTCTCACCATGTAATCATTTTGTGAATTCAGGGGAGGGCCTGGGGGAAACATTTGGCCTGGGGGAAACTGTAAATGAATAGCCCAGTTTGAGTCCAAATCAGAAAACTGCACTCCTTTTATTAATTTTACATCAAATGTTTTCTATTTATACTGCCAGAACAAGACTACAATAATAATAAAATAATACAGTTACATAACATAGTTTGATATTGAACTATAAAGCAGCAGCCCAAGATCCTCTCTAAACTAGCAGCCTGCCAGGTAATAGCGCCCCCGCATCCCTTGCCAGCACTTCTCGGTGGGAATTTGATCTACGACTTAATTCTCAACCTTTTGGTTAAACTAAAGGAATGTATGGGTACGTTTGTGAAAGAGACATCATTCACTGTATTAAGTATAACTCATATGTTCTGAATACATCAGAGACAAAAAGGGACATTTTAAAGGGACACTCCACAGCTTCAACACCTTAGCTTGCTGAAGTTGTTTATGTGTGAAGAGTGTGTCCTCTTTTTTATCTTACAAAAAGTGCAGATTTCAATACAATTAAATTAACCTTGGTACACCCCCTGGCTTTCAATCAGGCCCTGTTACTCCCTGATTTGCACTGAACTCAAAAGAAAGCAATTTCCCAGAGCACCTGCCTTGCAAAGACTTCTCATTGACCTACATTGGGAAGTCTGTGATTGGACAGCCACAGAAAGTCTGGGCGGGGTAAGAAGGGGAGGGCTTGTAAAGGCTGCACACAGGATCTGCAGCCTTTTCAATTAGTTTTTAGATACATTGGGGGGTATATTTACTAAAGACTGATGTTTTTGTATTTGGGCAGCGCAGTGCCCTTCAATTTTAGGGTTGTGAGTGGGAGTGTTGCCAGGGGCAGGGCTGTACTGAAAAATGTAGGTGACTTACTAATAAAAATGAATGCATCTAAAATGTATTCTAGAACAAGAAGACTGTCTTATTTACACAGACTGATTTATAAACACATTTATTGTAATTAATAGACACCGTACTGGGAGTATTATTGCTGTGGAGCTCTGTTATACACTCAGTCACATTACTGGGAGTATTATTGCTGTGGAGCTCTGTGATACACTCAGACACATTACTGGGAGTATTATTGCTGTGGAGCTCTGTTATACACTCAGACACATTACTGGGAGTATTGTTGGTGTGGAGCTCTGTTATACACTCAGACACATTACTGGGAGTATTATTGCTGTGGAGCTCTGTTATACACTCAGACCCATTACTGGGAGTATTATTGCTGTGGAGCTCTGTGATACACTCAGACACATTACTGGGAGTATTATTGCTGTCAAGCTCTGTTATACACTCAGTCACATTACTGGGAGTATTAATGCGGTGGAGCTCTGTTATACACTCAGACACATTACTGGGAGTATTATTGCTGCGGAGCTCTGTTATACACTCAGACACATTACTGGGAGTATTATTGTTGTGGAGCTCTGTTATACACTCAGACACATTACTGGGAGTATTATTGCTGTGGAGCTCTGTTATACACTCAGACACATTACTGAGAGTATTATTGCTGTGGAGCTCTGTGATACACTCAGACACATTACTGGGAGTATTATTGCTGTGGAGCTCTGTTATACACTCAGACACATTACTGGGAGTATTATTGGTGGGGAGCTCTGTTATACACTCAGACACATTACTGGGAGTATTATTGCTGTGGAGCTCTGTTATACACTCAGACACATTACTGGGAGTATTATTGCTGTGGAGCTCTGTTATACACTCAGACACATTACTGGGAGTATTATTGCTGTGAAGTTCTGTTATACACTCAGACACATTACTGGGAGTATTATTGCTGTGGAGCTCTGTTATACACTCAGACACATTGCTGGGAGTATTATTGGTGGGGAGCTCTGTTATACAATCAGACACATTACTGGGAGTATTATTGCTGTGGAGCTCTGTTATACACTCAGACACATTACTGGGAGTATTATTGCCGTGGAGCTCTGTTATACACTCAGACACATTACTGGGAGTATTATTGCTGTGAAGTTCTGTTATACACTCAGACACATTACTGGGAGTATTATTGCTGTGAAGTTCTGTTATACACTCAGACACATTACTGGGAGTATTATTGCTGTGGAGCTCTGTTATACACTCAGACACATTGCTGGGAGTATTATTGGTGGGGAGCTCTGTTATACAATCAGACACATTACTGGGAGTATTATTGCTGTGGAGCTCTGTTATACACTCAGACACATTACTGGGAGTATTATTGCCGTGGAGCTCTGTTATACACTCAGACACATTACTGGGAGTATTATTGCTGTGAAGTTCTGTTATACACTCAGACACATTACTGGGAGTATTATTGCTGTGGAGCTCTGTTATACACTCAGACACATTACTGGGAGTATTATTGGTGGGGAGCTCTGTTATACACTCAGGCACATTACTGGGAGTATTATTGCGGTGGAGCTCTGTTATACACTCAGACACATTACTGGGAGTATTATTGCTGTGGAGCTCTGTTATACACTCAGACACATTACTGGAAGTATTATTGCTGTGAAGTTCTGTTATACACTCAGACACATTACTGGGAGTATTATTGCTGTGGAGCTCTGTTATACGCTCAAACACATTACTGGGAGTATTATTGCTGTGGAGCTCAGGTATACGCTCAGACACATTACTGGGAGTATTATTGCTGTGGAGCTCTGTTATACACTCAGACACATTACTGGGAGTATTATTGCTATGGAGCTCTGTTATACACTCAGACACATTACTGGGAGTATTATTGGTGGGGAGCTCTGTTACACACTCAGACACATTACTGGGAGTATTATTGCTGTGAAGTTCTGTTATACACTCAGACACATTACTGGGAGTATTATTGCTGTGCAGCTCTGTTATACGCTCAAACACATTACTGGGAGTATTATTGCTGTGGAGCTCAGGTATACGCTCAGACACATTACTGGGAGTATTATTGCTGTGGAGCTCTGTTATACACTCAGACACATTACTGGGAGTATTATTGCTATGGAGCTCTGTTATACACTCAGACACGTTACTGGGAGTATTATTGCTGTGGAGCTCTGTTATACACTCAGACACATTACTGAGAGTATTATTGCTTTGGGGCTCTGTTATACACTCAGACACATTACTGGGAGTATTACTGCTATGGAGCTCTGTTATACACTCAGACACGTTACTGGGAGTATTATTGCTGTGGAGCTCTGTTACACACTCAGACACATTACTGGGAGTTGTATTGCTGTGGAGCTCTGTTATACACTCAGGCACATTACTGTGAGTATTATTGCTGTGGAGATCTGTTATACGCTCAGACACATTACTGGGAGTATTATTGCTGTGGAGCTCTGTTATACACTCAGGCACATTACTGGGAGTATTATTGCTGTGGAGCTCTGTTATACACTCAGACACATTACTGGGAGCATTATTGCTGTGGAGCTCTGTTATACACTCAGACACATTACTGGGAGTATTATTGCTGTGGAGCTCTGTTACACACTCAGACACATTACTGGGAGTTGTATTGCTGTGGAGCTCTGTTATACACTCAGGCACATTACTGGGAGTATTATTGCTGTGGAGCTCTGTTATACACTCAGACACATTACTGGGAGCATTATTACTGTGGAGCTCTGTTATACACTCAGACACATTACTGGGAGTATTATTGCTGTGGAGCTCTGTTACACACTCAGACACATTACTGGGAGTTGTATTGCTGTGGAGCTCTGTTATACACTCAGGCACATTACTGTGAGTATTATTGCTGTGGAGATCTGTTATACGCTCAGACACATTACTGGGAGTATTATTGCTGTGGAGCTCTGTTATACACTCAGGCACATTACTGGGAGTATTATTGCTGTGGAGCTCTGTTATACACTCAGACACATTACTGGGAGTATTATTGCCGTGGAGCTCTGTTATACACTCAGACACATTACTGGGAGTATTATTGCTGTGAAGTTCTGTTATACACTCAGACACATTACTGGGAGTATTATTGCTGTGGAGCTCTGTTATACACTCAGACACATTACTGGGAGTATTATTGGTGGGGAGCTCTGTTATACACTCAGGCACATTACTGGGAGTATTATTGCGGTGGAGCTCTGTTATACACTCAGACACATTACTGGGAGTATTATTGCTGTGGAGCGCTGTTATACACTCAGACACATTACTGGGAGTATTATTGCTGTGAAGTTCTGTTATACACTCAGACACATTACTGGGAGTATTATTGCTGTGGAGCTCTGTTATACGCTCAAACACATTACTGGGAGTATTATTGCTGTGGAGCTCAGGTATACGCTCAGACACATTACTGGGAGTATTATTGCTATGGAGCTCTGTTATACACTCAGACACATTACTGGGAGTATTATTGCTATGGAGCTCTGTTATACACTCAGACACATTACTGGGAGTATTATTGGTGGGGAGCTCTGTTATACACTCAGACACATTACTGGGAGTATTATTGCTGTGAAGTTCTGTTATACACTCAGACACATTACTGGGAGTATTATTGCTATGGAGCTCTGTTATACGCTCAAACACATTACTGGGAGTATTATTGCTGTGGAGCTCAGGTATACGCTCAGACACATTACTGGGAGTATTATTGCTGTGGAGCTCTGTTATACACTCAGACACATTACTGGGAGTATTATTGCTATGGAGCTCTGTTATACACTCAGACACGTTACTGGGAGTATTATTGCTGTGGAGCTCTGTTATACACTCAGACACATTACTGAGAGTATTATTGCTTTGGGGCTCTGTTATACACTCAGACACATTACTGGGAGTATTACTGCTATGGAGCTCTGTTATACACTCAGACACGTTACTGGGAGTATTATTGCTGTGGAGCTCTGTTACACACTCAGACACATTACTGGGAGTTGTATTGCTGTGGAGCTCTGTTATACACTCAGGCACATTACTGGGAGTATTATTGCTGTGGAGATCTGTTATACGCTCAGACACATTACTGGGAGTATTATTGCTGTGGAGCTCTGTTATACACTCAGGCACATTACTGGGAGTATTATTGCTGTGGAGCTCTGTTATACACTCAGACACATTACTGGGAGCATTATTGCTGTGGAGCTCTGTTATACACTCAGACACATTACTGGGAGCATTATTACTGTGGAGCTCTGTTATACACTCAGACACATTACTGGGAGTATTATTGCTGTGGAGCTCTGTGATACACTCAGACACATTACTGGGAGTATTATTGCTGTGGAGCTCTGTTATACACTCAGACACATTACTGGGAGTATTATTGCTGTGGAGCTCTGTGATACACTCAGACACATTACTGGGAGTATTATTGCTGTGGAGCTCTGTTATACACTCAGACACATTACTGGGAGTATTATTGGTGGGGAGCTCTGTTATACACTCAGACACATTACTGGGAGTATTATTGCTGTGGAGCTCTGTTATACACTCAGACACATTACTGGGAGTATTATTGCTGTGGAGCTCTGTTATACACTCAGACACATTACTGGGAGTATTATTGCTGTGAAGTTCTGTTATACACTCAGACACATTACTGGGAGTATTATTGCTGTGGAGCTCTGTTATACGCTCAAACACATTACTGGGAGTATTATTGCTGTGGAGCTCAGGTATACGCTCAGACACATTACTGGGAGTATTATTGCTGTGGAGCTCTGTTATACACTCAGACACATTACTGGGAGTATTATTGCTATGGAGCTCTGTTATACACTCAGAAACGTTACTGGGAGTATTATTGCTGTGGAGCTCTGTTATACACTCAGACACATTACTGGGAGTATTATTGCTTTGGGGCTCTGTTATAGACTCAGACACATTACTGGGAGTATTATTGCTATGGAGCTCTGTTATACACTCAGACACATTACTGGGAGTATTATTGCTGTGGAGCTCTGTTACACACTCAGACACATTACTGGGAGTTGTATTGCTGTGGAGCTCTGTTATACACTCAGGCACATTACTGTGAGTATTATTGCTGTGGAGCTCTGTTATACGCTCAAACACATTACTGGGAGTATTATTGCTGTGGAGCTCTGTTATACACTCAGGCACATTACTGGGAGTATTATTGCTGTGGAGCTCTGTTATACACTCAGGCACATTACTGGGAGTATTATTGCTGTGGAGCTCTGTTATACACTCAGACACATTACTGGGAGTATTATTGGTGGGGAGCTCTGTTATACACTCAGACACATTACTGGGAGTATTATTGCTGTGAAGTTCTGTTATACACTCAGACACATTACTGGGAGTATTATTGCTGCGGAGCTCTGTTATACGCTCAAACACATTACTGGGAGTATTATTGCTGTGGAGCTCAGGTATACGCTCAGACACATTACTGGGAGTATTATTGCTGTGGAGCTCTGTTATACACTCAGACACATTACTGGGAGTATTATTGCTATGGAGCTCTGTTATACACTCAGACACATTACTGGGAGCATTATTACTGTGGAGCTCTGTTATACACTCAGACACATTACTGGGAGTATTATTGCTGTGGAGCTCTGTTATACACTCAGACACATTACTGGGAGTATTATTGCTGTGGAGCTCTGTTATACACTCAGACACATTACTGGGAGTATTATTGCTGTGGAGCTCTGTTATACATTCAGACACATTACTGGGAGTATTATTGCTGTGGAGCTCTGTTACACACTCAGACACATTACTGGGAGTATTATTGCTGTGGAGCTCTGTTATACACTCAGACACACCAACAATATGGAGCTCCTAGAAAAGAGGGACATTAAAATAGAAAAGATGGACATTAGGAGAGAAAAGAGGGACAGAGGCATAATTTGGTGTTTTAATTAATGAACTCTATAACAAAAAGTAGAAGACGGGTATTATACAGTAAAACTTGGCTTACATTATCTACTGTTTAACATACTGTCTAATTATACATGCAAATAATATTGTAATATTTTACTTAATTACAATTATTATTAATTTCCCTAATATTTGAACATTAATTATTTTTTGAATATTTGTTTTTTTGTTTATTTTGTCAACTCTCTTCCACAAAGTCATCACACTATGCTGCATTTTTAAATGCCGGATTCCGAGGACCAAGAAGGAGATTGAAGCACGGTACGCTCAGCGCCAAGCAGGCAAAGAATACGCTGACAAACTCGAGAGTGTTCCTCCATTAAACGAGTTGACAGAAATCCCTGGAGGTAACATTTTTACATTCTATTATTATTATTATTGCCATTTATATAGCGCCAACAGATTCCGTAGCGCTTTACAATATTATGAGAGGGGATTTAACTATAAATAGGACAATTACAAATAAACTTACAGGAACAATAGGTTGAAGAGGACCCTGCTCAATCAAGCTTACATTCTATAGGAGGTAGGGTGTAAAACACATTAGGACAGGAATTTGCAATCAAATAAGGTGGGCTGCCCTTTAGGAGAGGGCAAGAGACAGGTATGTGAGGTAGGGGTTAGTCTTGGAGGCCATAAGCTTTCCTAAAGAGATGGGTTTTAAGGCACTTCTTAAAAGATGCAAGACTAGGGGAGAGTCTGATGGCGGTAGGCAGGCTATTCCATAGGAAGGGAGCCGCCCGCGAGAAGTCCTGCAAGCGCGAGTTGGCCATACTGGTGCAGACAACGGACAGGAGGTGGTCACGGGCAGAGCGGAGAGACCGAGAAGGGACATACCTATGGATCTGTGAGGAGATATAAGAGGGGCTAGAGTTGTTCAGTGCTTTATAGGTGTGAGTTAGTACCTTGAATTGACTCCTATAGCATACAGGAAGCCAATGTAAGGACTGGCAGAGGGGTGAGGTGTGAGAGAAACGACTAGAGAGGAAAATCAGTCTAGCAGCAGCATTCATTACGGACTGTAGGTGTGCAGTATGGCTTTTGGGAAGACCAATCAGGAGAGGGTTACACAAATCCATGCAGGAAATTACTAGAGCATGGACAAGCTCCTTGGTAGTATTTGGTGCAAGAAAGGGGCGGATGCGGGCTATGTTTTTAAGATGGAATCTACAGGATTTGGCAACATGCTGGATGTGAGGCTCAAAGGTGATACCAGAGTCAAGTATGACGCCAAGACAGCGCGCTTGCAAGAATGGACTGATGTTGGTACCACAAACTTTAAGGGAGAGCGAAAGAGGAGGATCAGTATTAGGAGGAGGAAAGACAAGGAGCTCAGTTTTTGAGAGATTAAGTTTCAGAAAGCGGGAGGACATCCAGTCAGAGATGGAAGAAAGGCAAGCAGTGACACGCTGCAGGACGGCAGGAGAGAGGTCCGGGGAGGAGAGATATAGCTGGGTGTCCTTAGCGTACAGGTGGTAGTGGAATCCAAAAGAGGTAATAAGTTTGCCAAGAGAGGCAGTATAAAGAGAAAATAGAAGGGGACCAAGGACGGAGCCTTGGGGGACTCCAACCGAGACAGGGCGAGGGGAGGAGGTATCATTATAAAAAGAGACACTGAATGAGCGTTGGGAGAGATAAGAGGAAAACCACGAGAGGACAGAGTCACAAAGACCAAGCGATTGAAGAGTTTGAAGAAGGAGAGCATGATCAACGGTGTCAAAGGCCGCTGAGAGGTCAAGAAGAATTAGTATGGAGTAGTGGCCTTTGGATTTAGCTGCGATTAGGTCGTTAGTAACTTTGATAAGGGCAGTCTGTGTAGAGTGGAAAGGGCGGAAGCCAGATTGAAGGGGGTCAAGGAGAGAGTTGGAATTGAGGAAATGAGACACACGGGTAAAGACAAGTCTTTCCAGAAGCTTTGAGGAAAAAGGGAGCAGGGATATGGGACGGTAGTTAGAGAGGGTGGATGGATCGAGGGATGGTTTTTTTAGTATAGGTACTACAGTGGCATGTTTAAGGTCAGCAGGGACGATGCCAGAAGAGAGCGAGCAGTTGAAGATGTGTGTTAGAGGAGGCACGAGACAAGTGGAGAGAGATCTGATAAGGTGAGATGGGACAGGATCGAGCGGGCAAGTGGTGGGGCGAGAGGAGCAAAGAAAAGCAGCCACCTCTTGGTCAGTAGCTGGGGGGAATGTCTGAAGGGTAGGAAAGGCATGATCTATGTGTGGTTGAGTAACAGAATGGCAAGGAGGGGAGAATTCTTTCCTTAGCTGTTCAATCTTGTCAGTGAAGTAACATGCAAAGTTATCAGCAGTAAGGTTAGTTTTGGGGGTGGCCACAGCAGGGCGAAGAAGAGAATTAAAGGTGTCAAAGAGACGCCTGGGGTTGCGGGAACATGAGCTAATGAGAGAGGAAAAATAGGACTGTTTGGCAAGGGCAAGGGCTGCACTGTATGAACACAATATGAATCTATTACATTTTATTTACTTGAAAGTAGCCAGAATACAGTAGGTCCCCTCGGGGCATTCTTGACCCTGCAAACAGGCCAAAAAATAAAGTATAAGAGACATGAACTGAAAACTAAAAAAAATGGTTAATTGATGACTCACCCTATGGGAAATCGAACAGTTAGAAAGCCTCAATGAGTCTGAAATCCCTTTTATTGTTAAAATGAACTTCGCTTATTGTGCCTGGAGTCGTATATGCTGTACCTTACTAAAGAGGTCAAATAAATGTTCTACAGTAGCTGTACTGATTGAAACCAGGGAGCCTGTCTCGAACTCTGGTTCTTGACTTTTTTTGGGGATGGAACTAATTTATTTATTAATATAGTTGGCGTTGCGTAGCTAGTTGTGGAGGTGGTTTGTTATGAGTGTAGTGGCAGAATGTCAGATAAGTAATTAGATGGTAATATGTTTATTTATTGTGTTGAGAAGGTTTACCACATTAGATGAAATGACTGCATGCATTTAAAAAAGTACCTAATAAAATACATGCACACATACAGATGCTCACACACATATATTTACCGCGGTTAAAAGAATCGTATCGTAATCAATCAAGAGGCTCTGAATTATGTAAGTGGGTAATTAGCAATTAATGCTAATCCCTGAAAGGAGGTATGTGTGTGATCAATCTGCTAATTGTATAGAGAACCTGTTCACCCAACGTTAATGCAAACAAACAGAATAATAATCGTGAGGTTACATTTTCAAGAATGAAGTATTTAATAAATTAACATCTCAATCCATCCACAATCATTTTCTATTTTACTATTTTAATTTGCTTGTTATTATAGGCTCATTCTGGTGGCGAATGAATGCAGGATTTGTTTAATTCTGACAAATTAATAGAAAAGCACAGTGGGATTCAGACCACGTCTCAATTTCTTCTATTCTTTGATACTAATAAGCTTCCGCATTTATAATTTGTGCTGGTGAATAAAATGGTTATGCTGTGGGGACATTACTATCCCGACATTCAGAATCTCTGTACGAGATGTGTAACATTCACTACATTTGTCACAGATTCGCTCATATGAATAAACAGACGAGTGCAGAATAATGAAAAGGTTTATAAAGTAAACGCAGGCTTACTGTTATAATGTCATCTTTATTGTAGAGTCTTGCCAGAAGATTAAAGAGAAATTGTGACCTTTATTTTTTTGTCATTTTATATATTTTTTCATTTAAATAGAAAGAATACTCAAGAATGATGCCGGGTCTCTTTTTAATGCATTAGTATTATTAATATTTATAAATTTCCAACAAATTCCACAGCGCTGTACAATGGGTGGACTAACAGGCAAGTATTTCTAGCCAGACAAGTTGAATGCACAGGATCAGAGGGGGTTGAGGGCCTTGATACTAAACATTAAAGAACAAAAAAAATAAGCATAAAAACGATACAAAGAATAATTCTAAATGAAATAATTCTTGACTTTGAAACGCCTATATTTACAGCATTAAGATGTGTAGCGTCTGCAGTGAATGCTGCCCAGTCCAAGGAGTGGCTGAGAAGTTTTAAAACTAACTCTGGTGCCCTCATACCTTTCTACAGAAGATGTGGGCAAACGTGACACAGAAAGAGCAGCTAAAGGCACATTTTAATTGACAAATTCCATTGGTGGCTCATTGAAGAGTTCACTGGTAATTTGGTGTGAAATGCACCAAGGCTTTAATGGAGTTGTCGATAGTCTCTTAGCTTTCTGTACTCATCCTGCGATTAGTTTCAGTCATTAAAACTATGAAGAAAGCTACCTGCACAGGATAATAGAAGCAAGACAAACTATAACAATTTATGAGCACCCCATAAACAGGTTGGGTGCTCAAGAAATATTGTTCAATAAATGTGCCTAACTAACACATTTATCAGCCTTTTTTAATGTCTAATATATGAATCCGATGTTAGTATAAGGGAGGTACCAATCACTGTAATAACACGCTTGCCCTTGATAGGCTATTGCTGCCCAGCCATTAGTAATACTCCACCCATGGGCAACAAGTGGAGATTCTAGAACTTGGCATAAACAGATCACTGTCCTACCATGCACCCACCTGTAGTCAGCAGGTAGGGACTCTATTAAAATAAAATGTGGAGGTGATATCCCAGTGCCTTTTTCTGCCATCATGATGGAGCCAACCAATAAAATAATACACCCCTTACCCTACCCATTGTCAGTGTGTGGGAGCTAAAACTTTTATAATTAATTATATTAATAAAATTAATGATTAATTAGGCATACTTAATTAATAGCCATGGTGTAATTTAATCTTGAATGCTTTTTAAACGATCTCAAGAACATACCATGGGACACATTAAGTCTAATACCAGATCTAGACTCTGCAATTGCATTTTTTCAGTCCGAGCTCTTGCATTTTTGGAATTTGCATGCCCCTCTGCGTAAAGTGCAACTAAAAGGGACACACCTGCCCTGGGTTACAGCTGACCTCATTTAAATGTTTCGAGATTCGCTGTGGTCAAAGTTCAAGCGTACTGGCTCCATGAACGATCACTGTACTTACAGACAATGGCGAAATGCATGCACAAAACAAAAATGGCAAAGGCCCAATATTTCTGTGACAATTCGAACAACAACCTATCAAACCCAAGAAACTTTTGGAAAATCATAAATAGCATACAAACCCTAAAAATCCACTCCCAACGCTCCACTGTCAAAATGGATAACCAAACACTGGAACACCCCCTAGATGTAGCAAATGCCTTTAATAATTATTTTGTTGGATGTGCTGCCACCCTGGTTGCTAAGATAATAAATGACACTCATTTTCAGACCACAAATAAAGATCAGGCCCTGCCAAATCTTCCAAATCCTCATATAGAGAAATTAAAATTTAGACCTGTGCCTATTAGTGTCATTAATAAACATCTTAATAATTTAAAAATTAAAAACCTGTGTGAACCAGATCAAGTCCCAGAAATAGTGCTGAAGCTCAGTGTGCCAGCAATTGCTAAACCTGTCATCAGGATACATACCCAAACTTTGGAAGACTGCAAATGCAAAATCAATCAGGCTTTATTCCAAATCACTCAGCTACGACTGCCCTCTTAAAAGTTTGCAATGACATCCAAATTGGCATGGAACAAGGAGACCTAACTGGAGCTATCTTCCTTGACTTTGCCAAGGCCTTTGACACAGTAGACCATCACATTCTGTTGCAAAAACCTAAAAACTCAGGCATTGGTGATCGTCCGCTAACCTGGTTTCGATCGTACGTTTCAGACCGATTGCAATATGTGGCCATTTCTATTAGCGCTTTCCTCCCTCTTCCAGTCACATGTAGTGATCCCCAAGGCTCCATACTCGGCCCCCTGCTATTCACATTATTTTTAAATGATCTTCCCAACGTCTGCAAATCCTCAACTGTACACATGTCTGCAGACAACACCTACGCTAGTAAACCCAAGCTACCGCAGCTTGAGGCTGTGCTCCAAATCCGATTCACAGAGGTAGAAAAGTGGATTGCGCAATGATCTTTGGAACTGGAACCTAAATTACGTAAACTACAAAATCAACAACTGGACTAGCTGAATGCGCAGAACAAATTCATCAGAACAAATTCATCAGAACAAATTCATCAGAACAAATTCATCAGAACAAATTCATCAGAACAAATTCATCAGAACAAATTCAAATAGCAAACTGACAGCAGTCTGCTTTTTTAAATATCTAGGTATGTTGCTAGACCCCAATCTATCCTTCGGCCTTCACATTGAAAAAAATCTCTTCAAAACTTTACCCAAACTAGGTGCCCTGTACAGAAACAAATCCTGCCTAAGCCCTACAGTAAGGAAACAGAGAGTGCAACAAATGCTAATGCCGGTCATTGATTATGGGGATGTAGTGTATGCACCCGCACAGCAAACCCACCTTAATAATCTTAAAGGGACACTATAGTCACCCAGACCGCTTCAGCTCAATGAAGTGGTCTGGGTGCCAGGTCCCTCAGGTTTTAACCCTTCAGATGTAAACATAGCAGTTTCAGAGAAACTGCTCTGTTTACATAGCAGGATAATCTTTCTGACAGCCGCTAGAGGCGCATCTGCGACGCTTGATCTGAAATTCGCATCCAGCGTGCAGAGCGTCCATAGGAAAGCATTGAGGAATGCTTTCCTGTGGACTGTTATAATGCCCACGCGGCTCTTGCCGCGCATTCACATTCCGCTCCACTCGTGAGCTGACGTTGGCGGGGGCGGAGAGGTCACCAGCGCCGAGGGAGCCCGGCGCTGGATTAAGGTGGGCTGCTGAAGGGGTTTTAACCCCTTCAGCACCACAGGAGGGGGACCCTGAGGGTGGGGGCACCCTTAGGGCACTAAAGTGTCAGGAAAACTGCTTTGTTTTCCTGACACTATAGTGATCCTTTAATACGTTATATAATTCATTCTACCGCTTTGTACTAGAATGTAATTACTTTACCCACCTCTGTGACATGTTAAAAGAGCTAAACTGGCTATCGCTGGAATCCTGACGCACTCTTCATCTTTCCAGCCTTGTGCATAAGAGCATTTCTGGAAAGCTCCCACCCAGAGTAGAAAGGCCAACCCCCGGAGTGGATAAGGAGGGGGAGCATGACTGCTGCCCGGAGAGGTTGCCATGGTGACAAAAATTGATACAATGTTTGGGATGAACTTGGACCGGGGTCACTGGGAAATACTTACCAGACCACTGGAGAGCACGCTGAGGGAACCTAGCAGTGCTGTTTCTGGTCACCTTAAAAAAAGAAAAACTGCTGTTACTGTTTTAAAACTGCTGTTCCAGAATTTTGCCACTGCAGTTAATAACCTAACATCATGGCTCATGTCCCTGACATGCCCAGAGAGGCTCTACTCACGATTTTGCAGGCCTTTCAGAGGACACACGGCGCAGAGTCCTATGCTGCACTGCTTCACAGCGTCCAAAACACCCAGGAGTCTCAAGAGGGGTCGGGGCCCACCAGAGGACGTCGTACCCGCCGTTCCAGGCCGCCATCCAGATTGTCTCCCAGTCCGGTGAGGAGAGCCAGGGCTGTGCCACCAACTACTACCAGTCCAGGGCCGAGTGAGGCTGGCCCCCTGCGGAGGAATCCGGTTTCCGGAAGAAGAAGGAGCGGGGAGAGGTGTTCCACGCGTCGGATGGCCCGGTCGGGGCCTGGCCATCAAGATGGCGGATCCCAAGATGGCGCTGTGGGAGAGGTGAGGTCGCGCAGTCCTCACCTTTCTCTTCCGGCTGCAGCGGATGTGACGTCAGGGCGTGCGGCCGCACGCCGGAAGAGGCGGGGCGCCGCACGCCGGAACGCCGGTGGCGCGTACGTGACGTCTGCGGGTCAAGGAGCGCAGACGTCACAGGCCACTGCCGAACCCGGAAGTCCGGGTGAAGATGGATCCGGGGATTCCGGAACGGAGCACCGCTGGCCCCCCGAAAGTGGAGATGGCCAGCGGGTGCAGGCAGGCCGGCGGAGGAACTCGCCAGGGCATCTTGGGACCACCAGGGAGAGGAGAGGGACGCAGGATTCCCCTCTTCTTCATCACCCCAGGAGACCTGAACGTGCTTCTGCAGCCACAGAGGAGGGAGGGACGCAGGATTCCCCTCCACACACCCACCCCAGAAGATCTGGAGCTACCATGGGGGTGAGCCGCCAGCCCCCTGGAGGGCAGGCTGGCAGGCTGGCCACAGGACCTGTATTGACGGATGGATCGGATGTGGAGCTGATGGAGAGACCCCTGCTCCAGAACCGTGAGTTGGAGTGCGCACGCGCTTGGTTAGGGACAGAGGAGGTCTCTGGGCTGGAACAAGGGAATACTGGGGAAGTCTTAAAATTGCTGCGCTTAGTATTAGATCGCTTAGGGCAGGTTGGCTTAACTGCGCAGGACGCTTCACTTCCCACGGGGCCCCCTCCGTTGGGTTCTATGGAGGGTACTGCAGGGGGGCCGGTGTGTGACATAGCCCCCCTGGGGATGCATGTGTCGCTGGAGGTGAAGGAGAAAATATTGAAGGGTGAGTATGTGGACCTCATATCGTTAGTCCCTTTTGATAGGGAATCTGCGGATAGACCGCGACGTGGTGAGGCGACGGAGATTGGAAAAGGTAAGGAGCTCCCCCGTACCTTCGGTAATTGGTTGCAAGGATTTGCAACTTACGCTAGTATTTTGTCGACGAGGTTTCCAGAGCGGGCCCCGTCTTTGTTTTCTTATTTGGATTTAATCTGGGGGGCTTATAAAGTTTATGGGGGTCAATGCTGGTTTAAATACGACCAGCAATTTAGACAAAAAATGGCGGTTCGACCACACATGCATTTTGGAATGCAAGATGGTAACCTTTGGTTACTTCTCATGACCCCGTGCCGTCCAGCCTCATCGTCCTTTCCTTCGGCCGCCGGCGCTCCTGGTGGAGCGTCGGCCGGGATCAAGAAGGGCATCTGCTGGCTCTTCAATGAGAGTCAGTGCAGGTGGTACAACAGTTGTCGATTTAAACATGAGTGTTCCCACTGTGGTGGGGCTCACCCGGCGGTTCGGTGTTTTAGAAGAGGAAAACCCCTCCCCAGGACGGCATCTAAGGATGACGCTCCTCGGGGGGAGGACCCCGGTACGGGCGGAAAAACTGCTTCCGTGGCTCGCACGGTACCCCAGGCATAGAGATGCGCGGGTGCTTTGGGAAGGTTTCACCGACGGTTTTAGGATCCCATTTACTCCGTCTGGGGAGGCGTCGTTTGCGCACAATTTGTCATCGATTCGGGGTAGGGAAGGGATTCTGGCGGCTAAGCTGCAAAAAGAAGTGGACTTGGGACGGATGGCGGGTCCGTTTTCCTTTCCTCCGTTTGATAATTTGCGGGTGTCCCCATTGGGCCTCGTTCCTAAGAAGGATCCGGGGGTGTTTCGGCTGATTCATCACCTGTCTTTTCCAGCGGGGGCTTCGGTTAATGACGGGATTGCGAAGGAGGATAGTCGGGTCCGATATGCTTCTTTTGATCGGGCTCTGGATCTCGTTCGGGAAGCAGGGCCTATGGCCCTGATGGCTAAGTCTGATATTCAATCGGCCTTTCGGTTGCTCCCAGTTCACCCTTCCTGTTTTCATTTGTTGGGATGTCAGTTTCAGGGGGAATTTTTCTACGATATGTGCCTCCCCATGGGTTGCTCGATTTCTTGTTATTATTTTGAAGTTTTTAGCTCATTGCTGGAATGGATCATATCGGAGGTGTCAGGTTTTTCTTCCCTCTTGCATTATCTTGACGATTTTCTGTTCGTCGGTCCGGGTCACTCTTCGCAATGTGAATTCTTGTTGGGACAGTTTAAGGCAGTTATGCGAGATTTAGGGGTTCCAGTGGCAGAGGACAAGACAGAGGGCCCGAAGGCGGTTATTTCCTTCCTGGGTATAGAGATTGACTCCATCGGTTTGGTCTTTCGTTTGCCCAGTGATAAATTGGGGACCCTTACGACCATGGTTGATCGGGTGAAGGGTGCGCGGAAGGTGCAGCTTCGTCAGATGCAATCCCTGTTGGGCCACTTGAACTTTGCATGTCGGATCATGCCTATGGGTCGGGTGTTTTGTAGACGGCTGTCTCTGGCTACTGTCGGCATTAGCCTTCCCCATCATTTTATTCGGGTCACCAAGCGGCTCAAGGACGATTTGAATGTCTGGAGTGAGTTCCTCGCAGGGTACAATGGTCGGACAATTTGGCGTCGAGAAGCGATATCTAACGTGGCCCTGGAGTTGTTTACGGATGCCTCCGGCTCCCTGGGCTTCGGGGCATTTTTTCGGGGACGTTGGTGTGCGGAGCCTTGGCCTGCTGCATGGCGCGAGGCGGACCTGATACGTAACTTGACTTTTCTCGAGCTTTTCCCTATTGTGGTAGCAGTGGAATTATGGGGGGAGGAGCTTGCGAACAGGCAGGTGGTTTTCCGCACGGACAACATGAGCGTGGTCCATGTGGTGAATCGTTTATCATCTGGCTCGGTTCCAGTATTGGCTTTGTTCGCCGGTTGGTTCTGCGTTGTTTGGAATTTAACATTTGGTTCCGAGCAATCCATGTTCCCGGAGTGTCTAATGTCATTGCCGACTCTCTTTCTCGCTTTCAGTGGGATCGTTTTCGGGAGGTCGCTCCAGGAGCCGAGGAAGCCGGTCTGGTATGTCCCACGTGCTTATGGACCCTCGATTTCGGAACCTAGCAGACCTGTTCAGGAGATCGCTGGCTCCCGCTTCGTGGTCTGCCTATCGGGCAGTGTGGGATCGGTGGCTGGTCTTTGCGAGAGAGTTCGGTTTGTACTCCTCTGAGGGTAGGTTGCTGTCTACTTTGGCTTTCATGTCCTCCTTACGGGAGCGCGCAGCTTCGGTGTCATCGGTGGAACGCAGTTTAGGGGCTCTTTCTTTCCTGATGCGTTGTATGGGGTGGGAGGACCTTTCAAAAGAGTTCGTGGTCCAGAGGGTTCTTCGGGGATGGAGAAGAGAAAGGGTTCCTGATTGTAGACGGCCGGTGTCCGTCCACTTATTGGATGATCTCTGTGGGGTTCTCTCTGCGGTGTGCTTCTCCCCCTTCGAGGCGCTGCTCTTCAGGGTAGCCTTTTCTCTGTGTTTTTACGCTGCGCTGCGGATAGGTGAGTTGGTGGCCGCGTCGGCTAGGGCTCTGGCATCTCTTCGAAGGGGGGACGTTCGCATAGGGCAGAGTGGAGTGGAGGTTTTCATTCGGAAGTCCAAAACAGATCAGTTAGGTCGGGGGAGGTCGGTTAGCATTGGTGCTACTGGGGGTAGGTGGTGTCCTGTGGCGCTGGTAGGTCAATACGCGCGATTACGGCCGGAGGCTGCAGAGTCCTTTTTGCTTCACGCAGATGGGTCAGTCTTAACCCGGTCTCAGTTCTCCAGTGTTTTTAAGACTAGTTTGCGGGCTTTGGGCATAGAGGATAAGGGATATTCTCCCCACTCCTTCCGGATTGGTGCAGCAACTCAGGCGCGACAGGTAGGGTTGTCCGATGCTGCAATTCAGCGCATGGGTCGATGGGATTCTCGCAGGTTTCAACTGTATATACGTCCTCATCTGTTATAGTCTGTTGGTAGTTATGATGTGTTGTTTTCTTCACAGGTTCCCCCCGGTATGTTTGGATCATCGGTCACTCCTTTATTTATTGGGCGGCTAGGCGCGCTGAGCACAGACCATACGGCCGGAATCTAGGGCTCCCGCATGAGCAGGTTAGGGTTCGATGGCGGGGGATACGGGGTTTGGAGTGGCACCAAGTGTATCCGGAGTGCGTCGCGCTCCGGCGCTTCGTGACCGGGTCAGTGGTTCTGGTACTTCATGCCGGGGGGAATGACTTGGGACGGTGCCGAGCTGTGGATTTAATTTACGCGTGCAAGCACGACTTGGCCCGCTGTATGGCGCTTTTCAGCGAGGTCACACTGGTGTGGTCCGAAGTTATTCCTCGACCGGCTTGGGGGGCGCTGCCACACGCCAGGGCGGTGGAGCGCGGCAGGCGTCGTTTCAACATGACGATTTCACGTTTTGTGCGTAGGCTGGGTGGCATTGTGGCACGTCATGTGGAGCTGGAAGGGAACAACGCAAACATAATGAGGGCTGATGGGGTCCACCTAAACGAAATTGGGCTGGATATATTTAATTTGGGGTTACAGTCAGCCATTGAACAGGCGCTGGCTTCGGGGGGACGCAGTCCTCTCCAGGGATAGGGGAGAGGCTGCGGTGGCGGTTTGTCCTTCGCCAGCAAGTGGAACTGAGAGCAGTGCCCGGACGGGCTTGGGGAGTCGCAGCCTGGTCTGGTTGAGGACGGACTTCAGGCTGAAGAGGCTCTGGAAGATTTGTTGTGTTAGCTGTCTGCTGGGAAAACCCAGCAGCTGACAGTTGGTTTAAATTATGCTGGCTTAATAATAAAAGCTGTGGCCGTTGCCCTTACCCACAATTTGGTTGTCTGTGTTTTATTGGGGGGAAGGGTAACGGAAGATAAAAAGGGAGAGGGTCAGCAGTCAAGGCCAACCCCCGGAGTGGATAAGGAGGGGGAGCATGACTGCTGCCCGGAGAGGTTGCCATGGTGACAAAAATTGATACAATGTTTGGGATGAACTTGGACCGGGGTCACTGGGAAATACTTACCAGACCACTGGAGAGCACGCTGAGGGAACCTAGCAGTGCTGTTTCCCGCCCACCCTCCCTGGGTTGGTGTGAACACGGGATATGTTATGGTTATATGTGTTGTGTTTGGTGTGTTTTCTTTTCTGTTTCTTTTGTCACAGCTGCGGTTTGTCCTTCGCCAGCAAGTGGAACTGAGAGCAGTGCCCGGACGGGCTTGGGGAGTCGCAGCCTGGTCTGGTTGAGGACGGACTTCAGGCTGAAGAGGCTCTGGAAGATTTGTTGTGTTAGCTGTCTGCTGGGAAAACCCAGCAGCTGACAGTTGGTTTAAATTATGCTGGCTTAATAATAAAAGCTGTGGCCGTTGCCCTTACCCACAATTTGGTTGTCTGTGTTTTATTGGGGGGAAGGGTAACGGAAGATAAAAAGGGAGAGGGTCAGCAGTCATGCTCTCCCCAGCTGTTCCCAGATTTAACCTCAGGGACATAGTCAAATCTTTATTCAATCTAAAATCTTTTAAGAGATCTATGGCAATATACCTCAGCATAGAACGCACCTGTCATGGTTGAATATATTTATCACCTGTTATATTTTTGTAATACTGTATCCTATTGTAACAATGCAATGTTTTGTGGACCCAGGACATACTTGAAAATGAGAGAAATCCCCATTGTACAGCGCTACGGAATCTGATGGTGCTATATAAATAATAAAATAATAATAAAATAATAAAATCTCAATGTATCCATCCTGGTAAAATATTTTATTAATAAATAACTAAATAAATAAATAATAGTGTCTCCCCAGCCCCCATTAATTGGGGGCGGGGGGGTGAAACTTTGAACTAAATATAGAAGGTGGACATGCCATTGCCCACACTCCCCCTAAATGGTGTCCATGTCACACCCCTCCCCACAGGTGGACCAGTCCCACTGGCTGCTTGCTGTTTAGTGGACATGGCTTCCCTTGTGGCATGGTGAGTGAGGGCATGAGGGTGGTAATAAACCATGCTTTTACTAATGGGGGATGGTATTGACCCCAAAAGGCATTTTGAACTATTTGTCTACTGGCTGCTAGCCCTGCCAACAGAAAATAAAAAAGCATTTATCAACTACTTTTAGCAGTCAATATTTCCGATCCAGGATTACGTCCTCGATAAATGACCTTGAATCACCAAATTCATCATTTTCAATGCTGACTATAATATTGATTTTCTATGTATATTCTGAAAATGTAGATTATTCTAACAGAAATGTATCGGCTCATGATAATCCTTTAACAACAGTAGTGGAATAATTTTGATATTATAAAATTATGTTGGCATTTTTTAAATACCAGTAATAAATAAAATAAATAAAAGGTTTATGGGAGCCGATATACTGCTTATAAATGTTGTCGGCTGGATTGCAATCACGGCCCGCGTGTTTCTTAATGTCCCTGGAGAGCTAGCGAAAGTTTCTACAGAATTGGAAGCAAAGGCAGAGAAAGGCACCAGGGCATTCCTGGTACCATAACCACAGCAGCAAGCTGTGATTGTTATGGTACTTGGAATGTTCCTTTCTGTTAACATTAAAGGACCACTATAGGCACCCAGACCACTTCAGCTCAATGAAGTGGTCTGGGTGCCAGGTCCAGCTAGGTTTAACCCTTTTTTCTATAAACATAGCAGTTTCAGAGAAACTGCTATGTTAACATTAGGGTTAATCCAGCCTCTAGTGGCTGTCTCATTGACAGCCGCTAGAGGCGCTTCCGCACTTCTCACTGTGATTTTCACAGTGAGCAGAAGCCAGCGTCCATAGGAAAGCATTGAGAATGCTTTCCTATGGACTAGCTGAATGCGCTCTTGCCGCGCATGCGCATTCAGCCGATGACGGAAAAGGAGGAGGAGAGTCCCAGCGCCGAGGGAGCCTGGTGGGGGAAACCAGGTAAGAATTAACCCCTTCCACCCCCTAGAGCCCGGTGGGAGGGGGACCCTGAGGGTGAGGGGGCCCCAAGGACCCTATAGAAACAGGAAAACAAGTGTGTTTTCCTGGCACTATAGTGGTCCTTTAATAATATTAATTTTAGCTCCATTAACTGAACAAAGCAATATTTACAGTAATATATGACGTATTACCATTACAATTTGCCAGCGTTATTGGTGTCGTGGGATCCAACTCACTGCATTTTACCAGAAACATAAAATTGTCTCTCAGCGTTAGTATTGAGCGACTTTAGCATGTGGACCCAGCGCGCACAGGACACCCAGCATGCTACAATATCTCCAATTGACGTTATCTCGCCGCTGGCGTAACGGATTAGAATCTACTAAGATTATCATAGCTTCCTATAGCATGTCACCGCTTTAATAACAACAGGGAGGCTCGCCCTCTACCTTCATAATAACAAATCTATTGAATGACAGGACTAAAAAGAAGTGTTAGGATCAATATATTGTGTCTCTCACTAAATCTGCAGTTTTCATTCCTTCTGTTATTGATTGATGTATTGATGATTGGTGATGCCACTAAATAGAAGATGCTCAAATAGAAAATTAAAACCCATATCTTAACCCCCCCCCCCCCAAAAAAAAGCAGATGGTGACAGATTTATTTCTTATGAAGGTCCCCTCTTACCTAGGGTACGCTGCACAGATTAGTAATGATCCGGGAATCAATGATTGCATTGGCAGTACTGTCACAGAGGAGCAGTACACAAATCAGATTACGTCATGTGGTGTCAGACCAGGTTAATATAATAATATCAGCATTTGACAGCACAATCATTAGACATTCATTAAAAGGATATTATTCAGTCAGCCGAGGACGCATGCAGTCTTAGAATCTGATAGAACCCCAGCTGGTGATAGAGGCACATTTAGAGGGTACACTGGCAGGGCGAGTAGGTAGTGCGATAGCTCAGTGATTGTAGCTCTAACTGCAGCATTACAGAATGAAAGACAATGAGACTTTGTAAAGGAAAACCAACATTCTCTCCCCATACACTGCTCTTATCGTCTGTCTGGATCACACACTTACCCAAATAAAGATCACACCGTATAACCCACCGCACTTACTCTATCACCCTACCAGCCCTGTATATACATACTCAACATTCATTTTCTCTCCATTGTTTAAGCCCATAAATCTCCTTTACATTTACTTTTGTTCACTCAGAAGTACAATAAATGTAGCCCTCTCCATGCTATAGATAAGTCATTGTAGTTCAAACATTCTAAATCATTGTAGCAGTCAGGAATAGAGTAAGAAGCAGTGATATGAACATGCTGCAGGGCTTTGATACAGACTGCAAAAACCGCCTAAAATATCCATAATATAAGCTTGATCTTAGCCAGTAGATGTGCATTATGCCCACATTAGGAATCCTTCCCATGCAGTTTCTTAAAAATGTCATAATTTTTTTACATATCAGTCATACTTGCCATATGTACTGTAGATTACAGAAACAATATTTTAGTTTTTTTAATGATAATTCCAGAATGTGTGTTATATAGTCTGCCGAGCTTTACCCCTCACTAATATTTCCTTAAGGGAAGAACAAATAAAGTACGTTTAAATTCTGCAAGTTAATATATTTTCGGGGTATACCTTATCACCAATTTTTGCACAAAGTTCCCGTTTTGTCCTCAGTTTGTGTGTTATAGATACCACGTTTCAAATCCATTTTACACTATTTTTTAAAATGAATTTGGTTAGTGATGCCATGACAGGTATACAATAATTAACTAATAGGTATTTAAAAAATTACTGTTTTTGTTTTCATTAACAAGGATCCACGGAAACCAGTTCTATTGTTTGCAAAAGCGTGAAATTAAAAAACGTGCTAAAAAATATCGACCTGCATAAAGAACAACAAATTATCTAAAATAACCCAATTTTTGTGGCGATCACCATGCATTTGACATTGCATACTTAATTAAATATGTGCAATATTTCTTCGTCCTTGGTTTATACACTGTTAGAAAATAAATTAGACTAATAGATTTTCCCTCGTAAATGGCGAGAGCAGACATGTTGTTATAATTGGAAAACTGCAATATCGATATTTTAACCAGGAAAAGTTTAAACAAACAAATAAAGGAGATTGGCGCAAAGGTAATTGTATTATTTCTTTAGACATTAGGGTTATTATATTGCTTGCTTTCCTCAAAATGTTTTTTTAAAAAGTTTTATTTTAACATTTAACTTGTATAACTCTATGAGTGATAGAGGATAGGCATTCGCTGCAGAAATGGCAGTATTTTATTAGTGTGATTTTAGTAATAGTAAGAAAAAAAATTCCCCTTAGAGAGAAACTCAGGTTTATGGCTAGTGTATGCCATTACAGGCAGGGTTGATGCAAAGATATTGGACTATACAAGCGAGGATGCATTTTGCTACTCCCAAATATTAGTCTTAGTCTGCGTAGGCCTGTGTGTCTCTTAAACCCCCCCTCTTATCTAACCTTTTGCCCATTTTGGATATTTTAATCCGCATTCGTGGATTGTATTCCCCGCTCCCTCATGCGTGCAGCTCCTTCTCAGACTGGATAGCGGATGAAAATATATTCTAACTTGGTCCATTAGACCAGACTACAAAGAGTGAGAGGCGGGATAGGAGGGGAGCTCTGTGCAGCCTTGTCCTACCTGTTACCTCCACCTGTTACCTAGATTTTCCTACCCCTGGGACAGTTCACTCTACGGCCTATGCTGCCTTATGCTGGCGCATCAGATATGCACGCTCTTCACATGAGTAATCCAGATAGAGAAAGGTGACATTTTCAACAGAAAGAGGGTATCTAAAAAAATAGAGAGAGGAGGTTATGCGTAACACCAAGAGACATGAGATAGACACACAATACATTAACAGGCTAGATGGGGGACTGGATTTCATCTAAGACGGAAAATGTTACTAGAACCTAGGTTTCCTAAATCAAGCCATACTCTCTACCATTCACTTTAGTTAATGAGTGTTCATTCATTTACTTATATTCTCACCAACATAATTGGTATTTAGAAAAATATACAGCATTTTACATGTTAAGATATTTGTGTTAATGTGCATTGGTGTTTGAAGGAAAAAGTTGACACAATAACATATTTGATCTCTAAATTTTATTCAGTACTTTTTACAAAGTTATAGACTTGGAGGACTGCCACTTTATTTCCTTTCCTGCCTTTTCTAACCACTGTCTATTCTTTCCTTGTTTTGATTTTTCTTATCCCAGGATCCCCTGACAATCTCCAAACTCTTTCTGGCCAGGTCCAGTCTCGATCTCACAGGTCTCTTCCTGTTTTAAGAGAAGAAGATGAAATAGTTCAGCAAGGAAATTAGACGTTACATCTTTTACTCCGTTTCCAATCTTCTTCCGACTTCTTTCACATCTGTTTTCGTGTTAATTTCTCTGTACGTATGGTATTGTTTAAATGTCATGATTGATTAAATGCAGGTTTAAAAGTGATCTCTTGTATAGCTACCATTTCTCGGTGCAGTGAGAGATATTATATGTTTTTATGTAATGTTTTCTTATGTGGTGAGATGAAAATGTGAAAATAAAATTGCTTTTTTTTTCATTTTCTTCATATAATAAGCGGTGTGACCTAATATGTGATGTATTTTCAAAATGATGAGGGTTCAAATACAAAAAACAAAAATTTACCATGACTTACATCTCCAAGTCACTTGATGGCATAATGTACACCCACCCCTAATTTTTGTGGTCCACACATCAGGCATCATGTGAGGGCAGGGTAAGAGCTCCTGCTCCCATTTTAACCCATTGCACAGTTCTTGGTAAAATTTGTCTGTTAAGCAATAACAATTCAAACAATAAAACAAATAAAGGATTTATAGCGCTAATGAGAGTATTAGTAGGCAGCTATAACAACCCAAACCAGAGTCTCTTCCTTCTTGTAAAAAGTACAGTTCGTTATGGAAATGAGGGAGCAGCACCTTGCAGATAGTCTCGAATCCTGGAGAGGGTCAGTGGATGTGAAAAATAACCAAGAGAAAACAATATAGTGTAGTATCTCCTGACAGTTGGTGAAAGCAGTATAAAACACACAATTTTCAGGAGCTATAGATCAGCTCCAGATGGTTCCACCTGTGTCTAATTGGAGCTGCACCTAAGCTCCTAAAGCATGTGAGTGCATATCATTTTATTTACTCTCTGTATTTTTTATGTACTTCATATTTTTCCTCATTTTTATGGTTTATGGTTATGGTGGGTTTAGTGTGTGTGAGGGGGCAGTCTGTGTGTGTGTAAGGGGGCTGTCTCTGTGAGGGGGCAGTCTGTGTAAGGGGTGTAGGGCATATGAGGGGGCAGTCTGTGTGTGTGTGTGTGTGTGTGTGAGTGAGGTGGACAGTCTGTGTGTGTGTGACGCGGGAAGTATGTGTGTTAGTGGGGCAGTGTGTGTGAGGGGTGTATTGTGTGTTTGTGTGTGAAGAATGCATAGGGTCTATGCTGTGTGTAGGTGGGTGGGATGTGAAAATCTGTCTTAATGTCTCCACCTCCCTTCTTCTTACCTTTTACCAGGGAGGGGGAACATAATGCTGCAAGTCCTGGTGGTTCAGTTGTGGCATGTTCACTTTATCCTGCAGCTCCTCTGGCTGCAGGCTGACTCTCCTGTCCTCCTGCGAGCACAGCACTGTATCGCAGCATGCCATGGTAATGCGCAGCAACGCTCCAACCAGCCTGCTTGCGGGAGGAACACAGAGCCTCCCAGGTCCTTCCCTCCCTCTGCTGGAATTAAGTGCCAGGGGGGCAGTAAGAGAGATCTTTGAGAGAGGGCTTACAGAGAGGCTGCCTCTGCATCTCCACTGCCGGCCTTGGTCCACTGGGTGTTTTCTGCGGAACGCACCACCGCCCGTCTGAACTCCCAAACCGCCCAATAGTGGGCGATAGTGAGCAGGTTGACTGCCCCTGACCTAAACAGTGCCGCAATCACCATAGATACAAACTGCATTGCAACTTGGCATAACTTTTCAAACAAAAGAACTTTGATCAATCTCAGATTACACCTACCTGACTGTTAACTCGTCATGCACATTGTTTTTTCAATAACCGCTGTGCTTCAAGGTGAATTTATTTTATTAGGTATAAAGAAACTAAAATAAAAAATAAGGAATGCTAATCGACTATACCTTCACAGATGCTCCTATGCCGTATCTTATTTCATTATCTCTCTGATTAATTTTGTATTTAATGTCAAACGATAATGTTGGAGCGCACAGATTAGCATGCGGCTTGTTAGGAGGTTGAATCTGGTAATACGTGGGATAATTACTCTGCTTGCTGTTTATTTTCTATAATGAAGCTGCAATGACCTAAATACTAATTAATCTTTATGTTACTACGTAGGTGTAATTAGGTTCCAGTGAAATGTTTGTCGATTTAATAATAAACAGCTTTGCCGGGGTCCATTATGTACAAAATGAACTTCAGAAAAATGTTATTAGAAAATAGAATATCTAGCATATCAATCAACATGGATTGGAAACATTTAAACAGTGGGTATTAACAAATCACAAACAGTGTATACATTTGAATTCATTATTTTGTCTACAAAATTGAGATAATTTATTTGTCCGACATTAACAGTGTATAAATCTGGAAGTCTCATGTTGATTTGCTCAGACTACATTTATACATTGATTATAATGATCATTTATCCACTTTAGGAAAGGTGTGTAACAGGCTGTGAAGGGTATTGTACAGCGTGTCGATTTAAGTCTCAGATCATGAAGTGCAGTTGTAAGCCTATATCCACGAGGGTTATTAGGCTCATATGCCATAACGTGAAGTAGGCATCTCTTTCTATGTCTATGAGATACAGTATGGATTTAAGTCTCTTCATGGGATACAGTAGGGATGTAAGTCTCTCCATGAGATACAGTATGGATGTAAGTCTCTCCATGGGATACAATATGGATGTAAGTCTCTCCATGGGATACAATATGGATGTAAGTCTCTCCATGGGATACAGTATGGATGTAAGTCTCTTCATGGGATACAATATGGATATAAGTCTCTCCATGGGATACAATATGGATGTAAGTCTCTCCATGGGATATAGTATGGATGTAAGTCTCTCCATGGGATACAGTATGGATGTAAGTCTCTCCATTGGATACAATATGGATGTAAGTCTCTCCATGGGATACAATATGGATGTAAGTCTCTCCATGGAATATAGTATGGATGTAAGTCTCTCCATGGGATATAGTATGGATGTAAGTCTCTCCATGGGATACAGTATGGATGTAAGTCTCTCCATTGGATACAATATGTATGTAAGTCTCTCCATGGGATACAGTATGGATGTAAGTCTCTCCATGGGATACATTATGGATGTGTGTCTCTCCATGAGATACAGTATTGATGTAAATCTCTCCATGGGATACAGTATGGATGTACGTCTCTCCATGGGATACAGTATGGATGTAAGTCTTTCCATGGGATATAGTATGGATGTAAGTCTCTCCATGGGATACAGTATGGATGTAAGTCTCTCCATTGGATACAATATGGATGTAAGTCTCTCCATGTGATACAATATGGATGTAAGTCTCTCCATGGGATACAGTATGGATGTAAGTCTCTCCATGGGATACATTATGGATGTGTGTCTCTCCATGAGATACAGTATTGATGTAAATCTCTCCATGGGATACAGTATGGATATAAGTCTCTCCATGGGAGACAGTATATGGGATACAATATGGATGTAAGTCTCTCCATGGGATACAGTATGGATGTAAGTCTCTCTATGGGATACAGTATGGATGTAAGTCTCTCCATGGGAGACAGTATGGATATAAGTCTCTCCGTGGGATACAGTATGGATGTAAGTCTCTCCATGGGATACAGTATGGATGTAAGTCTCTCCATGGGATACAATATGGATGTAGGTCTCTCCTTGAGATACAGTATGGATGTAAGTCTCTCCATGGGATACATTATGGATGTAAGTCTCTCCATGAGATACAGTATTGATGTAAATCTCTCCATGGGATACAGTATGGATGTAAGTCTCTCCATGGGATATAGTATGGATGTAAGTCTCTCCATGGGATACAATATGGATGTAGGTCTCTCCATGGGATACAATATGGATGTAAGTCTCTCCATGGGATATAGTATGGATGTAAGTCTCTCCATGGGATACAGTATGGATGTAAGTCTCTCCATTGGATACAATATGGATGTAAGTCTCTCCATGGGATATAGTATGGATGTAAGTCTCTCCATGGGATACAGTATGGATGTAAGTCTCTCCATTGGATACAATATGGATGTAAGTCTCTCCATGGGATACAATATGGATGTAAGTCTCTCCATGGGATATAGTATCGGTGTAAGTCTCTCCATAGGATACAATATGGATGTAAGTCTCTCCATGGGATATAGTATGGATGTAAGTCTCTCCATGGGATACAGTATTAATGTAAGTCTCTCCATGGGATACAGTATGGATGTAAGTCTCTGTCCATGAGATACAGTAGGGATGTAAGTCTCTCCATGGGACATAGTATGGATTTAAGTCTCACCATGAGATACAGTATGGATGTAAGTCTCTGCATGGGATAGAGTATGGGTGTAAGTTTCTGCCATGGGATACAATATGGATGTAATTCTCTCCATGGGATATAGTATGGATGTAAGTATCTCCATGGGATATAGTATGGATGTAAGTATCTCCATGGGAGACAGTATTGATGTAAGTCTCTCCATGGGAGACAGTATATGGGATACAGTATTGACGTAAGTCTCTCCATGGGAGACAGTATATGGGATACAGTATATGGGAGACAGTATATGGGATACAGTAAGTCTCTCCATTGGATACAATATGGATGTAAGTCTCTCCATGGGATATAGTATGGATGTAAGTCTCTCCATGGGATACAGTATGGATGTAAGTCTCTCCATGGGATACAATATGGATGTAGGTCTCTCCTTGAGATACAGTATGGATGTAAGTCTCTCCATGGGATACATTATGGATGTAAGTCTCTCCATGAGATACAGTATTGATGTAAATCTCTCCATGGGATACAGTATGGATGTAAGTCTCTCCATGGGATATAGTATGGATGTAAGTCTCTCCATGGGATACAATATGGATGTAGGTCTCTCCATGGGATACAATATGGATGTAAGTATCTCCATGGGATATAGTATGGATGTAAGTCTCTCCATGGGATACAGTATGGATGTAAGTCTCTCCATTGGATACAATATGGATGTAAGTCTCTCCATGGGATATAGTATGGATGTAAGTCTCTCCATGGGATACAGTATGGATGTAAGTCTCTCCATTGGATACAATATGGATGTAAGTCTCTCCATGGGATACAATATGGATGTAAGTCTCTCCATGGGATATAGTATCGGTGTAAGTCTCTCCATAGGATACAATATGGATGTAAGTCTCTCCATGGGATATAGTATGGATGTAAGTCTCTCCATGGGATACAGTATTAATGTAAGTCTCTCCATGGGATACAGTATGGATGTAAGTCTCTGTCCATGAGATACAGTAGGGATGTAAGTCTCTCCATGGGACATAGTATGGATTTAAGTCTCTCCATGAGATACAGTATGGATGTAAGTCTCTGCATGGGATAGAGTATGGGTGTAAGTTTCTGCCATGGGATACAATATGGATGTAATTCTCTCCATGGGATATAGTATGGATGTAAGTATCTCCATGGGATATAGTATGGATGTAAGTATCTCCATGGGAGACAGTATTGATGTAAGTCTCTCCATGGGAGACAGTATATGGGATACAGTATTGACGTAAGTCTCTCCATGGGAGACAGTATATGGGATACAGTATATGGGAGACAGTATATGGGATACAGTAAGTCTCTCCATTGGATACAATATGGATGTAAGTCTCTCCATGGGATATAGTATGGATGTAAGTCTCTCCATGGGATACAGTATGGATGTAAGTCTCTCCATTGGATACAATATGGATGTAAGTCTCTCCATGGGATACAATATGGATGTAAGTCTCTCCATGGGATATAGTATGGGTGTAAGTCTCTCCATGGGATACAGTATTAATGTAAGTCTCTCCATGGGATACAGTATGGATGTAAGTCTCTGTCCATGAGATACAGTAGGGATGTAAGTCTCTCCATGGGACATAGTATGGATTTAAGTCTCTCCATGAGATACAGTATGGATGTAAGTCTCTGCATGGGATAGAGTATGGGTGTAAGTTTCTGCCATGGGATACAATATGGATGTAATTCTCTCCATGGGATATAGTATGGATGTAAGTATCTCCATGGGAGACAGTATTGATGTAAGTCTCTCCATGGGAGACAGTATATGGGATACAGTATTGACGTAAGTCTCTCCATGGGAGACAGTATATGGGATACAGTATGGATGTAAGTCTCTCCATGGGAGACAGTATATGGGATACAGTATGGAAGTAAGTCTCTCCATGGGATACAGTATGGATGTAAGTCTCTCCATGGGAGACAGTATATGGGATACAGTATGGATGTAAGTCTCTCCATGGGAGACAGTATATGGGATACAGTATGGAAGTAAGTCTCTCCATGGGATACAGTATGGATGTAAGTCTCTCCATGGGATACAGTATGGATGTAAGTCTCTCCATGGGATACAATATGGATGTAGGTCTCTCCTTGGAATACAGTAAGGAGTATGGATGTAAGTCTCTGTCCATAGGGGGATAATATGGATATAAGTCTCTCCGTGGGTATTAATGTGGATGTATGTCTCAAGCAATTGGAAGGAGTATGGAGATAAACTCACTTTCTTTGTACTAGGATAACATCCCATTTGCTCACCTACTTATACTTTACTCCAGGCTAATGGTTAGAAATGAGAGATTTCCTAAATACAGATGCATGGGTCTCTCCTAGCACAAACATGTCCATCAGCTCTGGACCTTTGTTGAAGATGTGAATCAGGATAAAAGGTAACTAAACAATTGAGCCATTCTGAAACCTGGCACTTTGCTGCCATTTTAGTGAGGGTGTTCAAAATATTCTTATTATCATCTTATAAACATAGTGCAATTATAAACATATATACAAATACAAAAAAACAGGTCCTGCGCTCAAACTCCCACTACTCTTGGGCGGCAGCAAGGACCACAGTACACATCAGCCCAATACATACAGTAAAAACCAAAGAAAAAAAGTTACCTGCGCTCTTCCCAAATCCCTATGCATATTTAAACAAATTGAGGTTATTTTTGCTCCAATGGCCATGAGAGTTTTTAGCCCACCTGCCACGTCAAGGCAAACCTCTCAGGTGGGTCCTACACTGACTTTTCACCTTGCTTCCTTGAGCTTCTGGCATAAATTAGATAGAGCAAACAAATATATATCACCAGAAGATACAAATAGTGCAAAAAGTATTATAAAAATTAAAATATAACAAATAATGTTACTTAGCTTCAAATGACGTATAGCAGCCTCCCTAGGTCGTTACCCAAAAAACAACCTATATCGTATATAGGAAACCACAACAAAAAACAATTCGGGAGATAGCTGTGTAAATCTACAGAGAAAACATAAAGCAAAACATAGTGTGATATTGTTACAAATATAATGTATTGCGCAGTAATCAGTTGCACTCACTAAATAAAAGTAGGTATAAGCGCTCTAAGGGTACCTCCCCAGATATGATGGGGGGTCAAAACAATCCTTCCGTTCGCCTCCAAATTCTTATTCCGCCCAAAGACATCCACAGGTCAGGGTTTAAAAACGTAAAGAAAATGTATTCGATAAAAATATATATAAATATATAAGCAGTCACCAATTTAGCATAGGATACGGATGTAGAAGAATAGTCCTACGCGTTTCGTTCGTTATGAACTTCCTCAGGGACCCCAATAAAAAAAATCACTGTGTGTGAATACAAAATACAGAATAAACATATGTTTATTCTGTATTTGGCGGAATAAGAATTTGGAGGTGAACATAAATTAGATATATTTTTTGCTAGAAGCTCGAAGAAGCAAGTTAAAAAGTCAGTGTAGAACAGAGTTTGAGCGCAGGACCTGGTTTTTATATCTGTATTCACTTTTGTATCACACAGCTGTTACAATGCCGCCGCCAAACCCATGTTTTCCTTATTAAGGGTTTATAAGCATGTAGGGGTTTAGAACGATACCCCTCTCAGTCTCATTAGAGATATTTTTGCCAGAAGCTCATGGAAACAAGGTGTAAAGTCAGTATAAACATATTGAGTATCTGATAATGATCACATACAAACATTAAAACGTAGTTGGCAAATATTGATAAAATAGAAAAATAACTATTAGATTTCCACGTAAAAGATGATAAAACCCATGTTATATATATAACATGCCAGGCATTTATTCAGTTGGCACCCGCAAAGGGGGGGGGGGGGGGGGGGGGGGGAGGGGCGACGATATTTTGTACTTCTGAATTAAGGAGGTGATAACACAACTTTATTTATCACAGTATTCAGTGCAGACATGGGACACAGCAAAATAAACAGAAAATGCCAGACGCCTTATATTCCAGAGCTGAATTTAGAGAACCTGTAAGCTCCCCCTTTGGGTCTCATTTTATTCACCCTCTTGTCATCTAATTTACGTTTCAAAGATAAAACCATTTAACTTCAAGGATTCTTTTTTATACCATAAGCAGAGGAAGTGCCTGGCCAAACCTCCCTGCCACAAGCAGGATTTGTGTTCGTAGGTGACTGTATAAATAAACACAAAATATTTGAATAAATAAACAAAATGTAAACAGAGCTCCTTTTTAACAGCTATTAGCAGTGACTGACACATTTTATCTTCACATATCCGTCAGGGTTGTTGAAACATAATATTTTTGCAGAATATTTTATTGTGGCCTTTAGGGCATCAAAGTCCTGCCCTGCAGGATATAAAATATATAAGTCCCCCGGGGGAAATCGAGTTAATCATTGTGATTCTAACATCAATTAATTTATTAATGTCATAGTGGGCATAGATGAATTCCACATACTGACAGGCGGTACTTTCATTCCCTGCCCAACAAAACACACAATGTATAACTGTCCCTCAAAAATCGAGGGATCAGGCAAGGTTCCCGTGGGCCTGAGCCAGTGAAATAACGCAGTTTCAGCTAGCCAGCTGTCTTAAACTAGGAGAGGTACAAGACGAAGAACAGGGCCGCCCACCGCAAAATTCATTCAAGGATTCTTACTTCATTAGTGGAGTAAATACCTACCCTCCTAACCAATTATAGTAAATATATTAACACTTCTTGTTTAATCTATGGTACACAGCCCTTGGTAGTTAGTATGCTGCTGCCTTTTAATCATTTACATAAAAAAAAATACAAGCATTAATTAATTAATACAAAATTAAATAAATTGTGTGGAATTAGCCAGTTAATTGCGAAAATTAGGGCAAAATATGTTTGTTTTTTTTGTTTTTTAATTTTCCCTATTTTGTCCTATAATTTGAATCCGCTAGTCAGTTTCCAGTTTATTAATAAACATTATGGAGTGCTTAGTTGATCTTAATGTATAATCAGCAATGTATCATGTTTTCCTGCATACAGTTTACTGTATGGACATTCCATCAGATCGGATCTCTTAGAAGGAACTCTTAAGATTTCACCGTGGCAGGAAAACTTACTGTGCCAGAAAATGCCATCATCCTTTTTGGCGTTTGGAGGGTTAAAAACGTGTGAAAGGCTTGGAGTTTCAACAACACTGAATTCTCTTATGTCTGGTCCTATTGGCCACTGCGCTTTGGAATATGTGATTTTGCCAAACTAAATTCGTTTATTAAGAAGCGCAAGCAAATGTCAGCCTAAAAATAGTTATGAGAGGTAAAAGGACTTTCTTGTCTGAGCTTTAAAAATAGTCTGACTTCAGAAATAACTTTGCTGGAATAAATTCTGGTTATTTTTTATATGCTCCCAAGCTGTATGTCATGCTGTGTTAGGTCTGTTCTGTGATAATGTCGATGGCAGAGAGTGTTAGAGATTAACTGTTTGAGTGCTGAACTGACAGTTGTGTGAACTCCGAGAGGAATGATGCTCTCATACTACATTTATTGAAGACTTTTTCAAGGCTTCCAAAAATGCGATATTAAAGTTCAGGCCTAAAATAGTGGGACAGAAATTGTGCCTGTCCCGTCATATCTGGGACAGCTGGGCACCTATAGAAACATTGTAAAGTGTCACGTAGCCTACATAGGGTTATTTCTTAAAGTGAATTTCAAATTAAAGGCCGAGTAGGTGAAATGAAAGTATAACTGACCTTTTCTATTTTGAGCTTAAATTTGAAATTCACTTAGCATTCACATTGTATTTTCACTTTCATTACAGTTAAATATGGCTAAAACTATGGTTGGGACTGAGCAGCTAAAAAAAAATAAACAAAAAGATAAACACAAAACAAATAAAAATAAACAAGTGAAAGAATGACGCTTAAAATTAGATCGATACATAAAACCATAAAAACTAGAAACTTCTTAGGAACAAAGCAGCACCTATAGCGTGTGTTAGCCCAAAACACTCCTAACACAATAAAAACAGATAAAAAGGGTGCGCAATATATATTATAAATTAAAGTGCATATTCAAAAAGATAGGCTGTCATTTTGCAACACAACATATACAGTACAAAGTGCAATATGCAACCCTACTCACATAAAGTGACAAAGCGTATGCTGACAATCAGCAAATATGTGCAAAATATTTATATATAAAAGTGCAGTCTGCAACTGGTGCGTATAATTAATAACAACTTACACTGAAGACATTAATGAGGGAAAATACAGCTCCAAACGAGGAACATAAAAAGGAAACAAAATAGTATATAGTATAATATTGTAAGATAAAAATAACTAAAATGCAAAAGTTACATAGTTACATAGCTGAATAGAGACTTGCGTCCGTCAAAGTAATTGGAAATAAACTCACAAACGTAGAGCAGAAAAGTCTGCTCTAACTGTAATGGCCCAAAGCACAGACTTCCACTGCAGCCAATGTAGATAGGTAAACACTGTCTTTATTTCCAATATAATACTTAAAACATACTGCTGTAGGTAAAATATAACCGGATCCCTTATGGTAACAGTCCTGGAATAAGTGTAACCGCCGGCTTTTCTGTGTTTCGTGTTGTACACGTTCCAGGGCTGGCTGTACTATCGATCAGGATACTTCCGGGAGGGGGAGTTTGCGTGATGACATCTACCCCTAGTCAGATGACACGTTTCGCCGAATCATTGGCTTCTTCAGACAAAACAAATAATCTCTGATCAACCAATCCAATGCTTCTCATAGAAGGACATTGTAGACAAGTTGTGTGTATGCTGCATGTGCTGTACGTATCCAATCAAATGCTTCTCATAGGGACGTTGACTGTCACATGAATGAGTGAAACTTGGTAGTTGCAGAGCAAGCTCCTCTGGTAGCTGCTGAGATGACGTTGTCTGGATGCCTCTGACGACTGCTGAGATTAACTGGTCTGGGTGCCTCTGTTGGCAGCTGAGATTTAGTGGTCTGGGCCTGGTGACTGTTGTGATGAAGTGGTCTTGGTGCCTCTGGTGGCTGTTGAGTTGAAGTGGTCTGGGCGCCTCTGATGACTGGTGAGATGAAGTGGTCTGGGCGCCTCTGATGACTGATGAGATAAATTGGTCTGTAAGCCTCTGATGGCTGTTGAGAGTGGTCTGGGCAACTCTGGTGGCTTCTGAGATGAAATGGTCTGGACTCCTCTGATGACTGCTGAGATAAGTGGTCTGGGTGCCTGGTGGCTGTTGTGATGAAGTGGTCTCGGTGCCTCTGGTGGCTCTCTAATTGAAGTGGTCTCGGTGCCTCTGGTGGCTGTTGAGTTGAAGTGGTCTGGGCGCCTCTGATGACTGGTGAGATGAAGTGGTCTGTGCGCCTCTGATGACTGGAGAGATAAATTGGTCTGCAAGCCTCTGATGGCTGTTGAGAGTGGTCTGGGCAACTCTGGTGGCTTCTGAGATGAAATGGTCTGGACTCCTCTGATGACTGCTGAGATAAGTGGTCTGGGTGCCTGGTGGCTGTTGTGATGAAGTGGTCTCGGTGCCTCTGGTGGCTCTCTAATTGAAGTGGTCTCGGTGCCTCTGGTGGATGTTGAGTTGAAGTGGTCTGGGCGCCTCTGATGACTGGTGAGATGAAGTGGTCTGTGCGCCTCTGATGACTGGTGAGATAAATTGGTCTGCAAGCCTCTGATGGCTGTTGAGAGTGGTCTGGGCAACTCTGGTGGCTTCTGAGATGAAATGGTCTGGACTTCTCTGATGACTGCTGAGATAAAGTGGTCTGGGTGCCTCTGGTGGCTGTTGAGTTGAAGTGGTCAATGCGCCTTTGATGATTGCTGAGATGTAGTGGTCTGGATGTTTCTAGTGGCTGTTGAAATACGGTGGTCTGGGCGCCTGGTAGCTGTTAAAATTAGGTGGTCTCTGTGCATTTAGTAATCTTTAAAAGAATGAAGAAATGGTAGATTAACTTTTCAATAAGAAATACAAAGTCCTCTAGAAACACTATTTATTGGTCCAAGAATAGTACAATAGCAGGGAGATTTGCAAAGCATACGCAGCAATAACAAAAATCAAGAAATGATTATATTTTTTATGATTTATACAGGGAATATCCCACAGCACTGTAACATTGGTAAGCACGATCTATAAGTAATTGCAGCAAATCTTCTTGAACCTCATTTTGACTGACAGGAATGAGAGGTGGAAAGGCCCTGATCAAAACGTATAAAACATTATTTCAAAAATATATAGGTCAATAAAGCAATGTATCATAAAATGGTTTATAAAACAAAGTATAGAAATATAACATTGGTAAAAAAATCTTGAATCAAAAATATAAAATAGTTTATGAAGCAATGTATTAAAATGAAAATGAGCTTTTCTAAAAACGTATGTTTGTTTATCATTTTATGATAACTCGGGTTCAGAATTTGCAGTAGGTCCCAATAAGCTGCAGTATAACGTGAGCATGGCTCGAAATGATATGAAAATGCTACAAATGAATGGAAACTTCTATAACTGATAACAGTTTAATTACAAAAACTGTAACTACTCGCAGGTGTTGGTGTAACTGCACACTATTCTCCAGATAATTTTTTCAATAAAACACGGTATTTTAGGAAATTGAAAAAATAAAAATTTGCTAAATTAGCCAAGTTGTGACTGCAGCTACGTTAGAGAACTGTGAGCAAACTCCTTAATCCAATTTATGAGCCATTCTCAGCCGAATTAAGACTCAAATATGCGTATTTTACTTTCTGAACAGTAGGTGGAGCTGTAGCAAAGTACAATATGTATTTATGGCTCAATGCACTTGGGTAGAAGAGAGGACACTGTGTTTCTGTTGTAATGTTTTCTCTATGATTTTCTACTCTTTCCGTTGTGATAAAATACAGCTAGTATTATGGCATCGAATTAGGTATGTGGAAGCTTCCGTAGAACTCCTTTTTAATAATGTTTCTTTTTTATTACATGCAGCTCCAAAGACAGAGCCAAAAAAGAAGGACGTGCCAACTGTATCTGGGAAAGTAGAAGCTGAAGATGCGAAGAAAGTTGGTGGCAAAGGGGGAAAGAAAAAAGATGGAGAAAAAGCCAAAGGTGAAGGTAAAGAAGGAAAGGGAGAAGGGAAAGGAGATGGAAAAAGTGGTAAAGGGGATGGCAAAGGAGGAAAAGGAGACGGAAAAGATGGAAAAACCAAAGGAGAGGATAAAGGCGGGAAAGATAGTTCAAAAAAGAAAGAAGGAGAAAAGGGAGCAGGAAAGAAAAGTGGGAAAGATACCGGAGCTCAAAAATCAACAGGAGGGGCAAAATCTGATGGAAAAGGGGCAGGTGCCCCAAAAGCACCGGCAAAGAAACCCCCTGCAAAAAAATGACATTCTTAGAGGAATCTGAAAAAAGTGGACATTCATTCTGCCAATGGAACCTACCAGGAGTATCACCTCCACCTACTCCCAAAAACTTGATTTTATTGTACTGTACAAAAACTGATTTTTTTTTTTTTTTGCCAAAGAGCTTAATATATATTTTTGAAATGTATCAAGCCTACCATTAATAATTTGGAGTATTAACTTTCATTTGTTAGTTTTCTAAAAAAAAGATGTTATGACTGTAAATACATAATATATATTATCTACCAATGTGTGACCCAATTCTTCAAGTCTCTGATCACTTTTCTACACTGTGCTATTTATCTAGCTTATCAAAAATAAAAATGAACAAGATTTAAATGACTGCAAAATGTGAAGAAAAGTAATTTCAAAGTCATGTAAGTGTTAGAATGGATAGGCAGTGAAAGGTGGGAGATTATTGATAAATAAGGACAAAAGTTGAATAATTAATTACAGCCGCTGTACATCTCACCTAAGTGTTTTCATCAACCGCAACATAAAAAAAAGATCACGTTATGTTTAACAATAGTAGTAAGAGAGCACATTTTTAGTGAATTCTACATTTATCACACCAGCACAATATATATTCTCTATATTGGGATTTTTTTCACAGTATATTAATTTTTTTATCTTAATATTTTCAGTTATTTCTGGGTAGTATATGTTTACGTTAACCCCATATTCAGACTTTGACCACAAAAAATATATAGCAAATAAAAATGTGATACTATGAGAAATAATGATTTAACCCCTTAAGGACCGGACTGTTTTTGCGATGTTGTACATTTGCGACCAGGCATCTTTTTACACTTTTGTGGTGTTTGTGTTTAGCTGTAATTTTCCGCTCTCTCATTTACTGTTCCCATACAAATTATATATTGTTTTTTTCAGGACAAAAGGGGCTTTCTTTACATACCCTTATTTATATAATCTCATGTAATTTAATTTTTCAAAAATGAAAAAATATGATGAAAAATTGAAAAAAATACATGTTTTTTTACTTTTATGTGAAAAATCTTTTACTCACCTACAAAAGCGAATGAAAAAAACTGCTAAATAGATTCAAAATTTTGTCCTGAGTTTAAAAATACCCAGTGTTTACATGCTTTTTGCTATTTTTTTGCATGTTATAGGGCTATAAGTACAAGTAGGATATTGCGGTTTCAAAACATACATTTTTAAAATGTATCAATAGTGACATTGTAACATTATTATCTGTCATAAATCGCTGAATAACACCCCACATGTACATATTTTTTTTAAAGTAGACAACCCAGGGTATTCAGTATGTCCAGACTTTTTTAGTAGCCACTTAGTCGCAAACACTGGCCAAAGATAGCGTTCATATTTGTTTGTGTGTGAAAAAAGTAAAAAACTAAATTGAACGCTAATTTTGGCCAGTGTTTGTGACCAAGTGGTTACTAAAAAAGACTGGACATACCCCATTTGCAATACCTTGGGTTGTCTTCTTTTGCAAATGGTATGCCATCATGGGGGTAATTCTCATTCCTGGGCTACCATACGCTCTCAAAGGCAACGTAACCAACCTGGCCATTTTCAATGTAAAAATATTTGACCCATATATTTGACCCTGTAACTTTCAAAAACGCTATAAAACCTGTACATGGGGGGTACTGTTATACTCAGGAGACTTTGCTGAACACAAATATTAGTGTTTCAAAACTGGAAAATGTATCACAACAATTATATCATCAGTAAAAGTGCTGTTTGTGTGTGAAAAATGCAAAAAAAGTCACTTTCACTGACAATATCATCGCTGTGATATGTTTTACTGTTTTGAATCACTAATATTTGTGTTCAGCAAAGTCTCCCGAGTAAAACAGTACCCCCCATGTACAGGTTTTAGGGTGTCGTAGAACGTTACAGGGTAAAATACAGTGATAGCAAATTAAATTCTCTGGACTTTCGGCCTGGGTTGGCAGGCAGGTGCCTTAAATTGCAATCAATAAAATAACTTAATTATGTAAAAATATTACATAAATACGCACGTAGAATTTAAATATATATGCCTATTTATATATTTGAAGTCTACGTGCATATTTATATAATTATTTATGTAATTTTGTATATGGACATATGAATAGTTCATATTCTTTTTATTTATTTATATATACATAGATATATATACAATTTCATTCTAAGTGTATTTTGATATAAATATATATATATATTAATATCAAAATACAGTTAGAATAAAATTTCGTATAGATATATAATTTTTTTTAATTTTTATTATTATTTTTACATGTTTAATTTAATTTAAATTACTTTTTATTTGTATTTTATAATCATATATATATATACAATATATATAGTTATTATATATATTATATATATATACGTGTGTAATTTAATTATAAGTGTATTTTTATATTAATATATGTACATATTAATATAAAAATACACTTAGTATGACATTATACATATGATATATAGCCATATATTATATAGGTATAATATATGTCTATATATCATATATATATATATACACATATATAATAATATTTGTTTTTTTATTCACTTTAACTTAATTTTTTTTAATGATTTTACACTAGCAGGGAGACTGCCTGTCAGCACAGACAGTCCCCCTGCAGGCAGACACATGGACACCTATTGTCACCATGTGGTCGCCCTGTTGGGCGATCACATGGCCACAGGGGTCCTAATCTGCCATGGGGAGACTGTCTGGGCTGCAGGCAGTCTCCCCACACCGGGAGCAACGCCGATCGCCGCCGGGGGAACGACGGCGATCGGGTAAGTACATCTTAAATTTAGGACGGTTCAGGACCGTCGTCGGTCGGCAATGGAAAAATGCCGATGACGGTCCTGAACCGTCCTGCGTCCTTAAGGGGTTAAAATAACAGAATAAAAATCTTCAGAAAATAGCTGGTTAAAAAACGACACATTAACACATATTTTTTTGTCAATCACTTTTTTTATTGAGGATATAACACCCACGGATCCAAAGGGGGGCAGGGAGGGGTTGGTGGGGGTAAGGGATAAAGCGGCTAGTCAGAAGATCAGCCTTGCTATTGTGATATTCAGCTTGTTCAGAATTCAGATACATTTTTGATTGGAATTTTAAAATTCGGAAACACAGCGAATATGCATAAGCTTGGCTGAATTTCAATCTGGAAAAAATATCGACAAATTGCAAATTCATAAATAGGACTTTGCGTTTTGTAAGAAAAGTGCATTAGGTCAATATAAAACAAATCAATTATTTTTGTATTTATAATAAAACAAAAATATTTTTACTCAATTGAATTACAATGTGCTGCATTAATGTGCCGAGTTTAGAAGGGTCTATTCCCTACAGTAGGTTGCTGGTGACCTGAAAACGACTTCAACAGAGCTGGAAAAATTCTCAGTCAGCTCAGTTTTGTGAAATGGTGTGCCCCATTAGCTTAGAACACATGGGTTATTACATTTCATACTATAATTATCTGGAAGTCTTGGGGTTAATGAGGGATTCCAGGCTGTGATTGCAGTTTTTATGTTTCGAATTTGGAAGCAACAATGAAAATGATGGAAAACAGCCATCAATTTACAGTTGAAACATAGTTACATAGTTACATAGTTACATAGCTGAAAAGAGACTTGCGTCCATCAAGTTCAGCCTCCCTCACATATATTTTTTGCTGTTGATCCAAAAGAAGGCAAAAAAACCCAGTTTGAAGCACTTCCAATGTTGCATCAAGCTAGGAAAAAAATTCCTTCTTGACCCCAGAATGGCAGTCAGATTTATACTTGGATCAAGCAGTTATTACCCTACATTGAAACATTATATCGTTGAATATTCTGTTTTTGCAAGTATGCATCTAGTAGCTGTTTGAACATCTGTGTGGACTCTGATAAAACCTCTTCTTCAGGCAGAGAATTCCACATCCTTATTGTTCTTACAGTAAAAAAAAACCTTTACTTTGCCTTAGTCGAAATCTTCTTTCTTCTAGTCTAAACGCATGACCTCGTGTCCTATGTAAAGTCCGGTTTGTGAATAGATTTCCACACAATGGTTTGTATTGGCCCCGAATATATTTGTATATTGTTATCATATCCCCTCTCAGGCGATGTTTTTCTAAACTAAATAGGTTTAAATGTGTTAACCTTTCTTCATAGCTGATATGTTCCATTCCTTTTATTAATTTTGTAGCCCGCCTTTGCACTTTTTATAGTGCCATAATATCCTTCTTTAGAACAGGTGTCCAAAATTGCACAGCATATTCAATGTGTGGTCTTACCAGTGATTTATAAAGAGGCAAAATGATATTCCCGAGAATGAATGCCCTTTTTCATGCATGACAACACCTTACTGGCCTTGGCCACTGCTGATTGACATTGCACATTGTTGCATAGTTTGTTGTCTATAACAATTCCCAAGTCCTTTTCGTGTGTTGTTATCCCTAATTCGCTTCCATTAAGGGTATACGTTGCTTGTGTATTCTTTATGCCAAAGTGCATAACTTTGCATTTTTCAACATTACATTTCATCTGCCATTTGAGTGCCCACTCCCCCAGTCTATCTAAATACCTCTGCAGCAAAGTAATATCTTACTCACATTGTATTCTTTTACAGAGTTTTGTGTCATCTGCAAACACTGAAACATGGCTTTCAATGCTGTCTTCAAGATCTTTTATAAAAATGTTAAATAGAAGGGGTCCCAGAACAGACCCCTGAGGGACACCACTTGCCACCTCTGTCCAGCTTGAAAATTTACCATTAACGACAACTCTTTGTACTCGTTTTTTAAGCCAAACAGACACTAGGTTATCATATTGAAGTAGATAAATACTACTGGAAACATCACACAAATGATCCTAATTTAAAATGACTGAATTAAAGCAAAAAGCAACTGTTAAAAGATTATTTCCATTGACGAGGTTAATCATACTGGGGTGGAGATGGCCATAGCATCACTTGGATGTCCACGTCCAGCCTAGGGGCCTTCAAGTTTGTAGTCTTTACTGCTTGGTACCCAATGTCAATATTTGAATTACTGAATAAGAGTTCTTTTTTTAACTCCCTCTTATAGAAATGACTGTTATTCATTGTTTAATTGGTGCTACAGATTAGCAGATAATGCCTACTAAGTAAACTGCTTTAGGTATCATTAAGAGATAACAAGCTTGGAGTTTGTATCTCATAGACACTTTTGGCCAATCCACTGCTTCTAATATCGAGGCATTGGGACACCCAGCAATTGCTATGATCCTCCAGCAAGGCTCCTCCATGAGATACCCTCACTTCTCCTTTAAGTGATCTGTCGAGTGATGAAGGAAACCATCCTATATATCTAGATGATCCAGGAGGTGATACCCAAGGGAGTTTGTAAAAGTGCAGGTTTCTCTTGCGTAATATAAGGCACATGAGACACGTTCTTAGTCCTGGAAACGATATCGTAAGCTAAGGTTCTTTTGGGGTTTTCCTTTAATTCATTGTAAAATTAAATAACAAATCCATTTCAACCTCTTAACCCCAAACTCTCTATTCTATAAATGGTTAAAGATATAGAAATCTCACACATTTTTGTTATTGTTGAGCTATGAAGCAATAGAAGGTGTCAGTTAAGGAAATTATTTCATTTTAAACATTGTGGCAATTTAATAAGCATTGAAAAATCACCGTAATGCATCTTCATACATAAAATACTTGACATGTCATTGCATTTCAGAATTTTCTAATTTTATTTTGGAATATGTTGCAATATACGGGATGATATCTTCCCCCAGCAGCATTCTATTATAGTGATGATTTTCAATAGAATACTTTACATTGTGCCTCTACCTGCCCTTGGGGAGCAGCACAGCTTTAAATTCCCTAGATCAGATGCAAATCGCTCTCTCTGCCGGTTTCTATTATCGGATGCTGCGAATGAACACCAGGTCTTAGACACTAAGCTGTGATTAATGTCGTATAAAAAAATAACATTTCTTCCGGGTAATATTATAATGCTACTAAAATCGGAAAACTTTATTTTTTAATAACAGAATTAACTTTTATTTCAATACACAAAATGACTTTTTGTAAAGGGATACTCCAGGCAACTAGTGTATGATAATGATATGATGGAGCAGTTAGAAAAAAATCTGCACTTTTCAATGAGCTGAGGAGTAGTGATGTACCGAACTGTTCGCCAGCGAATAGTTCCTGGCGAACATAGCGTGTTCGCGTTCGCCACGGCGGGCGAACACATGCGCGGTTCGATCAGCCCCCTATTAGTCATCATTGACTCAACTTTGACCCTGTGCCTCACAGTCAGCAGACACATTCCAGCCAATCAGCAGCAAACCCTCCCTTCCAGACCATCCCACCTTCTGTACAGCATCCATTTTAGATTCATTCTGAAGCTGCATTCTTAGATAGAGGAGGGAAAGTGTAGCTGCTGCTCATTTCATAGGGAAATGTATAGCTAGGCTAGTGTATTCAGTGTCCACTACAGTCCTGAAGGACTCATCTGATCTCTGCTGTAAGGACAGCACCCCAAAAAGTCATTTTTAGGGCTAGAACATCAGTCTGCTTTTTTTTTTTTGTGTAATCTAATTGCAGTTGCCTGCCTGCCTGCCTGCCTGCCAGCTTCTGTGTCAGGCTCACAGTGGATACTGTGCCCACTTCACCAGTGCCACCACTCATATCTGGTGTCACAATAGCTTGCATTTAAAAACAAAAACATTTTTTTCACTGTAATAGATTGAATAGCAGTTAGTTGACTGCAAGCGTCTGTGTGTCAGGCCTACAGCGTGTACTCTGCCAACCTCTGCCAGTGCACAGTGCCACTCATATCTGGTGTCACAATAGCGTGCATTTAAAAACAAAAACATTTTTTTCACTGTTATAGATTGAATAGCAGTTAGTTGTCTGCAAGCGTCTGTGTGTCAGGCCAACAGCGTGTACTCTGCCAACCTCTGCCAGTGCACATTGCCACTCATATCTGGTGTCACAATAGCGTGCATTTAAAACCAAAACACTTTTTCCACTTTTGTAGATTGAATAGCAGTTAGTTGTCTTCAAGCGGTAGTCAGGCCTACAGCGTGTACTCTGCCAACCTCTGCAAGTACACATTGCCACTCATATCTGGTGTCACAATAGCGTGCATTTAAAACCAAAAAACTTTTTTCACTGTTATAGATTGAATAGCAGTTACTTGTCTGCAAGCGGGTGTCAGGCCTACAGCGTGTACTCTGCCAACCTCTGCAAGTGTACATTGCCACTCATATCTGGTGTCACAATAGCAGGCATTTAAAACCAAAAAACTTTTTTCACTGTTATAGATTGAATAGCAGTTAGTTGTCTTCAAGCGGGTGTGTCAGGCCTACAGCGTGTACTCTGCCAACCTCTGCAAGTGCACATTGCCACTCATATCTGGTGTCACAATAGCGTGCATTTAAAACCCAAAAACTTTTTTCACTGTTATAGATTGAATAGCAGTTAGTTGACTTCAAGCGGGTGTGTCAGGCCTACAGCGTGTACTCTGCCAACCTCTGCCAGTGCACATTGCCACTCACATCTGGTGTCACAATAGCGTGCATTTAAAACCAAAAAACGTTTTTCACTGTTATAGATTGAATAGCAGTTAGTTGTCTTCAAGCGGGTGTGTCAGGCCTACAGCGTGTACTCTGCCAACCTCTGCCAGTGCACATTGCCACTCACATCTGGTGTCACAATAGCGTGCATTTAAAACCCAAAAACTTTTTTCACTGTTATAGATTGAATAGCAGTTAGTTGTCTTCAAGCGGGTGTGTCAGGCCTACAGCGTGTACTCTGCCAACCTCTGCCAGTGCACATTGCCACTCACATCTGGTGTCACAATAGCGTGCATTTAAAACCAAAAAACTTTTTCCACTGTTATAGATTGAATAGCAGTTAGTTGTCTTCAAGCGGGTGTCAAGCCTACAGCATGTACTCTGCCAACCTCTGCCAGTGCACATTGCCACTCATATCTGGTCTCACATTAGCTTGCACGCATAGTACCACTAATCCAAAAAAAATGACAGGCAGAGGCAGGTCACCCCGCAGGGGCCGTCGTGGTCGTGGTGCTGTGATTCCCTTTTGCCCTAGAATAATGCCCAGTTTTCAGAGGCCACGTACCCTGAACTTGAAAAGTTCTGAGGACATAGTTGACTGGCTAACACAGGACACCCAATCTTCTACAGCTTCCGCTCGGAACCTTGACGCACCATCCTCCTCCAGCTTAGCTTCGGTCACCTCTCAAGATACCACTCACCCGCCTGCCGCCACCACCAACACTAGCACCACAGCCGCTTCACTTTATCTGTCAGAGGAGTTATTTACACATCCGTTTGAAGAAATGAGTAATGCGCAACCATTATTGCCAGAGGATGTAGATAACAGGGATATGTCTCAGTCAGGCAGTATTACACACATGGACGTACGGTGTGATGACGATGATGTTGTACCCGCTGCTGCTTCCTTTGCTGAGTTGTCAGCTACAAGTGAAGCGGTTAATGATGACGATACGTCCATGGATGTCACGTGGATGCCCGCTAGGCAAGAAGAAGAACAGGGCGAAAGTTCAGATGGGGAGACAGAGAGGAGGAGGAGACGAGTTGGAAGCAGGGGGAGGTCGTCGCAAGGAGCTAGTGGCACAGTCAGACAGCATGCATCGGCACCCGGGGTCAGCCCGACAGCATGCCAATCAAGGCATGCTGTGTCCACCACCAGAATGCCGTCATTGCAGAGCTCAGCAGTGTGGCATTTTTTTTGTGTGTCTGCCTCTGACAACAGCGATGCCATTTGCAACCTGTGCCAAAAGAAACTGAGTTGTGGGAAGTCCAACACCCACCTAGGTACGACTGCTTTGCGTAGGCACATGATCGCACATCACAAACGCCTATGGGATCAACACATGAGTACAAGCAGCACACAAACTCAAAGCCGCCATCCTCCTCCTGGTCCAGCATCTTCAGCCACATCAACCACTGCTGTCCTCCTTGCCCCTCTCAACCATCTGCCACTCCGTCTCTCGCCTTGAGCAGTTCCCGCTCATCTGCCCACAGTCAGGTGTCTGTCAAGGACATGTTTGAGCGTAAGAAGCCAATGTCACAAATTCACCCCCTTGCCCGGCGTCTGACAGCTGGCTTGTCTGAACTATTAGCCCGCCAGCTTTTACCATACAAGTTGGTGGAGTCTGAGGCGTTCAAAAAATGTGTGGCTATTGGGACACCGCAGTGGAAGGTACCCGGACGAAATTTATTTTCACAAAAGGCAATCCCCAACCTGTACTCGATTGTGCAAAAGGAAGTAATGGCATGTCTGGCACACAGTGTTGGGGCAAGGGTCCATCTGACCACTGATACCTGGTCTGCAAAGCATGGTCAGGGCAGGTATATCACCTACACTGCACATTGGGTAAATCTGCTGACAGCTGCCAAGCATGGAATGCGTGGCTCTGCAGAGGAGTTGGTGACACCGCCACGACTTGCAGGCAGGCCTGCTGCCACCTCCTCTACTCCTCCTACTCCATCCTCGTCCATAACCTCCTCGGCTGAGTCCTATTCTGCTGCTGCGTCTTGCTCCACATCAACGTCACCCCCCCCCAGCTCCCCAGGTACTATTCCACATCCCGGATACGGCAGTGTCACGCCGTCTTGGGTTTGACTTGCTTGAAAGCAGAGAGTGACACCGGACAAGCACTCCTGTCTGCCCTGAACACACAGGTGGAAAAGTGGCTGACTCCGCAGCAACTGGATATAGGCAAAGTGGTTTGTGACAACGGAACAAATTTGTTGGCGGCATTGAAGTGTCAGTGTGTATCAGGGTCTCTGAGGACAGGTGTCAATCCATATCCATTGTGATTTAGGAATGTTAGGTGATTTATGCCCTTTATGGATTAAAACCAGACTCTGCATCAACTGTGTAATTTTCCATGGGAGTTTTGCCATGGGTCCCCCTTCGGCATGCCACAGTCCAGGTGTTAGTCCCCTTGAAACAACTTTTCCATCACTATTGTGGCCAGAAAGAGTCCCTGTGGGTTTTAAAATTCGCCTGCCCATTGAAGTCTATGGCGGTTCGCCGGTTCGTAAGCCCTTATAAAATGTTAAAGGGATAGTCCACTTCCCAAATACAAAAAAATCTATGAAAAAAAAAATACTTTTTAGTAGATATAACCCAATGAAATACGCATGCATTTAATTCTGCACTTTTTTGATTGGGCTATATCTAAAAGCAGCTTGCAAAGGCGGCAGTTCTCTTGTCTGCAGCCTTTGTAAGCCCTCCCCTTTTAAGCCAGTCCAAACATTCTGTGACTGTCCAATAACAGACTTCCCAATGCAGCTCAATGAAAAGTCTTTGCAAGGCAGGTGTTCTGGGTAATTGATAAGGGGGGGGGGGAGGTGTAACAAAGTTCATTTATAAAAGTGCCAGTTTGTGTTGAAATCTGCCCTTTTTGCAAAATTGAAAACCTAGGACACACTCTTCACACATAAAGTGCTTACGCCAGCTACATCTAGAGTGTCCCTTTAATTTTGTGGAACAAAACTGGATATAATATAATAATATATAATATAATCACGAACATTCACAGAGCTTCTTGGAACAAACAAAAGTAAGACATCTAAACAAACCCAAGACAGAAGCTTTATATTTAATATCTATTGATTGCGTTGGAATTTCAAAAATCAATATGAGTATTTTGTAAAGATATTAGCTTGACGGAATGTGCGACAGTGACAGGGTAATGACAGAGCAGCTGTAAGTTTAATAATAATCTCTGGGGCTGTCATCTACCGACAACATGAAATAAAAGTTAGAGTGAGAGCAAGGAATGTTTTTTTCTAAAAATGAAATAAAAACCAGAAGTGTCAAATCTTTCTAGAAGAACCACTCTAAGCACCATAACCATTATAGCCCTCTGTAGTGGTTATGGTGTCAGGAGTGCCTGGTGCTCTATAACAGTTAGTTGTCAGACCATTTAAGGAAGGTATGGCAACTTACCTGGGGTCCACCGGGCACCTCTCACCAACCCCACTTAGCTAAGCCCTGTCATGCAGATTATCGTGCTCTCAGACAAGAAGTGCGGCCATTTACAGCTTGAGGTTAGCTCAATGGTTTCCAGGCTCCTGTGGACCCTAGTGGTTGTCATGGGCATGGCTAGGGTAAGACAAACACCAGAGTTTGAACCCCCTAAATTTGTCCACTTCCTTCCCAAAACTTAAACTTAAACTAACACAGAGATACAAACACCCAGACAGGCAGGTGTACGCAGGCACAGACTGGCACAAACACAGGCACAGATAGAGACAGGAACAGCACGAAGGCACACACACACACCCACACACACACAAAGACTCATAAGTATAGACAGGCATGCACAGAAACAGATGGACACAGACAGGCTCACGTGAACAAAAAGAGGTACACACAGAAACAGACAGGCACACATTAGCACAGACAGACACGCATAGAGAGGCACGATTAGGCACAGACAGACAGTCACAGACAGGCATAGATAGGAATACACAGATACATACAGGCACACACGGATACAGTCGGGCACACACAGAAAGACACACACAAGCACAGACAGGCATACATAGATATACTTACATATCATACCATAAGCATACTGGATCCCTACCCTGTTCCTTGGAAGCTGTCATCATGCAAGAAGTGGGAAGAAGGTAGCCAACCGGTAACCATTTCAGGGTCAGCGGCCACATGTCTCCTGTAAGAAAGCAGGGAGCAGTTTGCCGGCCCATCCCTTCTTTGTTCAACTCTCCTATTTTTCAAATTGCATATTGATTGTTGTTGTTGCATTTTTTCCCTTTTTTTCTGGAGGTCCCTTAGGAAGTTTTAGTTAAACAAAACGGGTAGGACCTGGGCCTTTTGGCACTTCATTTTATTTTTATAGTTTCTTATTTTTATACTTTTTTTATTACTTATCCCGACTTCTCTTGGCATCAGTGAGGATAAAGGGGTCTGCTCAGCCCCCCATTTACATCAGAGGAGGTACCTTTGAGGCGATTTGTAACTTCATATTTCTAGTACACAGACGTATCCCTGTTTTTCTACGTATACATCTTCCTTGTTTTTATGGTAACCATCTGGGAAGGCTACCCGGGGAAGCTGATTGTGTATAACTTTATTTTTTCACCTATCACTTTTGGGAGTTTGGTGGTGTGTTGTGTAGGCATTCTCACATCCCCTCTGCCTGGCTGTTGTGCACTCGCAATGCTTGGTCTCTTCAATTTGTTTCAGCCAGGCTTGAAAGCAGCACAGTAAAAGAGATAAACATGGAATATGACAGAGTGTCTCTATCACTGCTTCCTCTCCAGGCTAACTCCTATCTTGGGATGGCATGGAGAGCAGTGGAGTCTGTAAGGGGAAAAAGGAATCTGGCCTACAGAGCTCCATAATCAAGTCTCTAGCCCCTCCAGACCCCCCCAATGGTCCACTCATTATTTTTAATTATAAATTACACCATCATAGAAACGTTTGTTAAAAGTGCCTAATATAATCACCCAGGGCCTTTAATCCTTGAAACTTGTGAAAAAAGCCTATATCTGCCTTGCATCCCCATAAGTTTCGTGGTTTTTATGAAACCACACAGATTGTTTCCTTTTCTGAATTATGCTGTAGAGGTTCTATATATTCTTTATCGAGCATACAGATGGTACAATATGTTAGTTCATTATAAATGCACATATGATCATACAGCATGTTTAGATTTGCAGATGAGTTTGTTTCAGTGACTACATTTGTTAAATAAACATTATAAACTAGAAAAATGCATATATTACAGAAATGAAAAATGTCTTGCAAATAAACATAGCATCTGCATTGATCTTGTGTGATTAAAACAATATTTCATTTTATGTATTTGATTGATGACTCATGTGTATGGTATTCAAAAATGTTTTATTTGTTCATAACCCATATTTAATCAGAATTCTTGTAAAATGCGTAATATAGTGTCAATTGAATTTGTTGCTTGATTTAAGAAATGCATTCTCATGATTCCTAGCCAATCTTTGGGTGCTGCTGGTGTATTGGCATTAAGAAACAAACTTAAAAAATGCCACTGGTTTTTGGAGGAGCCCGTTTGCCAGCCTCCTACCCAGTGACTATGGCCCCTGTTATAAATCCTGGTTAAAACCACTGTGTGTGCCTTTTTGGATTTGTATGGCCACACTTCGAACTCCCGAATCGATTCAAAGCTGCACTTCGAATTATCAAACAACCGCACGAACCAGAGACCACACTGGAGCTTGTTAACACCTATTAACAACTTGGAACGTTTCTCACCGCAGTGTTCTAATTGTTCCTCTGGGTGGCCACATTTCCTATGGACAACCACGAGGTGTTGGGCATCTTGTTCACATGAACGCAAGCAGCGGTGTTTGGGCATGAATCTCATGGAACTAAAATCAGATACAGAAACTCCTGAACACCGCTGGACTTCCATCATCTATTCAACTTAGAAGGGCACTGTTTGTGAGATCATTCGTCTGGATGAGGGGAACAAGGTCCAGGGTAAGACTCTGCTCAGGGTAAGACTCTGTTCAGTAGTTTGTTAGTTTTCAAACTACCGAACTAGACCAACTGCAAGCCCTGATTATCTGGAACTATTTTGGGCATGGCACATGCCTGCGGTCGGTCAAAAAAATTACTTCCATAGAATTTCTGAACCCCTGAACTGATCTGGGTGATTTTTGGATATGTTGGTCACCCAGATCAGGGCTATCAGGGGTTGTAACATTTGTGGGGATATTATGTGTTGTGGGGTGAATATTGTAACTCAATTCCCCACAAGGTCCATGTGGGCAAACCCCTTGCATGGTGATTGTCATATAAGGCCAAGTGTGGCACCACTAAAATCAGTTCCTCTTCACCCTCAACATAGAGCCTCGTCTCATGGAGGGGCAGCTATATTCACTCTGGGGATTTCTATCCTCATTATACTCCCCTGGGTTCTAATCACTAGCTCTTATAAGGGCTGTTCCTGCTATAATCTCTGGAGTAGGATAGGTTCACTCACTGGAAGTCTTGGGTCCAGGGTGGGTGGAGGACGGCGAGACCCCTGCCAAGCTGCGTTGGCTTAGGGGCTACAGTGCTGATGGTGTCTGGTGGAGTGCTCGGAGTCCTTGGTGAGCACTAGGAGCATCGATTGACAGAGGCACCCGGTCAGGGTGCCAGGCAGTCTGTCACACTGATGAATTGCAAAGGGAGTGCCCCTTACAATACCTCTTACTTCCCGTGACATCTCTATGTGTCTTTACAAACACTGTCTGACTTGAGGTGAGTTTTTCTTATTTGTTTACATATAATTCGGTTTTGAAAACATAGAAACAGAATGTGACGGGAGATAAGAACCATTCGAGCCATCTAGTCTGCCCAATTTTCTAAATACTTTTATTAGTCCCTGGCCTTATCTTACAGCTAGGATAGCCTTATGTATATCCCACGCATGCTTAAATTCCTTCACTGTCCTTAATCTCTCTTCCTTAATCTCTACCACTTCAGCTGGAAGGCTATTCCATGCATCCACTACCCTCTCAGTAAAGTAACACTTCCTGATATTATTTTTAAACCTTTGCCCCTCTAATTTAAGACTATGTCCTCCCCAGGTGCCACTAGGCAGGGGGTTGCCACCAGACTTGGCCTTGGGAGGGGTTAGCTGTGTGGCTGCACAGGGACACACAGCCGACACACTCTCATATGCAGGAGCCAGGCCTACTGCACGGAGAGGTGGGGTTGGAGCCAAATCGGCCGTGGAGGCAGAGCCAAATCTAGAGGGGGCAGGGCTAAAGGCAGCCTCCACGCACTGCTGCTACTGATGCACACAGAGGGGAAGCAGGAAGGAGTCCCTGCTTCCCCAACAACTACACACCAGGGACTTCAGTGACTACACTCCTCCTCCAGTAAGTGAGAGAAAGTGAGTGATATGTGTGTGTGTGTGTGTGTAACTGTGCTTGAGACTGTCTGCGTGTGACTGTGTGTGCGACTGTTTATCTGTGACTGTGTGTGTGACTGTCTGTCTGTGACTGTGTGTGTGATTGTCTGCCTGTCACTGTTTTCCTGTGACTGTGACTGTCTGCCTGTGACTGTGACAGTGTGTTTGACTGTCTGTCTGTGACTGCCTGTGACTGTGTGTGACTGCCTTTGCCTGTGTGTGTAACAGTCTACCTGTGACTGTGTATGTGACTGTCTGCCTGTAACTGTGTGTGTGTGAATGTCTGGCTGTGACTGTGTGCGACTGTGTGTGTGACTTAGGGATTTGGAATAGTGTGCTTACTTACTTTGCAACTTACTGGGGGGGTTGATCTCTGTATGTATTAGGACTTGATGAATATTATAGCCTTTTCCTAAAATTAGTGAGAGTTTGAGCACAGGGCTTATTTTTTCGTTATTTGTTTTATTTACATAACCATGTTACAGTTTTGACGCACACCTCATAATTGGTCATTAGTCTGTATGGATACCTAACAATACCCCTTTCTTTCTCATTAGAGATTTTGCCTTATGGCTGGAAGCAGTGGTTTGTTAATGTAGGACTCACTAAGAGGTTTGCCTTGACAGGCTTACACGTTATTGGCCATTTTACCTACTGCTATTTAAATGTGTGTAGGGATTTGGGATGGTATGCAGGTAACATTACTCTTTGCTTTATGTTTGTGTCGTTGTACCTTTTCAGGCGAGGAGAATTGGGAGGTGGAATCTCCCTTGGTGGCCAGGAGGGTGCGAGATGGGCCCCAACGGTATTTTACACCAGCTTTTTGGAGGGCCAGAGTGACCCGACGAACTGAACGCATCCATTCTAATGTTGCCTTGCATAAATTCTGCAGGAAGGTAAACTGCATGTCTTCAAATTGGAAGGGGCTTTTATTTTAAAGCGTGTCTACCACCGCCATCTTGTCACAAAAGTATTGAAAGCGAAGTAGAAGCTGCTGGAGCCCTGGCGGACTTAGAAACCCTGTAAGATCCCTCCAGGGGTGTATGTTTGGCTTGCCTAGGGCGCAGGGTAGCAGAGAGGAGGCGTCGGAGGAAGTGTGGCAGCTCCCTGTCATCTATGGATTCCGCTATGCCCCGTATTTTGATGTTGTTCCGTCGCCTTACGTTGTCTAGTGTGTCCAGTCTGGTCTGCAAGGCCTGGAGTGAAGACTGTAGTTGCTGAAATTGTTCTGCTGTGTCCACTTGGCATACCGTTATTGTAGCTATATCTTCTTCTGTAGCTTTCATCTTGTCCGTGACTGCAGTCATCTCTTCTTGCAGTACTGCGATGTTCGCTCGGAATCAGGTGCGTACATTTTTCAGGAGGTCTAAGATGTCTCCCTTAGTTGCCAGAGCCCTCAGACCCCCATTAATTCTGTAGTGAGAGGATCGACAGGTATGATGTCAGGCGCGTACAAGGGTTCCTCCACGAGGATGAACTCCAGGAATCTAGCGTTGCCATCATTTTAGATTTAGGCCGCGCCATGAAGAGATCCCTGATCCGTCTCTTGCCGTCTCCCGAGCGGGTTTTCAGTTTCTTCAACCTCTTCCCCATATTGACACAAGTGTCGAGAGTCGAGAGATGGTCAGATTACCTCTGTTTGAGGTATGTAAGATATTGCTTTTACTGCTCGCAGTGATGGTCAAGCCATCTTTTTATTTTTAATAAAACTGATTGTCAAAAACATGATATACATGCATTAAAGATTCACTATAGTGTCAGGAAAACAAAGCGGTTTTCCTGGCACTATAGTGCCCTGAGGGTGCCCCCACCCTCAAGGTCCCCCTACAGGGGCGCAGAAGAGGTTAAAACCCCTTCAGCAGCTTACCTTATTCCAGCGCCGGGCTCTCTCGACGCTGGTGACCTCTCCTCCCCTGCTGACGTCAGCGGATCCGAATGCGCATGCGCGGTAAGTGCCGCGCGCATTCAAAGTGTCCACAGGAAAGTATTTCTCAATGCTTTCCTATGGACGCGCTGCGCGATGAGGCATAATATGCCTCCAGTGTCGAAGATGCGCCTCTAGGGGCAGTTTCTCTGAAGTGGTCTGGGTGACCATAGTGTCCCTTTAAAGTTTAAGACCCTGTCGCCGAATGAAGTTTTGCTATTCAATAATTCCTAATAGATGAGTGTATTCTGCTAGTTTTAAAGGAACAATCTCTTAAACTATGTGGCTGAGTGTCCAGCTACCTGTGGGCCCCTTAGCTGTCTCTTGTAACTAAGTAACTACATCCCGTGGTATCTCATTCGACAGGCACAGCTGCTGAAATATGTAATGTTTCACAGTTTTTCTGTGTTCGTTTTCTGAACAAATTCCTAATTTATTCCATCTATAATTAAGCATCGAGAGTACATAAAAATAATAACTGAATTACGAGTCAGTCGCATTCTGGACAATCAAATCCATGTAAATGAATTGATGCCCATTTTAAGACATCACATACACATGAAATAAGAAATGTATTCATGTGCTGCAACATCTGCTGCTTAGAGAACCGCCGAATTCTAATCAGCTTTCCAAACTGGGGAAAAATACAAAATGGATAAAAACGTCTGCAACTCTTCTGGTTTTAGTAATAGGAAATAAAGAATTGTATCCTGTGAATGAGTAAGTCTATATGGGCAGAAGGGCAGAAGGTCACAGTGTTGTTTTGTGGAAAATCTGTGCCTTTATGCAACTTTTTCTGTCAATTAATTGTAATTCAAATCCACAGTATCTACTAATGTGCCGTCTGTTCAGATTGCTAATAAACAGCCGAGCGTGGATGTACGAAGTCAAATAATAAATAAATAAATGCTGCACAGTGTGAGTACGTGACAATCAGGGAATAACAATGATCAGGGCTGTGCTAAATCTTTCCAAACTCCGAACCAGCTTCAATTCATTCTCATATCGTAACAGAGAAAAGGGAATATATACCTGTATTTTCCCGTCTATAAGACTATGTTTGTTGTTTTTTATCGAAAATTGTTGTCTTATACAGGGAATGTCAGTGCAGGGGTTAAAAAACAACAACACTTGTGCACGGGGTCTAACAACCAACCAAGCTAGTCATATGTGGCTGAAGCTCCTTAAATTTAAAAAAAATAAAAATAATTATTAAGCCAATTACTTACGTTACTTACTCAGCGCAAAAACTTTGCTACTCTTTGACAGAACACTCAGACAGACTTTTGGATTCGCTGCTGCCAGGTTCCTGCATGCATAGGATGTGTTGTACACCTCTGTGATCTGCTGACATACTTGAAGCAGAGGAGGCAATTGTATCAATTGTATGCGCAAATCTGGGAGATCTTGGGCAGCCGCACGCTTCCTCGCATCACTCTGGACAACGCTTTGACCTCATGGCTCTGAACTACATATAGACGCCGCAGGGTGAAGTCTTGCCTGGACATCCCTCTGTATGGGTACTGCGGGCAGAGGACTTCGTTGCCGCCAATAGCACAGCGGTCCAGGGAGCCAGTGTTGTGACTGGACCTCGGGGAGTGGCATACAGGTGTGAGGGGGCCCGGGACTGGTGGGGACTGAGATGCTATAGATGTTTAAAATATTTATTTCTTAAAGGGACACTATAGTCACCCAGACCACTTCAGCTCAATGAAGTGGTCTGGGTGCCAGGTCCCCCCGGTTTTAACCCTTCAGATGTAAACAAAGCCGCTATAGGCGCTTCTGTGACGCTGGATGCAAAAATCGCATTCAGCATTCAGCGTGCAGAACGTCCATAGGAAAGCATTGAGAAATGCTTTCCTATGGACTGTTTAAATGCGCGTGCGGCTCTTGCGGCGCATGCGCATTCCACTCCACTCGGGAGCTGATGTCGTCCGGGAAGGAGAATTTTGGGCTAAAAAATAGGGAAAAATAGGGAGTCCCCTGTCTCCCCGCACACTGTGTATTATAACTGCAGCTATAAGGTTATGTTGTACGGAGGTCCCCTGTCTCCCCGCACACAGTGTATTATAACTGCAGCTATAAGGTTATGGTGTAAGGAGGTCCCCTGTCTCCCTGCACACAGTGTATTATAAATGCTGCTATAAGGTTATGGTGTAAGAGGTCCCCTGTCTCCCCGCACACAGTGTATTATGACTGCAGCTATAAGGTTATGGTGTAAGGAGGTCCCCTGTCTCCCTGCACACAGTGTATTATAACTGCAGCTATAAGGTTATGGTGTAAGGAGGCCCCCTGTCTCCCCGCACACAGTGTATTATAACTGCAACTATAAGGTAATGGTGTAAGGAGGTCCCCTGTCTCCCCGCACACAGTGTATAATAACTGCAGCTATAAGGTTATGGTGTAAGGCGGTCCCCTGTCTCCCCGCACACAGTGTATTATAACTGCAGCTATAAGGTTATGGCGTAAGGAGATCCCCTGTCTCCCCGCACACAGTGTATTATAACTGCAGTTGCAGCTATAAGGTTATGGTGTAAGGAGGTCCCCTGTCTCCCCGCACACAGTGTATAATAACTGCAGCTATAAGGTTATGGTGTAAGGCTCCCCTGTCTCCCCGCACACAGTGTATTATAACTGCAGCTATAAGGTTATGGCGTAAGGAGATCCCCTGTCTCCCTGCACACAGTGTATTATAACTGCAGTCGCAGCTATAAGGTTATGGTGTAAGGAGGTCCCCTGTCTCCCCGCACACAGTGTATTATAACTGCAGCTATAAGGTTATTGTGTAAGGAGGTCCCTTGTCTCCCCGCACACTGTGTATTATGACTGCAGATATAAGGTTATGGTGTAAGGAGGTCTCCTGTCTCCCTGCACACAGTGTATTATGACTGCAGCTATAAGGTTATGGTGTAAGGAGGTCCCCTGTTTCCCTGCACACAGTGCATTATTACTGCTGCTATAAGGTTATGGTGTAAGGAGGTCCCCTGTCTCCCCGCACACAGTGTATTATAAATGCTGCTATAAGGTTATGGTGTAAGGAGGTCCCCTGTCTCCCCGCACACTGTGTATTATAACTGCAGCTATAAGGTTATGTTGTACGGAGGTCCCCTGTCTCCCCGCACACAGTGTATTATAACTGCAGCTATAAGGTTATGGTGTAAGGTGGTCCCCTGTCTCCCTGCACACAGTGTATTATAAATGCTGCTATAAGGTTATGGTGTAAGAGGTCCCCTGTCTCCCCGCACACAGTGTATTATGACTGCAGCTATAAGGTTATGGTGTAAGGAGGTCCCCTGTCTCCCTGCACACAGTGTATTATAACTGCAGCTATAAGGTTATGGTGTAAGGAGGTCCCCTGTCTCCCTGCACACAGTGTATTATAACTGCAGCAATAAGGTTATGGTGTAAGGAGGTCCCCTGTCTCCCGCACACAGTTTATTATTACTGCAGCTATAAGGTTATGGTGTAAGGAGGTCCCCTGTCTCCCTGCACACAGTGTATTATAACTGCAGCAATAAGGTTATGGTGTAAGGAGGTCCCCTGTCTCCCCGCACACAGTGTATTATTACTGCAGGTATAAGGTTATGGTGTAAGGAGGTCCCCTGTCTCCCCGCACACAGTGTATTATTACTGCAGCTATAAGGTTATGGTGTAAGGAGGTCCCCTGTCTCCCTGCACACAGTGTATTATTACTGCTGCTATAAGGTTATGGTGTAAGGAGGTCCCCTGTCTCCCTGCACACAGTGTATTATAAATGCTGCTATAAGGTTATGGTGTAAGGAGGTCCCCTGTCTCCCCGCGCACAGTGTATTATAATTGCAGCTATAAGGTTATGGTGTAAGGAGGTCCCCTGTCTCCCCGCACACAGTGTATTATAACTGCAGCTATAAGGTTATGGTGTAAGGAGGTCCCCTGTCTCCCTGCACACAGTGTATTATAAAAAGGGTTTGCAATATTTTTAATACAATTCTATCACGCATATCGTACATGATAATATCCTATCGGAAATATTTGCAAGGTTAGGAATACAATATAATCTCTACTGTATCAATGCAATGATTTGTGGACCCAGGACATACGTGAAAACGAGAGAAATCTCAATGTATCTTTCCTTATAAAATATTTTATAAATAAATAAATAAATAATGTTTTATCGTTTAAAACGTTTTTGTAAAGGATGAACATAGAAATAGGAAATTAAAATGTCAGTTTACATCATTTTCATTTTTAAGATTCCCTGAACAGCAATCACAATAGCAAACAGCTTGTTTTTTTAATTTAAAGTTTGTGTGTTATCTATTTGAGATAAACATTGATTAAAGCTGTTCTGTAGTCAGAGAACAACATGTGAAGCAAGGTTGACTGTCGCTCTCTGATGTAAACATTTCATGTATTTTGTGCTTTAGTTAGCCCTCAGGAGTCAAAACGTGCTTTTCTTGAGATAAAACATATATCATTTCAATCCATATCGTGAAAGATTGTGTCTGTCTCAGGGGAGGATTGATACAATCGTTGACGATATAAATCTGATGGACGATAAATATAAAGGAACACATGTTTAGTTATCACATTTATATATTTGTCATGTTTTGGATAAAAATGTAATTAGGATCCAGCAAGCTATTAAATGATAGATTTTGGAAAGAGATTATGTAGCCCCATGTAACAGAGCGCAGCTTAGTGGAAAGGAGCCCTGACAGAGCTAAGAGGCGGGCTTAGTTGGAAGGTATTGTGGGATTGGTTGTTAGTTAATAGTGGTTGCGGTAGTATAAATAGGCAGCCATTTAAAAATTCTTCACTTTTAACCTGCTTACCTGGCTGAATTAGTCCCTTCCTCCTTCTCTTGAGGTTAGATGTCCCTGTGTTCCCGATTTTTCACATCAGCGGGTTAGGGAGATTAAGGTTAGGGTGAAATAAGGCTCTTTTGCTAGTCACAAAAGTACAAGGTAGTTATTCAAGGTTAAGAACCAATGTTAATATGGTTCATGGTAAGTTTTTGTAGGTTCCAAGCTCGTCCGTGGCTCAGAACCTGGTGGGTGTAGGGGTATCCGGGTTTACCCCTACCATGGTTATTGAAGTATTTGGCACTTTACTTATGTACATGTTATGATGGTAATTGTTTATTATATGTTAATGTTTATTTATGTTACAGATATGGGTCATTGCCTTTCAGGACTTGGTGGGCTATCTCATGCTATATGTGGGGATCGGGGGGCAATGACTTTATTTAATCTTATGTTATTATTTATAAGTATTATTATTATTATAATTAATAAAAGCTGTGGACATTTTGACCCTGATACCTGGTGTACATGTTTTGTAAGGTTAGGTTTGATGGGGGAGGGAGGGGGTTTGTTTCTCCCCGCCTACATGGCGACGATGCGCATGTCATGAATCACTGTAAGCTGTTTTTAGTTACCGAGGAACAAAGACACACAATATGTGCATAATATATATGCTGTTATTACAAATCGTTTAATTGACTTCTCTATTAAAGCAGATCTCCTACTAAAAACACTTTTATATTAATTTATATAACATTTAAATTCAGTCTCTATATTTTAAACAGCAGAGCTTCAATTACAATTCAGGTTACATAAAAGAGAACATTTATAAGGTTATTAGAGGATTGCTCCGGGCACAATAATAACAATTTAATAATGAACAGTTTAATCCCAAAGTCTTGAATCTGGACTCCTCAGCTCTGCCCACCTACTTCTGCTGCAGTCCGAGGCTTCAATAAGAATGTTCGGACTGGAAGCCATTGATATGCTGAGAGTGTCAGCTGATGTCCACAACCAGTCAGTATTCAGTACCAGCCCAGGGCCAGTGCTAACATAAGGCGGCACAGGTGACATAGCACAGCTCTCCCCTCCTGTCGGAGCTTGTTTCCCTCTACCCAATCTAACAGGAAGTGCTTACTGAGAGCACCGAACTGCTTCCTGTCAGACCTGGGAGAGGGAAACAACGAGGATGAATTTGAGCTGGCACATGGGGGGGAGCTGGTAAGGCACATAGGGGATGGATGGGAGGAAATGAGACACAAGGGGGCTAAGGGATTTAGAATAATGGGTGGCTCGGAGTTTGAGAAACATGGGTGGCTGCATCTTCAAAATGCATATTCACCTGTGCATCCAAAAGTCCTTGCACCAACCCTATAGCAGCCTTGGGCTCGAGAGGAAGTAGCTGGGCAGAGCTGACAGGCGCCAGTTTTAAGACTTGCATTTAACTGTTCATTAGTGGCTTAACCTCTTGAGGTAAGCCAGCGCCCAAGAATCAGTGGCAGAACTATAGGGGTCACTGGATTCTCGAGTGCGACTGGGTCCATTGTGTTCCTGAGGGGCCCAGGAGCTGACTGGTTGGCCAGAAGAACACAGAGGTCAGCACTCTCTCGCCATCACCTCAACTGCTCAGGGGGTCCTAAGATGACTAGCCGGCCAGGTCTTGGGTACCCCATGACAGGAATATAAGTCAGTCTATCCCTGACGATTGCAGTGCACGTGAAGGAGCAGAGCAAGAAGATGACATGATCACATTATCCACACTAGACCCCAGAGACATGAGCCACACTGGACTGCAGGGATAGATCTATTCCAGGTCTCCCAAAGGTAAGGCGGCTGGATGGACTATAAAAATAATAATTTGTGAGTGTGTGAGAGTACATGTATGTGTCTGTCAGTAAGTTTGTGTCTGTCAGTGAATGTGTGTGTCTGCCAGTGAGTGTGTGTCAATGGGTGTCTGTGAGTGCATGTCTGTCAGTGAGTGTGCCTATCTATCAGTGAATGTGTGAGTGTCTGTGAGTCTGTCTTTGTATGTCAAATCATTGAGTATGTGTGACTGTCAGTATGTGTGTCAGTTTGTGTGTGTGTCAGCAAGTACGTGTCTGTCAGTGAGTGAGTGTATGTCTGTGAGTGCCTGTGTGTCTGTGAGTGAGTGTGTTTGCCTATCAATGTATGTGTTTGTGCCTATGAGTGTATGTCAGAGTGTGTCAAATCAGTGAGAGTGTGCATGTGTCTGTTAGTGTGTGCCAAATCAGTGAGAGTGTGTGTCTATCAGTGAGTGTGTGTATGGCATTGAGTGTATGTCAGTGTATGAATTAGTGAGAGTGTATGTCTGTCAGTGAGGGGGGGTCTGTCATTGAATGTGTGTATTGGTTCAAAAGTGTGTGTGCCACTGACTGTGTGCATGTCAGTGAGTATATGTCAGTGTATGTGTATCAGGGAGTGAGTGTCTCTGTCAATGAATGTGTGTTGGTTAAACAGTGTGTGCGTCAATGAATGTGTGTATGGGTCAGTGAAAGTGTGTGTGCGTAAAAGGATTAACAGAGTTTTTAATGCCATAGATTGAGTTCCTGGCTGTCCTCTTGTTCCATGTCGCCGTGTCAGTCCCCCAGCAGGCGCTTGTGGGGGTGTATTGGGTGCACTGACACAGCATGTTAGTGTCGCACCGTGGCTTGCAATGCTAAGGGAAGTGACCCCAAGCAGGGCCAATCACTCCACACTGACACACAGCCAAACCCCATATACGATCACACTCCTTTGATTCTTGTACCGGGGCCCTGTGATTCTCAGTTACGCCCCTGCCAGAAACTTCCTCACACCAAAACAACCTCATTCCGGTGACGCTGATATGCTGCTTTCCCTTTAACTAAACTGTGAATTGTGAATTGAATTTTAATGTTAATTAAAGTGAATTTCAGATTTCAGACCACAATAGCCAAACTGGAAAAAATTCAACCATGACTTCTATTGATGATTTTGGTCTGAGCATAAATAATTCACTTACAATTTGAATTGACTGAGCAGGATTCGGATTCTGCATTCTGAGAGCACCCAGCTACCAATAAGAATACGGGATTTATTTCAAAGTCACATTATAGTCTTTGCCAGTCGCTCTGTCTCTAAATGACACGGCTTCTTGCTGTAGCAAAATGCGTCTCAATTTCCACGGTATGCTGTTATTATTACTGGCATTTACAAAGAGCCAACATATTCTGCAGCGCAGTACAAGTACAATTAGGGTACATTTAAATGTTTTTAGTACGTCCTATGAAACTTATTAAGTAAGATCCATTTAAGATGCCTTCATCTAACCGTCTTTTTTTTTTTCAGAGAAGTTATGATACAAGTTGCAAAAATCGACAGGGACAAATTTAAGCAGCCAGACTGGGGTGGCCAGGTGCATGATGGGAATTATATCGTCAGCAACAAAAGTGGTCAATCATTATTAAACAGCATTAGTAAAATGCTACCGTGTGTTAAAAATAGTAATAAAAACATTTTCAATAAATCAGCAGGATATTTTGGTTGTTTTTAAGAATAATTTTAGGAATTCGAGATTTTTCGTTTACTGTTTTTTGCCAGTGTAGCTCACCTTTCACTTGATCTCTGAATAAAATGAATACTTAGTGACTGTCCACTAACCCACCAGTCATCTTTTTACCCATTAATCATCTCTTTTTTTTTTTCAGTGACATGGGCACATTTTCACATCACTAATCAAAGGAGCGTGCTCACCCGTTGCGCCAGTCATTTGTTCAGTTATACTTCCCGATGATCTCGATGATCTCCTTAAATCTGGACAAATTGCAATTCAGTAAAAACAAATGCACAAATCTACTAAATAGTCATTGAAATGGAAGTTTTATGCCATGTACTCAGGGCCATATTTTGGATATTTTGTTCCTACTTGGTGTCTTATTCCATGCGCAGTGAAGTTTAATGCTGAGTTTGTCTGTGCTCGCCCTCTACCCATATAGTGTGCGGGTTGTGTAGACATTCACGGTCAGCCTATTTTCTGGGTTAGCAGAGAGCTGGGAGCATCATTCATGGTTAAGAAGAGTTATTTCACAGCTCATTGAAGTGGTCTGGGTACAGTGTCCATATTGCACTTAGTGCTGAAATGTTAAACCGTTCCAGAGAAACTGCAATGTTCACATTGTGACACTAAGTCTGCCTCCAGTGGCCTCCCAGACAGCCACTGGAGACTCTTCCTGCATCCTAAGGGACCTCTGGTCTGACAAATGATGCTGGACGTCGTCACGCTCTGCATGAGGACATTCAGTGTCAGATTTTTCCTCATAGGAAAGAATTGATTGAATGCTTTAACCCCTTAAGGACCAAACTTCTGGAATAAAATGGAATCATTACATGTCACACATGTCATGTGTCCTTAAGGGGTTAAATCCTTTGCGGAGGTCTAATGCGTGCGCGGGGTGGAGGAGATGGAGATATCGGCACTGGGGTAAGGTAAGTAAAAATGTAAGTAATTTTAATTTTTTACATAAAACCATTTTTATTAAGGTGTTACAGTCCCTGTGATGACATAAATAATAAGACTTAATTTTTTCCCAAATAATTAGACCAGCTAAAGTTTTCTTGTAATTGCTTTGGTTAATTCTGCCTCGTGAGGATGGTTTGACTTTTCAACAACATTTTTATTTTATCTTATTTGTTATTTATGTTTTTTTTTTTCATAGAACAATAAATGGCACTTAACAGCTGCAGTAAAACAAAGCTCAAAATATCTAACTCCCCAAATCTCCAACAAGCTAAAATGTTTTATTGTCGTAGTAAACACAAAGCATTTATTCATATTTTCATCTAATTAAAATTACGCATAGAGATGGCCCTGGGGTTTTTACAAAACAAACAGAACGGAATTCTTAATGTAAGGTTTATTAAGCAGATGCAAAGTGAAATTGGTGTGAAAAACAAGCACTTATCCAAACAAATAACATTGATGTCTGGGCAGCAAACCCTCAAAAAAACAGACAAATAAAATAGGCAGAAACAATAAATTAATGTATTGCTAAGAAAATAGCATTTTTAGATACATGAAATCATGATAATAACATTTTTGTTTTGTTTGAAGTCAATATAATTCGGTGGGCCGTCATCACTTACTTTTATTCTCTGCTTCCATTTAGGACCCGCTCATCCTGATGGGAAATTCACATATTCCATGATTAGATAGTTATGACCTTAAAAAGGATATTAACCCCTTAAGGACAGAGCTTCAGAAGCTTATCTTTCACTTAATGACAACGGCATTTTTTGCATTTTTTGCTATTTGCGTTCAACTGCAATTTTCATTTTACTAATTCATTGCACCGACACATATTATATACCGTTTTTTAAAGGACAGAAAGGGCTTTAATTTGATGTAACACACACATATATATATATATATAAATGCTTATTTATTATTAAAAAATACAGAAATATGCAAAAAAATGAATTTTTGTGTGTTTTTTTTTTACAGTTTTTGCAATAATAATGTGTACATAATTAGTGCAGGTTAAGGAAAGTAATTAAAAATAAATTCATTTAGTTGTTCTGAATTACAGAATATATAATGTGTCTGGGATTTTAAGTTTTTTTTGGTAGTTACAGGTCACAAAGCACAAGGAGTAAAATAAACTTTTAATATGGAGCGATTTTAGAATTTGGTATGTTTGTCTTGTAAGCCTAATAGCCATAAAAGAAAACAAAATTGCCACACAAAAGTATATATTTATATAAAGTAGACACCACAGGCTATTTACCTAAGGTTGTTTTGACACTTTCTACGTAGCCATTTTACCGCCAACATTTACCGCCAACATCTGCTAAAAATTGGAGTAAAATTGTGTTTTTGGGGGGTTTTCGCACACAAACTTTTAACAAAGAACTTCTCATGTGTATTTTGTAAAGTTGGTGTGTGCTATTCCTGTACAAAGTTTTATTATGTGTTCAGTTACTTCTGCAGAGTGCAACGGTAGCCCCATTGTATGTCTTTGGCACTATTTCGTAAAGCTACAGTGCCATATAGGAAACCTGTCCTTTTCAGTATTCACAGTAGAATTTTGAGAGACGGATTTAATGAGCCTATGCTTCCATTTGGGGTATTATAACAGTTTGACTGTTCAAAAAAAAACCACAAAGGCCTACCATTTGTAAAAGTAGACACTCCAGGGTATCTCATAAGGTGCATATTGTGCCTTAACATGCCCCCGTTTTTTCACCAATAGATGCCAAAGTATGTGGTAAAAAATAATTTTGTGCGTTTTTTACATATGGATTGCATTTGTGCTGGGCATTTTGTATATTTAACATGTGCCACTAAGTTCAAACCCCCCAAATTATGTTCAGCTAAGTCTTCTGAGTAAAATGACTCCCCCATTGTATGTCTTTGGCACTAGTTTGTGAAGCTACAGTGCCATATAGGAGACATGTCCTTTTCAGTACTCACAGTAGAATTTTGAGAGACGGATTTAATGAGCCTATGCTTCCATTTGGGGTATTATACCAAATTGACTGTTCAAAAAAACCCCACAAAGGCCATCATTTGTAAAAGTAGACACTCCAGGGTATCTCATAAGGTGCATATTGTGCCTTAACATGCCCCCATTTTTTCACCAATAGATGCCAAAGTATGTGGTATAAAATAATTTTGTGCGTTTTTTACATATGGATTGCATTTTTACTGGGCATTTTGTATATTTCACATGTGCCACTAAGTTCATACCCCCCCAATTATGTTCAGCTAAGTCTTCTGAGTAAAATGACACCCCTATTGTATGTCTTTGGCACTATTTTGTGAAGCTACAGTGCCATATAGGAGACCATGTCATATGAGTTTTTACCAAACTTTGAATTTTGACGCTGGGCCTATGTGCAATTTCCAAGCATCTTAGCAGGTTTTAAATTCAAACTACCCCACAAAGGCCTACCATTTCTTAAAGTACACACCCCAGGGTATTTCAAAAGGCATATTCTAAACCTTAGTGTAGGATCATTTTTTTGTTAGTTTGTACCAAGTCTAGTTGCAATTAGCATTTTTTCTGCCTTTTTGACACACACCTGTATATTTTGCTATCCTTATGTGTGCTACGGCAGTATAACACCTAATATGTTGCTCAGCTATGTCATCTTAGTGCAATGATACCCCCATATACAGAATAGTTGGGGTAAACTTATACAGGGGTAGTACACAGTCATCTGCATCCCGGGCAAAGCTGTCATGGATTCCGAAACCAAAACACAGACAGACCACAAAGAGAGAGAACACAGAGAGAGAAACTTGTAATACCGGTCCTTAGAATGGCCGGGCTATACAAGCAGAGAATTGTCAAGGTACAAGCCGAGGACAAAGGAGTAAAGAGAAACGGAACAACGATAGGACAAGCCGAGGTCAAGGATCAGAGAAGACAGGATAAACGGTAGACAAAGCCAAGATTCGGTAACCAATCAGACAGATGACTAAAAATCACACCCCAAAACTGGTCTACTTATTCGGCCTGGGTGTGAAAATTTTTAAAACAATGGCCAATACATAGGCCGGGCTGAGAGGGGCAATCAGGGCAGTAATAGCTAGTCTCAACTCTTACGCCCCTCTTGTAACACACCCTGCACCTTTTCTGGGGGTTTTGTTTTTTAGGGGTTGGTGGAATCTTAAAGCAGAAGTGACCTGCCTCCATTCTTCTGCTAGGCTCCACTGATGGTCTCCTTGTGTGGCATTCTAGCAGCTTAGAAATTAGCTCAAACTGGAAAGAAAGAAAAGTGCTTTTCAGCCCAGCATTTGCCTTTTTTAAAAATGACAAAGGCATTGTGGATTGCCATCTGCATCAGGTATATGCCCACTTTTTTATACCATGCCCTGGTCTTTCTCATGATCAAATATGGCTGCATCAGTTGATCGGACAGGTCAACGCCCCCCCATATGCCGATTATATTGCCGTATGCAGACTGGCACCCGTTTATATTCGTCTCTGCCACGAACTGCGACCCTCGGAGTGTTTTCACCATGGATGGTGGTTAAGATGAAAACATCCTTTTTATCCCTGTACTTGAGTGCCAGCAGTTCATTCTGGCAGAGAGCTGCTGTTTCCCCCTTTTCATTTTTTTGTTTGCTAGAGCCTTTGGGAAACCTGTGCGACTCTTCCGAATAGTGCCACAGGCCACGGTCTCGAAGCAATACAACATTTGTAACAGTGGGATGCTATTATAAAAGTTATCGATGTATAGATGATAACCTTTATTAAGTAGTGGCATTATTAAGTCCCAGAACATTTTTCCACTTGTCCCTACTGTATCTGGGCAACCTGGGGGATCAAGGTGGCTATCGCTTCCTTCGTATACACGGAAGGTGTATACGTAGCCACTGCCACTTTCACATAGTTTATAAAATTTGATCCCATATCGGGATCTTTTGGATGGGATATATTGTCTAAACCCCAGTCTTCCCTTAAACTTCATTAGGGACTCGTCAATGGAAATGTTTTTATTGGGGGTATATATAGCGGCAAATTTACTGTTAAAGAAGCCAATTAAAGGGCGTAGTTTGTAAAGAAGATCATACTGCGGATCACCTTTTGGGGGGCACTTGTTGTTATCACTAAAGTGCATAAATCTTAGTATGTCTTCATATCTTTCCCTTGTCATTGTCTCGGCAAAAATAGGAGTATTGCAAATAGGATGTTTAGCCCAATACATCCTAATTGTGGGCTTTTTAATTAGCCCCATTAACATGGTCAGTGCCCAGAATTGTTTCAATTCTGGCACACTGGTTGGGTACCATCTCTCTTTCCTAGAGATAAGAGAGTCTGGATTGCGTGCCAGATATTGCTCCGCATAGAGATTAGTCTGGGTGACTATCTCCCCAAAAATCTCATCCCCCAAGAACAGCTGCATAACATCCAGCGCACTATAGGCAGACAGGTCCGCCTGTATGCCAGGATTGTCTGTAAACACTGGGATGTCTGGGGAAAAATTATTAGGGGGTACCCAGTCATCTGCGCCATGTTCAGCATTAGGGGAATCGTCGATTTCCCCTGATGGTCCTGCAGTATCTGGCACATAGTCCATGTCCCCTGCATCCCCTGCGTCACTCCCTGCTTCACTCTCTGAGGCAGTGTCAGTCGCCTCTGAGTCGGCCGCTAACAGGGCATAAGCCTCCTCCACGCTATACTTTCTAAACATTGTTAATACAGCTAACACAGCTAACAAAACTCTAACAAAATTTTTTTTTATTTTTTTTTTTTTTATTCCCTAATTCCCACTAAATTCCACCCACCAAAATAACTAAATCACAAATTAATAAAATCAAATAATAAAATTTAACCCCTTAGGGTTACAAAAAAACTAAAAATTAACCCTTGAAAGTAAAAAAAAAAATAGATCACAGTAGAGTACTGTGACCTGTATATTGATCACTGCTAGCAGTGATCAAGCAGCAGGGAAAGGGTTAAAAAAAAAATTAACTACAGGGAAAGGAATTTTATACTTTATAAGTACTTAGCAATAACGCAGGGACACAATGTAGCACCGATCCGTCTCTCTCCACTTCACAAACCCACACGAGGTGGAGGGAGGCGGATCAGATATCCCAGCAGCATTGTGACCGCTGTGACTGACTGTCACAGCGATCACATGGGCTGGGATATCCGGATTTGCTGCTGCTGGTCTGCCCCTGACTCGGAGGGACCCAGCAACAGCATTAACCCCGCGATCGCCGGCACTGCGCGATCGCGGCGTTAATTTTAACGCGTGACGGACGAGGTCCGTCACTCGTCATTAACGCAATCCCCTGAGTGACGGACCTCGTCCATCACTCGTCGTTAAGGGGTTAAAAGAATTACCGTAACAAAGAATTCCAAACTCCACAACCAATGTTGAACTCTCAGCCAATCAGCTAAGCTCTGAACTGTGGGACGTAGCTCAGACACAGAAACTCTCTCTCTCGGATTTAGTGGAGGCGGGAGCCGTATATGGTGCATGCCAGGTAAGAAATCAAACTGTTCTTAAATGGTTTGACTACTTTCACTTGGTCGGAATAAGTGCCTTCCTGGCACCATAACCACAACAACACGCTGATGTGGCTATGGTGCTTGTAGTTTTGCTTTAATCAATGCAACACTGCGACTCACTACTATTTGATAGATTCACTACTACCACAAGTACAATATTTCTACACCTACCCAGGCTGCAGGAGGGAGGGAATACAGATAATTAAATTTTAAAGCAGCACTGTCATGGCCGCATCCATTTTTTTTAACCCCCTCCCGACTCCACTACATCTACTTCCCCCCCTTGTTACCCTCGTATGCCCCTAGGCACCCCATATTCCCTTTTATAAAATCTTTACTTGGTGCCCAGACCTAGGTCCTGGGCACCGCCATCTTTGAGTGGGTTGATGAAGGCCATGTGGGACACGTCATCGGCCCACACTAGATAGCGCTGTGAAATTCCTGTGCATGTCCAGTTAAACACTGGGGCTATTGTCCAAAATTCAGATGGGAATTTTGTCTTTTCATTCATCAGAAAGAAAAATCTCAGACGAACAAACAAACACCAAATATCGGTGTTCATTGGTTTAGTTTATTACAAGGCGGGAGCTACCGGCGCGCAACTCCCTCCTTGTAATATGTAAAGATAGAAGCGTCCGGGAGCTGTGCTCCCCGCCACATCCTAAGTTCGACGGGTATTATGGATTTTTATTTGGCCTTTTTTGGCTCTGAAAAAAAAGGCATCAAGTGGTATTTTTAAAATGTATTTACAGGTATTTTGTTTTATTGTCTCCCCCTCACTATTTTTAGGGAGAGGGGGTTAGGTAGGGCTTTATTTAATTTTATTTGGGTGGGGGGGTGACTAGGGTCTTGGGGACCTCACTCCTAATGTGAGAGCCAGCCCTACTCGAATAGTAGTGTTAAGGGCTTTTCAGTGTGAGACACTTTGTCCCCCCCCCGCGAGTTAATAGATGGGGTGGGGGTGGGATTAAAAAATGTTTTTTACAACAGAAAGCAACCACTAGTCACTGTTTAGTAGACATGCCCCTGCTCGCGATATAACGAGTAGGGGAAGATTAATTACTAATACAAAGTAATCTTTACTTAGTATTAGTAATCTTGGTCTTTCAGCCTTTTGGTAGATAGCTTCCTGATACCGTGGGAATTAGGGAGCTATCTACTAAGAGGCTGCAAGATACAGCCGCAGCATGGATCGGATCAGAATTTCTTTCATTCGAATGAAAATTCGAACCGACCTAAAAGTACCGATTGTCGTCCTAACATGAACTGTTCTCATTGTGTTAGGGCGATATCGGTAGTTTCGCTGGCGTTCTGTCTAAATGACAGAACGTTTGTAAATATTGAAAAAGAGCATAGCAAGATCATGGAGGAAAGGTGAGAATTGTGGGAAATTGCTCTGACCACAGGAAATGGAGCACACTTTGCTCCGCCACTGGTCATAGCTGGTCAGGTGTAGGAAACCTCCATAAGACAAATAGTCCCTACTTTGTCTTATGATTTAAAGAAAACTAGAGCCGACAGGAAGAAATGAAGAACAGATCCTGACAGAGGGAGAGAAGAGGAATCAATTGGGGAAAGGTAAGTTCGGCATGACAGTGCCGCTTTAAGCGTTTAAATGCTGTACTAAATGTGGCCGGGTGGACTTTTACTAAGAAAATCTGATGCCATTTCAGAGATCGTGCTTGACGGAGTGGTGTATCCTGGTTTTGTGCTGCCCTAGGCATGACAAAAGTCAGGGCTGGGTGCTGTGCGGGCAGTGCTGGCGAGGGAGCACTTTCCCCTGAGCTGTCTGCTCAGCTCCCTGAGTCAAATTATGGCTCCCGGCATCACTCTGTGGAGCGCGAAGGAGCTGATTAGACAGCTCAGGGGAAAGTGCTCCCTCGCCAGCGCCGCCCGCCCGACTGACCGCCTGCCTGGCTTGTCAGTTAGCCGCGAGGCTAACAAGACATTTGCCCTGGGCATTTGGGGGCGGCTTTTTGCCTCCCCCTGGAAAATGCTGCCCAAGGCAAATGCCTTGTTTGCCTCACGGCTAATACGTCCTTGGCTTGACCACACAATTCTGTGCAGGCAAAAATATTACACTCTTATTAGGGATAAAGGATTAAGGATTAAATATTTTTGGATAAAATAAAAAATAAAAATTTTTAAAAAATATTTTAATCATTTTATATATTGTAACGGATGCTTCCCCACCTTTCAATGGTTTATCATCTGGTTAAAACATTTTCCCCACCCTTCCTTGTAAACGCAGTGCACCATTCACACTGGTCGTGATTTAATTAAACTTCTCAGTGTGATTGGTCGCTATCCCAAGTCCTTACTGCTATTGGTTGACTTGCGTTCACAGAGCAATGTATACAAAACCCTGTGTGAGTCTAAATAAAGTGTACATTGCTGTTCCTCACTTTGTCAAGTGTCTTGCTGAAATTTGTGGAAGAACGTCTGCTGAAGCTCTGTCTCACTCTGAAAAGCCCTGGGCACTACTATTCGAGTAGGGCTGGCTCTCTGCTATATCTCACATTAGGAGAAGGGACAAATGCTGGGGGTAATACGACTGGGTTCTAAGCGTAGGACCAGTCCTCCTGTATTCACTACAGATATTATATTTATAATCAAATATTAAATAATTTGAAAGGCTTATTCAAACATTAAATTCTAGAAATATATAGTTCTACATTGCCAAGCTTACAATCGTTTACCAGTAACTGACTAATTTTACAAATCTTCAGTGTGTCTCAATGAGGAATCACAATTAAAATGAACCTGTCTTCACCATTTTCCTTAACACTAACATTTAAATGAGCAATAAATGTATGATTTATTGGAAAAAGAAATGATATATGTTCTAGTTTTTGTCATTATTGATAAAATACTTCTCCTTTCTCCGGTACTGTTGTGCTCAGTATACTCATAGGTTCATGGGTTTTACAGCCATCCCAATTCCTTCAACTACATTATTGGCCATGTACTCCGCATTTCCATCTGAACAGAGCGACATCTGCCACCTGATTTTTACATGCTGCTCTTCTGTTTAGGAATCCTTGGTATAGTCCTCTATAGCGAGAATTGATTGACAGGTAAGGGGAGAAGCTATTTTTTATTTAGTAAATCTGCTAGCCGATCTATTCCCTGTACGTTGTGTGTGCTATGACAGGTACACTTTCAAAAAATAAGCAAGATTCATTTGTCAGACATTATAGTCTTCGTGGTTAAATGTAATTATGCTGACACAATGCTATTTCTTATTAATATTGGTAACAAAAGCTGTTTGGGGAGAGCCGAAGGAACATAAGATGATGTGAGGCACGGCTCCAGCTCTCAAATGTTTCTTCTACTAATTGAAAGAGTTCAGGACCCAAATTAGTCTTTGCAGTCGAGCCAGAAAGGCATGTTTCGTTTATAATCTTGACCATCTGTAGCTCGGGGATATCCCTGTGCGATGTGCCATGGTACAGTTCATTTCAATAACCTTTCTATTACTAGGCTTACTACAATATTCTACAGATGCATGCAAATTAACTCTTAAAGGACATATTTTTCTTGGAAATGAAAAATAAATCGACTTTTTGATTTAAAACTATTCTTTAAGAAATAATAACTGCGTGAGTCTCTGGTGTCAAATGTTGGGAATTCCTAGTTAACTTTATTAATTCAAATAAGGTGGCTTCGAATTTACCTCTGCCAATGATATAAAATGTGAATTACCACAAATCCACAGTTTCTGCCACCGACATTAAGGCCATAATCCATCTAACAGATGTGAATACAAACTAATTCTCATAGAATAAGCTCAGAGGGGGGGCGGGGCCGGGCCGCCGAGCCTAGCAGTCGCAGGGAAGCACAGCTCCCGCACGAGATAATCAATTTAACTTATAAATCGCAAATTAAGCTGAATTCAGCGACCACCAACCTCGACTCCAAAAGTACACGGGCTGCAGGAGCCGGGGAGAGACTTGCTCGCGGAGTTCTAGTCCCCCGGATGAGGGGTCCCCTGCAGCATCCAGCGGGTACCTGCCTGGCGGTGAGTGGAGTGGACAGCCGCCGCTCCACTATCCTGCCCAACGGAGCCCGGAGCACACGAGGCGCAACGGCGGGCCCGGTCCTGTTCCCCCCCCCCACTGGACCGGGGGGGTGAATGCCCGGTGGAAAGTGAGGGCGGAAAATCTGACACACTAGCCACAGCCACGCGAACTTAACACCACTCTTGCAGGACTTGGGCCCAAAACCCCTGAATTCACCAGACGAAACATATCTTTACACGTTGACAAGCACGGGAGACGGTGGAATCGCTGGCCCACTGAGCAGACCGATAACGGGTGTCGGATGAAGCCCGGACTGCAGGTAGTCTGCCCATGCTGGACTGAGACCATATAACAAGAAGGGGCACCACTTGGGACTGTATAAGCTCTTTTCACCCTAGCTAAGCTAATTTGACCTAATCTGTACCATGGGTCCATCACCCCCTCTTGTTTTACAATTTAAGTAGCGCTGAACTGCGTCTTGCCTGTGACAAATCGTTATATAGCATAGTCAGATAATCTATGAGCATGCTTTTGAAGCCTGATTTAAAAGCCTGATTTAAAAGCCTGATTTAAAAGCCTGATTTAAAAGCCTGATTTAAAAGCCTGATTTAAAAGCCTGATCTAAAAGCCTGTTTTCTATGCCTGATTTATGAGCCTGTTTTCTCAGTCAGAGTTATATGCTTGTCTTCTAAGCCTGTTTTATACGTCTGTTTTTCATGCATATTTCGTCTTTACAAACAACAACAAAAAAGTGCATTGTCTATTTACCCCCTACTGTAACTAATGTCTTGAAACCTGCATATGGAATGCCGTTGGGGTACCATATGTAAGCCTGTGACTACTATATGCACTACAAAAATAAAGATAAAAAAAAAAAAAAAGAATAAGCTCAGGGAGGGAATCTTTGAGCACGAGGTAGTGACCCGATAAGTGCAGCGATAGGAAAACATGTATGGAGAGACCCACTCGGGGTTATTTACTAAACTGTTTATTGTTGCTTATCAGGTCTTAGGCTAAAATAACTGAGCTGGGAACATAGAAGAGTTTGAGAATTTGTAATAATTTGGCTGCTTCGGCCTAAAATGTGAAATTCCCTGACGAATCCCCAACAATTTATCGTTTAACTAAAACCTGATTACCCAACAAATGATCTCAGACTAAACCAGCTTTTGACCACATGGTTACATTTATTTCTTCTGACAGACAGACCGACTCACCCGACCACCACAGGACATGGCTTTTCTATGTGCCGCAGCCCACACCCAGAGCAAGCTGAAGCAGTTCCTTCCTCCACCATCCATGAGGAAGGTAGCCTCCATTCTGCAGTAAAAACGGGTGGGGGTAGAATACTCTGCTTCCTGTCACTCATGGCACTTTGCCTGATAGTAATAAAGAAAGCTGGGTGTTCTCTTAAATCTGTTCGGTCCTTCACTGCTCTCCCTCCCCGATGGGTGGCCAGGATTGGACCCCTAAACTCTGGTGGGTCCTGATGCCGTTACACTGACTCTCGTAGTTCCACCCCCTTTGATTGCTTTCTCGTGCCTCATGTTTTGGTAGAACAGTCTTGATTTTTGGGTCCTGTCCCACCTGAATGGGTAGCATTAAATGTTAAAATGTATTATGGGCTTTCTTCCCCTAACAATGTATATTAACTAGATAAAGTACAGCATTTAAACTATAAAGCGGCATTGTCATGCCAAACTTACCTTTCCCTAATTAATTCCTCTTCTCTCCCTCTCTCAGGATCTGTTCTTCATTTCTTCCTGTCTGCTCTAGTTTTCTTTAAAACATAAGACAAAGTAGGGACTACTTTGTCTTATGTATATTTCCTACACCTGACCATCTATGACCAGCGGAGGAGCAATGTGTGCTCCATTTCCGGTGGTCAGAACAATTTCCCACAATTCTCACCTTTCCTCCATGATTTTGCGATGCCTTTTTTCACTATTCCCAAACGTCCTGTCCCCTGGGGTCCTGCTTTTGGTAATGCCATGGAACCGGGCTAATAAGCTCAAACGTTGGGATGAAAACACAAAGGGTTGGCTGCTTAACCGTGATCTAATATTTCAAGAATACTTTCTCTCCTGTAAATAAAAATAACTCAATGCATTGCTGCTATAGGACTTCAAAGGTATTCTCAAGCTGAAACCTAAAGCATTTTCGATAAAATTCCCCAAGCTCTTGGAGGGAAGGGAAACCAGGTTATTTGATTTTTGTAAAACAGTCTCAGACCTCTCGATGCCTGCAAGTACCAAACATCATTTTCAGGAATTTCTCATTTGTGTTCACAAAGCTAATGCAGCCTCCAAACTAGAAACCTTGTCTATATCGGGCTCACAATTCAGAGTAAAGGCCGCTATCGATCACACACACATCAACTGGGAGATGTGGTCGGTAAATGGACAATAACATGTCTGACATTCCGACCAAGAGATTGATTATTTTACTTTATATTTTATTGCTGGTAAAAGAATACAAAACATGTGATCAAGTAACCTGACATTCCCTAAACCTCCCTGGAGGAACATTAACGCAAAGCGAGTATTTAATGAAATCATTTGACCAAACAATTAAATCCAGGTGCAGAAATGTCCTTATTATCTGTAGATTTCTGGAATATAATACAACAGGCGCAAGAAGAAAAACACAGAACTCCAACACGTTTTAACATTTATATTCCACGTACGTTGAACCATTACAGGTTTATGGAAATTCATATGCAAAATAAATTAATTTATTGCAATTAGGAACCTGCCTGAATCAGTGAGGCATCAGGAAAGCATCTTAAGTGATGCTCGGCTTGTAACATGGAATGTAAATAGTTTGAAAGGCAGCAGAAAAGGCCGTATTTTCTATGCTTGAACTGTAATGCTCACACTTGAGAATAATCAAACGCCAAACTCCAACATAACTCTAGTTACGGTAATGACAAGTCATCCTCCGAACACACACCAAATGTAAACCTTTCTCTTCTAATCATGTGACCTACAGCATGGGAGTTAAGACATCATTAAGCTCTGAATGCAAATTGCCAACACCGGTCAAGTTATCGTAGTGGACCTGTCTAAGATAATCATAAGTGAATTGCGCTGTAGGTGTGGCTAAAATTAAATGTCTCACACAAAATTGAAAACGTGAAAATCATGGTTTAACAGCTTCACAATCTTATGCATGTAAAACATTTCTTGATATTGTAATGTGGACTTCCAAATCTGATCTGAATCTGTCATCATTATAAGCTCTGAAGATTGCAGCTGCCATCAAAGTACTAACCGGACCATAACCGCATGAGTTCTTGGCTGCAATCTGTCTCTCCCACGGTAAATACTTGTTTACACTTATGATAATTATCTCTGATTATAGACTTGGCTGTTGTTAATTTTCAGTGTTTTTAAGTTCTGTTTAATTAAATGTTTCAATTTTCAATTATATATGTGGTTTGTAAATAAAAACGAAATTCCTTTCACTCTCTTGGCCTCCTCCTGTTAGAGTTGTACGGCTGGTATATAAATGGATTGGAAGTATTACTAAAAGTAAAAGTTATTTTATGCAAGATGAACGCATACACACACAAATGCACACACACAGACATCACAGAAACCAATATATCCTCTGTCTGAATTGTACTGCATTGAAATGAAAATGTAGAACCAGTTCAGCTATAATCCCATGTTGCAATGTTATTTTGTGATTACTACAATTTAAAATGTATGTAATATCCCAGTAAGAAGAAGGACCCCTGATATTTATCTGTATATTTAGGTGTTTTGAATGATGCTAAGTTTGCAAGCAGCCCTCCCTGTAACTGCCTTAATCTCCCTAATTACCTTGTCATTTCTAAACAGATGGGGTGGATGCTAAGAGATTTGTATGAATCCTCACTTTGCATTACAGTTTTGGTTCATGAATCAAGTGACAAAAAGTAACTAAAACAGGGAAAATCAGAAGAAACAGTAAATAAATAAATAAATAAATAAATAAAAAAAATTCTGCTCCCCCTTTTTGTCTCTGTATTTGTCACTTCTCACTCAATCTGCAAATAAAATGAACATTTAGTGACAGTCCCTTAAGCATCATAGTCTTTTTCCCCATCAATCTTTTTTTTTTTTGGTGCTATGGACAGAACTCCGACTCATCAAACTAAACAGTGTGTTCATTGTCTTTGTCATTTGTTTTGTGATAAATGTGGGACTTCGGACGACCCGCGAACAGCTCAAAATTTGGACGAATTTCAATTTGTTTAAAATTGAATAAACAAGTCTATTGTGTGGTTTCATATCGATATGAAAGAGATTCCTGAGTTGAGCTAATTAGCGCCCACCAATCCACCAATCCCACCTTTACATTTATAATGATTTAGAATTTAGAGGGATATAGAAAGTATAGTAGATATCTGGAATAGTTTTCCAGTGCTTGTAACAAAGTAAAACAGTGATATATGAAGGGTAGTAGATACCTGGATCCACCTTCCAGTGGTTATAATAAAGTATAACAGTGATATAGGAAGGGTAGTAGATACCTGGAAGCACCTTCCAGTGGTTATAATAAAGTATAACAGTGATATAGGAAGGGTAGTAGATACCTGGAACCACCTTCCAGTGGTTATGACAAAGTACAACAGTGATATAGGAAGGGTAGTAGATACCTGGAACCACCTTCCAGTGGTTACAACAAAGTATAACAGTGATATAGGAAGGATAGTAGATACCCGGAACCACCTTCCAGTGGTTATGACAAAGTATAACAGTGATATAGGAAGGGTAGTAGATACCTGGAACCACCTTCCAGTGGTTATAATAAAGTATAACAGTGATATAGGAAGGGTAGTAGATACCCAGAACCACCTTCCAGTGGTTAGAATAAAGTATAACAGTGATATAGGAAGGGTAGTAGATACCCGGAACCACCTTCCAGTGGTTATAACAAAGTATAACAGTGATATAGGAAAGGTAGTAGATACCTGGAACCATCTTCCAGTGCTTGTAATAAAGCATGACAGTGATATAGGAAGGGTAGTAGATACCTGGAACCACCTTCCAGTGGTTACAACAAAGTATAACAGTGATATAGGAAGGGTAGTAGATACCTGGAACCACCTTCCAGTGGTTACAACAAAGTATAACAGTGGTATAGGGAAGGTTGTACATACCTGGAATCACTTTCCAGTGTTACCTGTATAGACTACAGGGAGGGAGGGAGTGGTGTCCGGCATCTAATAATTCAAAGCTTTACTAAGCATGCTGTAGTGTAGTGGTTATGGTTCTGGGAGTGTTCCTTTAAGGCAATTTTGAAGAATATATAGTCAGAAACAGTCTCACATTTCTTTACGGGCAGAGCGTATTGGGTAATGATTCTTATCAGCCATCACAAGCTATTTCTCTATATTCTTAAAACAATCCCTGAAATTGCTTTGAGAATTTGAGGCTACAGATACAATATGTTTTTTGTTAGTTCGCTATTGATCAGAGACAAAATATGTTAACCTACAAATCCATTTTGCAACAGAAGAATTCCCATATCTTTAATATCATTAGATGTAGATGGAAGTTGCTTTTCATTTTTAAAATGTTACATCGCGTTGGTTGCTTTTGTTTTCCCTAGGAATCAAAGCGTAACATGAGTTAGATCAATTTCATTTATCTCTAGTCTTATCTTCTAGTGAAGTCTGACAAGGGAAATAAACAAACACTATGGGTTGACAACTTAACATAACACGCGTACCGTCCTTTATATTCTGATGAATAAAACATGGGAATCGAAAGATCAGCTTAAAAAATGATAAAAAAACTGAACTATTGCGCAGTTAACGGTGCTGAATAATCCTCACGAAAGGCATTTCACTTGCAAATGTTTTACACTTTAAATACTTTGCCTTAAATTCAGTTAATATGAGCGTATACTTTAAGAATTTCAGTAAATCTTATGAAACGTTCCTATGAACTTACAGCAGATGGACTCGCTGATATCATTTTCTTTAATGGTAGATTTTCAAATTACAATTCTACCTGTATTATAATTTATTAAACATGAAGAAAAAAATCAACAAGCTTGATTAAAAAATGTCCTTATGCCCGATAGGAGACATGATTATTTTATTTGCTAATCTGCATATTCAGCAAGGCTTTATGGGAGAATTCTTAAATAATAATTACAATCAGAAATTACAAGATATCATGTTTTCCCAATATTCCCAGAATTCCCAGCTTGACATTCAAATAAGCAGAGACAAGTGTTGTGAATGTGTCTCAGATTTCATTTCTGCGACGGAGCACGGGTTTTAAACCCAAAATATGGGTTGTGACCCAAAAGTACAAATCACCAGATACACACTACAGTATAGTTTTGACCTTTTACATCTTATTAGCATGGCGTTAGTTCTGATCTAGAAGATGAATTCTTTCTCTTAACATTTAGACATGTAATAAACAAGTTGTGGTAAAAACAAACACAAAAAAACTCTCTACATTAAAGGGACACTATAGTCACCTGAACAACTTTAGCTTAATGAAGCAGTTTTGGTGTATAGAACATGCCCCTGCAGCCTCACTGCTCAATCCTCTGCCATTTAGGAGTTAAATCCCTTTGTTTATGAACCCTAGTCACACCTCCCTGCATGTGACTTGCACAGCCTTCCATAAACACTTCCTGTAAAGAGAGCCCTATTTAGGCTTTCTTTATTGCAAGTTCTGTTTAATTAAGATTTTCTTATCCCCTGCTATGTTAATAGCTTGCTAGAACCTGCAAGAGCCTCCTGTATGTGATTAAAGTTCAATTTAGAGATTGAGATACAATTATTTAAGGTAAATTACATCTGTTTGAAAGTGAAACCAGTTTTTTTTTTTCATGCAGGCTCTGTCAATCATAGCCAGGGGAGGTGTGGCTAGGGCTGCATAAACAGAAACAAAGTGATTTAACTCCTAAATGACAGTGAATTGAGCAGTGAAATTGCAGGGGAATGATCTATACACTAAAACTGCTTTATTTAGCTAAAGTCATTTAGGTGACCATAGTGTTCCTTTAAAGTAAATTAAAAAATGACCTGCATATTAAAGGCACCCTCCAGTCCCCCGGATCACTTCATTGCTTATTTCAAGAAAGTATTGGCCATTTTATAGAAGCTCAGTAGGTTTTCACAGCCTGATTCTCTTTGAGGTGTAGTCTGTAGCAGAAGTGAGTGCTTCTTCAGATCAATGATTTCAACTTCGGTGATTGCGGTACATGCGCCATGTGTCACAATGTATCTCTAAGAGCAGAACCGCAGCAAGGAAACTGGCCTGGCACTGAAAATGATTTTATCATTTTTAATTAAAATAAAGAAATACTTTAATTAATTAATTAATTAACTAATTTAACAAAGTAAATAATATATATGAATTATTATTTTTTCTTTAAATGAACTTTTTTTTCCAGTTAGAAAGTCTTCCCTGGTCATTGGCCGTTTTTGGTCACAACCAATGCTTTGGGTTATAAAAGCCGTGTTTCTAATAGTGCTGTATTGCTGATGGTGTCTCTGCTTATATTCATGATGGGAAATTCTGGGGAATAGAGGAAGCATGACTTGTGGGAACTCCCATGCCCAGTCTAAACGTTTCCCTGTGTTTCTATATACAGACACGTATAGAAAGGAATCCTGATTGTATCCTGCTACAGGTACCCTGTGTGATGGAACACTATCTGAAACACAGCACTTTAACCAAAGCATGATTTATAACACAACCTAACACTCAACACAAACCATGAACTACACAAATCAGATCTTCTGGGACTCACCAGCATGGCGCTGATCCAGAAACTTATGGCTAATTATTTAACAGGTTGTGGTGAGAGTAAAACAGATTCACTACCATGTTATTCTCTATTTATATAAAAGGCAAAGGATTTCTGCCGCAAGCTAACTTCCACCACTAGATGGCAGCACTATCATATTGTAAGGCAGACATACAATGTATTTCTAATGTTTCCAGCTGTACTCAGGAAACCATTTCTTGAAGAAGATATAGTCAGAAACTGACAAATCACAACATCATTTGTTAGATCTCTATTCTTCTACAATGATTGAGATTTATGCGATACATAATATACAGTCAATGGATTAAAGGGATACTGTAGTGCCAGGAATACAAAGCAAAGTGCAAAAGGGACACAGCACCCAGACCACTTTAATGAGCTGAAGTGGTCTGGGTGCCTACAGTTCAACCCCCAGCTGCAGCTCCTTCCTTTACATAGGATGATTGGAACATATATTAACCACGTTGTGATGTCTATCACACTATTCACAGGCCAGGCTGTTTGTAAGGTTCTCTCTCTAGAGAGACAGGGCAGGAGAGAGATGTCTGCCCAAGTTGGACCCCTGGCACATGCCCGCTACCCACACCAGATGGTCAGACTCTAGATGGGAATAGAAGAAGTCAAACCCATCCTTTGACATCACTGATCCAGGACCACCAATAAAGCTGCAATATATTATCACAAATTGCTACAGTTCGATGCCACTCTGTGTAGGGAGATAGGTATTGCCTTCACCATAACCACTGCTTTATCGCAAAATTGTTATGGTGCTTAGAGTTATTGATTAAAACATTAGCTGCTGACAGCATGTGATTTAAGCAGTTCATTTGGAACTGGTGATTTAAGAATAGAAATAGTTTAGCTCCCAGCATTCTACTGGGCAGGGACGAGGAATGGCTGACTGATTAGCTAGATAATGTGAATGACATTTGTGCCACAAGGTGCGCTACAAATATTGCATTTGGTTTTAATTAATAACACAAAAGTTATATCCATTTGAATGATATTAATATACTTGTTTTTGCCCCATCCTAGCGGAACAATACTATGGTGTAGATTTATTTTCTGCTCCTTCCCCACTTTCCACCACTTCTAATAATGTTATCATTATCAGGGTTATTCAGTAAGCTCCTAGAACTTTTCGGAATTCTGTATATTTACTGAATGTAATTTAGAGATTGATTTGTGGAATCGCTAATTAGAAATAAAAATGGGTCTCCAGTCTGCCAATGTTGCACAGCTCTGATAATGTGAAGCCACGATTTGTGTTGGAAGAGTCACATTTTTTGTCATATTAACCAGAAAACAAGAGGCACAGTATCTGTGGACTCCTTATTCCATTACCCCTACAATGATCTTAAGTGGCTATTGTGCTTTTGTTTTCCAATCAAATTACTGTTACTTAGTTTCTTTACTTCTTAAAACACCCCATATCTATTATCTATTAATTTTCCCCGATCACTCAGTCCTTCTGTAGTTCAAATTACTGAAAAACATAATGCTGGCCATGATAGATAGGTGTCAAAACATACAGTTTATCGCAGTTTGCTGGTGACCCCTGTCCTCCGCCGAAAGCACCTTCAATGGGGACGTAAGTATAAGAACTGGACAATGAAGCAATGGAAAAGGGTTGTCTGGTCTGATAAATTACTTTTCTTTTAGATCAGGTGGAAGGCCGGGGCCATGTGCCTCATTTACCTGGGGAAGAGATGGCAGCAGGATGTACTATGGCCATAAGAGGCAGTATCATGCTCTGGGCAATGTTCTGGCATTAATGTGGATTTTACTTTGACACGTACCAACTACCTAGAGATCACCTACACTCTTTCATGGCAATGGTGTTTTGTGATGACAGTGGCCTCTTTCAACATGATAATGCATCCTGCCGCACTGCAAATATTGTTCAGGAATGGATTGATGAACATGACAAATAGTTCAAGGTGTTGCCTTGGCCCCCAAATCTCAATCTAATTGAGCATCTGTGGGAGTTGCTGGAACAACAATTCCAATTCATGGAGGCCCCCCTCGAAACTTGCAGAACTTAAAGGACCTGCTGCTAATGTCTTGGTGGCAGATAACACAGGACACGTTCGGGGGTCTTGGGAAGTCCATACTTTGACGCATTCGAGATTTGGCAGCACGAGGTGGATGATATTAGGCAGGGGTTTCAATGATGTGACTGATCAGTGTAGAAGTACATGCAATCAATGTGACAGTGTTTGTAATCATTATAAAACACATTGTGGATTGTCTGGATAGTAATAAATCCAGCACAGACCGGTGAAACGAGCATCTTCCCTGTGTGTGTTTATAATTACTGGTACAGAAGCAAAAGCTGCATCAGCCATTATCCATACACTGCGATAGCAAGGGGCACGATAATGCAAAGTAACGTGGTTACACAGTGATTGTGATCAGACCGATTCCCATCGCTTGACATGGAAGTCACTCGCTTTCCATGTACGAAAGACTTACGATAAAGAGTGAATTGTCAGCAGCAGGACGGCTCCGAGCCAAATTGGCATCAATTCAACTATTTCAAACACGTATAACAAAGTATTCAGCTCAATTAGCTATCCTCGGGAGCCCTTAAATAAACTCTTAGGCACTTTTTTCTTGACTTTGGAAATGCAAGATCTCTGCAATAATGCTGTTTAAAGAAAGTTCCAACTAAATCAATCTAGATCGATCCGTCCGCCCGTCTGACTATGTATCTGTCTATCAATCTGTCTATCCGTCTATCTGTCTGTCTATCTGTCTAACTATCCATCTATCCGTCTGTCTATATATATATCTGCCTGTCTGTCTATCCGTCTGTCTGTCTATCTATCCATTATCTATCTATCTATCTATCTATCTGTAACGGACCGTTTCAGCATACAAGAGGATAAAACCCAGTTTAGGCGATAATCCCCTTTCCTCAGAAAGGCACAGCTACTGCAGAACATCAGAACTCACGAACTGGATATAGGTGAATAAGGTAGCACTCCAGCTGGAACCTCACAAATAGCTGCTAGCAGATGAATAGGAAAAGCAGACATCAGCTTACACTCCTAGCAGTCAAATCTCCAACAGCATACAGTGAATCCCCCCAAGAACGAGACAAGGCTCCGTGTTGAAGGTCAAGCAGTGGTCTGAGGTGCTGGGCACCCAGCCTGGTTTTTATTACATGAGTACACATACAGGCCACACCCAGGGGGAGGCATAAAATAACCAATAACATAGATGTTACCTCCCACACATCCCCTCCCCTTAGTGTGACACTTAATCCCATTATGTGTACAGTTCAAAATATACTTTTACACAACTTTCATAACTTTAAAACCATACATCACATTCACATAAAAATACATATCCACAATCAATCCATTCAGGGGAACAACATATTAAAAAATGGCATGAATCCGACCAGGGGTTAAAAAGTTACTAAAAGTATCTTTTGTTCCTTCAGGCTCAAACAGTAAAAGTAAAACATCCCCACAATGCATCCTGGCTTCCTCCCTTCTGCCCTGGAGATAATTGGAGAGGAAATCTAATTATCCAGGACTAGAGGCAGACTCCATTAACCACATGGTTGCAAAACAACATAAAACTCTTTAAAATACATAAAGTCACTTTTTATACATTAAACACAGACATTTAACATATCCCCAGATAGCTCAGGTCTGCGTGCACATTATTAGGTGAATGGCACGCAGACCACACAAATACAGTTTAATTGCCATGGAGCCAAAGTCTTTCCCATAGTCTTTCATTATATGAATAGGCTCCATGGCATAGCTATCTGGGGGGTATCACTGCTCACACAGGGCAAGTACCGAATGGCCCCACTGTATTTAAAGGGCCAGAATGAGTGACATGCACTCTGTTAGGGCCGAATACTGTTTGTAAAGGGCCCAATCTCCCAGGGCCATAGTCCAAAGGTAGCAGGCGGGCAACCAGGCTTCTCCAGTTCTCAGTGGCGAGGTTGGTTTCGTCACATCTCTCCCCCTTTCCAAAAAGACTAACAGGGTACCTGACCTCCTGCCGGTCAGTGCCCTTGTTAGTCCAGCAACCCACCCACAAAGCAGAAACATCAGTACAGCCCACCCACAATAAATGGTTACTACACCTGGGTAGAGGAGAAAGTTGTCCATGTCCAGGTGCCTCACCCCGGCTGTGCAGGGGACTGGTAGGCTGCCTTGGTGGGTTGCTGAGTGGGCAGAGACCAGCGGTACTCTGTCCTGATGCCAGCACTACCACCGGAGTAGTCTGGTTGGAGCCTGGTTGCTGGAGACGGATTGTCTCCCCCTTCGTTGCATAGCTCTGCTGCTGAATGGGGAGACCGGTTGTCTCCCCCTTGGATACATAGTTCTGTCGTGGGGGGGTAGGACCGACCATCCCTACCCCCTGTGTGGTAAGTGCAGAGACCACGGTCCCATCTGCACCGGTGGGGGGCTTACAGTCTCCCCCTGGTACATTAAACTGCCGCTGGGGAGAGGGGGTAACAAGCTCCTCTCCCGATAGAACACTCTGCCCATTAATAATCCGCCGCTGGGGAGAGGTGGTAATAAGCTCCTCTCCCATGCATACTTCCATCATCTGCGGAGGGAGACCGACTGTCTCTTCTCCTAATACAGTGTCCTGCTGTTGGGGAAAGGAGACTGGGCTCCCAATTCCCAAAAAGTCACGCTGCTGCTGGGGGGTAGGACCAACTACCTCTGCCCCCTGTAACTCAGCCTGCCGCTGGGGAGGGAGGACGCTGCTCTCCTCTCCCTCTACTTCACACTGCCGCTGGGGAATGGAGACTGGGCTCCCAATTCCCAAAAAATCATGCTGCTGCTGGGGGGTAGGACCAACTACCTCTGCCCCCTGTAACCCAGCCTGCCGCTGGGGAGGGAGGACGCTGCTCTCCTCTCCCTGCATTTCACACTGCCTTCCCGGCATATCACTCTGCTGCTGGGGGGTAGGACCAACTACCTCTGCCCCCTGTAACTCAGCCTGCCGCTGGGGAGGGAGGACGCTGCTCTCCTCTCCCTGCACTTCACACTGCCTTCCCGGCATATCACTCTGCTGCTGGGGGGTAGGACCAACTACCTCTGCCCCCTGTAACTCAGCCTGCCACTGGGGAGGGAGGACGCTGCTCTCCTCTCCCTGCACTTCACACTGCCTTCCCGGCATATCACTCTGCTGCTGGAGGGTGGGACCAACTACCTCTGCCCCCTGTAACTCAGCCTGCCGCTGGGGAATGGAGACTGGGCTCCCAATTCCCTGCAGGGCCGGTGGAGAGACCTCGGTCCCATCTCTACAGGCCACCTGGGGTTCTTCCCAGTAAATCTCTACAATATCTTCCCAGCGGAAGGGGTCTGGATCTGGGTCTGTCACCTTACTGTCCTGCTGAGCCTTCCCAATGAAGCGGAAGAGATCTTGGTAGTTTTGCTCCAGTTCCCACTCCAGGGCTGCTAGGTGAGCCAGGTCTTGCTCTACCTCATGGGGGTCATCCCACTCATGCCTAGCCTCCCTCTCATAGAAAATGTCCTGCAGTCTGGTTTGCGCAGGGCTCCCGAAGCCAGGCTCTGCAAAGGACTCCCATAACAAGCCAGGACCATCAAACTCCTCTCCCTCTGGCTTGTCATGTTCGGCTGTCCAGGGTATATACTGTGCCATATACCACCAGAGCGCCTGGTAGGCATCCTCCAGCCATAGCTCCTGCCATACCCGGTGCTCTAGTTCCTTCACCCATTCCTCCAGGGGCTGCTCTCCCAGGAAGGGCATCCGCAGGGCCACTTGCTTCTGCAACCGCTGCTCTTCACTGGGGAGACTCTCACCCCGCTGGTATTGTACATTATCCAGGGCCTGGTACCAGATGCCTTTCCTTATTGCATCCCGGTCATCCATGTCACCCTTATTGTACTCCACTGCTGGTTCCATCCTGGTGCTGTCAGGGTCGCTGTACTCAGACATGCGTTGCCCTCAAATTGTAAATCCAAAGAAATGGTGTTCTGTAGCTGTCCTTCTGGCTGTAGGAACGATCCCGCCGCTTGCCACCAATTGTAACGGACCGTTTCACTTACAAGAGGATAAAACCCAGTTTAGGCGATAATCCCCTTTCCTCAGAAAGGCACAGCTACTGCAGAACATCAGAACTCACGAACTGGATATAGGTGAATAAGGTAGCACTCCAGCTGGAACCTCACAAATAGCTGCTAGCAGATGAATAGGAAAAGCAGACATCAGCTTACACTCCTAGCAGTCAAATCTCCAACAGCATACAGTGAATCCCCCCAAGAACGAGACAAGGCTCCGTGTTGAAGGTCAAGCAGTGGTCTGAGGTGCTGGGCACCCAGCCTGGTTTTTATTACATGAGTACACATACAGGCCACACCCAGGGGGAGGCATAAAATAACCAATAACATAGATGTTACCTCCCACACATCCCCTCCCCTTAGTGTGACACTTAATCCCATTATGTGTACAGTTCAAAATATACTTTTACACAACTTTCATAACTTTAAAACCATACATCACATTCACATAAAAATACATATCCACAATCAATCCATTCAGGGGAACAACATATTAAAAAATGGCATGAATCCGACCAGGGGTTAAAAAGTTACTAAAAGTATCTTTTGTTCCTTCAGGCTCAAACAGTAAAAGTAAAACATCCCCACAATGCATCCTGGCTTCCTCCCTTCTGCCCTGGAGATAATTGGAGAGGAAATCTAATTATCCAGGACTAGAGGCAGACTCCATTAACCACATGGTTGCAAAACAACATAAAACTCTTTAAAATACATAAAGTCACTTTTTATACATTAAACACAGACATTTAACATATCCCCAGATAGCTCAGGTCTGCGTGCACATTATTAGGTGAATGGCACGCAGACCACACAAATACAGTTTAATTGCCATGGAGCCAAAGTCTTTCCCATAGTCTTTCATTATATGAATAGGCTCCATGGCATAGCTATCTGGGGGGTATCACTGCTCACACAGGGCAAGTACCGAATGGCCCCACTGTATTTAAAGGGCCAGAATGAGTGACATGCACTCTGTTAGGGCCGAATACTGTTTGTAAAGGGCCCAATCTCCCAGGGCCATAGTCCAAAGGTAGCAGGCGGGCAACCAGGCTTCTCCAGTTCTCAGTGGCGAGGTTGGTTTCGTCACACTATCTATCTATCTATCTATCTATCCAATCTGTCAATCTGTCTATCTATCTATCTATCTATCTATCTATCCAATCTGTCAATCTGTCTATCTATCTATCTATCTATCCAATCTGTCAATCTGTATATCTATCCATTATCTATCTATCTATCCAATCTGTCTGTCTGTCTATCTATCCGTCTGTCCGTCCGTCCATCTGTCTGTCTGTCTATATATCTATCTGTCTGTCTATCTATCCATTATCTATCTATCTGTCTATCTAATCTGTCTGTCTGTCTATCTATCCGTCCGTCCGTCCATCTGTCTATCTATATATCTATCTATCTATCTATCTATCTCTTGCTAGATTTCTATCTTTCTTTGATTAGATCTTTATATTGTTTTGCACAGAGTAGCATAAAAAGCAGTGATTTTGCATACTGAGAGTATTTAGCAGCTGGAGATCTGTGTAAAGTTTTCTAAAGGCGTGTTTTGTTCTCACAAAATCATTGAGTTTATAAAATGCAATCAGGAAATAATTGAGATGCTTAATTGAATCCAGAAATAATGCAGCCAAAAGGAGCAGCAAAGCAGCGTTGCATACCTGGCCGCATTGTCATTAAAAATCACATGTATGCACGTAGTGGGGAATCATGATGCCGCATACCAACATAGAACCAACCCACTTACCCCCAAATAATCACAGACAACGTAGTATGGATGAAACAGGCCCTGGCATTTATTATAACATATGATAAAATACTGCACAACACATCCATAATTTATTTAAATTTTTATCGTTCCTCACAATAAACTAATTGTCATATATAAATAACTATTACTTAGCAAATAGCTTAACATGTAGTGTCATACAGTATAACCCAGCCGTCCTTGCCAATATACTGACCATAAGCCTATGCACCACGTAATCTCACCCCCCCCTCGACCATGAATTACTTTTCCTTCCAATGCTTACCACCACCTGACCTTTTCCTTGCTCGGTGGGCACATCCAAACAAGTAACCTAAGGTTAACCCCTTAGAGCAGGGGAGGTTGAGACCTGAAACTTGACCACATCATTCCACATATTGACATAGCTCATTGAGCAAGGTCCTCCACCTCTCTGTTCCTGTACGTCCAGTTGTCTGGTTACAATTACATGTCTGTTAGTCCACCCTTTGTACAGCGCTACGGAATCTGACGGATTATTACAGAATAAAATAATAAAATAATAATAGCCCCTTAAACTGAATTGGCAAGGCCACACCCCCCGGCTAGCTGCGACTACATAACAATGGGGCGTGCGGGCGGGAAGCTGTTTGCTGGCCTGAATCCCCAGTGGCACTGAGGTATGACCATCCCACCAAACTCACACACTACATAATCCCACCCACACATACATACACAACCAATCACACGCATCCATTCCCACACTCCTACATGTGCCCTTCTCCGCTTAGTTGTGCTATCTCCCCAGTGCCTATACAAAGCTACACGTCATCATTTCTTCCTAAAATCTTACACGATTGACATTCAACTTGTGCACTGTACTACTGTGCTACTTTTTTGGAAATAGATAATTTGATACAGACTTACCTGTACATTTCTTTTCCTGGCTATTCATCATGGCAGAATTACTTATGGTAGCTCTGCCCCCAGGCCAGATCAGGACAGGAATTGATCAATCAAAGAAAGACTGTATGCATAAAAGGTCCCTCCTGCTTCCATACACCAGATACGTTCTAAATAATAGGACAAAAGGGGGAGAGATTGGTAGAGTTATTTATTAAAGTGAGAATTCAATGTGAATTGATAAATAGCTAGGAAAAGATAATTACAGGTAAGTCTGTATTTCATTATTATTATTATTATTATTATTATTATCGCCATTTATGTAGCGCCAACAGATTCCATAGCACTTTATAATATTATTAGAGGGGGGATTTAACTATAAATAGGACAATTACAAGAAAACTTACAGGAACAAAAAGGTTGAAGAGGACCCTCAATTGTCCTTGTTCCTGGCTAATCACGGCAGCATCACTTATGGGTAACACCCAAGTTGTAAAAAGTAAGGGTTTATATTGCAGAATTCGATATAAAATCAAGAATTGTAGATATTGAGAACATGGCTGCTCACTCAAGAGTCTCCGAGGGTTATGGAGGGGGATAATTTAAAGGCTATATATACAGACACTACCAATCCTCAGCAAAGGAAGTATGAGAATCTTACATGGCTTAAATAGCGTGTATCTAAATCTGATCCAGTTAGTCCTGCAGGCCGTTTACTGGGTCCTACAGGCACAGCGACGCTGTACTGTGACTGGGAGACCAATGGTGTACATGGGAAGGTGACCAAAAAAAAACCGACATTATCAGCAAAAAATATTCCTATGCGTCCGGCTGAGGACAGGAAAAAAGTCTGGAGTGGCAGGAGGGGGACCTTTTTTTTTTATTATTCTTTATTTATCATTCCACATTTATATTTCACATTGAATAAAATAGTCACCATTTGCACATTTACGGGCACATATAACATTGATTAGACGACAATCTTGAAACATGTGGAATGAGGTTTTTTGATATCGCGTTAAACAATTGACAGAAAATTAACTTGTTATTTCCCAGATCACATATTAGCTATTCACTCTACTATTATGTTTGTTTGGGCTTATGTGAGCTAAGGATTTCACCCCCTCTGGCGACTCTTGGGGAGAACATATCCAGGGTGTCAATATAGTACCAGGTGGGGTGGGGAGGGATGTAGGAGCTAGTACTCATATGTGGGCTTTTGTTTGGTAAACGTGGCATGCTATATTGGCATGAGAACGGACTGTCGGTATTAGGTAACTAGTATCGAATCTGGCTGCAAGACTATGTGACCTAAAACCTAGAGACGGTAATGTACATCATGCTAAGGCTGATTAGTGACTAAACCAAATATCGAAATGCAAAACAATATTAAAAGCAATCAACATTTGAAGGAGCATCGGAAGACTTGTAAAACAGTGCATGTGTACGGTTATGGTAACAGAGACCCGGGTGACAGTGATGCTGCCAGGATTTGCCAGGTAATAGAAATGTTTTCGTTTCACCTTAATTTCAGATGAATGTTAGTTTGGGTCGGTAGAATTTAGAGATTCGAGATTGATTCCGGTTTGATGGCCTCCTTGATTTCACTCAGATTGGACCGATACTTGATCACCATCTTCTTCATTAGACAATCTAACGGTGAACAGGCTGCTTTGGCAAAGCAACAGGGAAAATCAGTGGGAATCGAGGTGCGATGGTAACGGACATGCTCTGTAGAAAAGATAAACTAATGTCTTGTCAGAGCATGTCCATGCAGGCCTGTGTGTGCATCCAGAGACCTTACTTTAACCCTGTTATCTACCTGTCTGTGGTCTACTGGCGTCTCATTGAGTCTAATTACAGCTCAAGTAGAAGTATCCAAACAATAAAAATAGAAATAAATGCATGCATATTTTCATTGGCAACATCTCTACTAAATACTACTTTTTATGTACCCGCTCCAATTTTAGTAAAAATAAATAAAAATTAGGCAAAACAATATTAATACATCAATAATAAATGAATCCAAGAACTGCAGTAGCACTGAAAATATTAACCAGTATAAATCCAATCAATAAATCAATCAATCAATCGCATGTCAATCTTATACTCATAATCCTTTATCAAACCGCTTTAATACATTTTCTTTGTGTAATTTATTTTATAAAATACAACATAATCTGGACAATTTATAATACAGTAACACAGGACTGTCCAGAAACCCCTAAAATTGTAATGAGTGTCACGGCTGATGTGTCACAATTTATAGAAATGAGAAGGTTTCTCGATATTGTGTGTGAATGAAGCAAAGTGTGCAGTCCAAGCGATAGATATATCACAGTATAAAACTCACTGAATTATTTTGTGTTTTGGTTTTTTTCTGTAAAGACACTCTAAACGCACACATGGGGGGGCAAGCACACTTTATAGTGAGATTCACTGTCATTAATAATGAATAACTCATTTCTGTATTCAAACACCGGCTCCTAATTGTTCCCATCAAGGTGCTACGTGGAGACACTTCTCTCAGATTGGGGAGATGGCGAAGAGATGAGTTTACGACTTGAAAGGACCCGTCAGAATGAGTTTGGGTGGTTTTGCAGAGAGCGAGCGTTGAGTTGAGATAGGAATATGGAATTACAATTATATTTAAATTAAAGCCCCTGTCTGTGTCTTTGGAGACAGAAATTGTGAACATTTCACAGTGGAAAAACATGAATATTTAAAATATATGGAACTTGTCCACATAAAGAATCCATAAAATACAGATCACCCCCTTACGGATCATATTTAACACGAAATCTGCTACCCCAAACATCCAGTATTTACCAGCAAATAGAAACATCTTTAAAACATATTTGTGTTTAAAAACCTATAAAATGTGTTGAACGCCCAGTAATTGCTCTGTTTATTCAGGACATTGTGTAACAGGGAAAATAAATATCTCTACAGCAAGCATAAAACTGGGGCATCTCTCTCCACATGTTTTATTAATCAAAAATACTTTAAAAAAAAAACTGCATTGTGTATGCGTCCAGTGAATGTGGTTTCTCCTGATAGCTACACATGCGCATCTCACTGCCAGTCGTGTGCAGAATCAGTGCCGTGGTCAGATTTATAGCGAAGAACTTTAGTTTAGGCCTTACATTTATTTTATTGAATCCTGCGATGGTTGGCCGAACTATACTTTCACCAATACAGTGATTGGGGTCTGTTAACCTTACAGTGTTCATTTTGTCGAGTAATAATTTTAGTAAAATTTTAGTCGACTAGAATTTTTGAAATTTAATCGACTAAAACAAGACTAAAACTAAAACAATTCAGATGACTAAAATACGACTGAAACTAGTTAAAAGACTTTGACTAAAACTAAATTGAAATTTGCCGCCAAAATGAACACTGTAACCTAACAGAGAACTGCATTGAAACTGAAAAACACATCTTCTAGACTTGCAATAAAGAGAAACATTCTATATTCAGCTTTTTCTATACTTATTTACACCAATGTGTTTTGAATGCCATTTTGTTCTAAGCTCCTGTAAAATTAGTTTTTTGATTAAACAAATAATTTGTTAAATGGATACTCTAAGCAACACAACTTTAATTCATTTCAGTGGTTATGGTGCCTCTAGACCCCTGTCAACCTTTCATGATGAACTGCAATACCATTTCTGACCCGTATCTGGTTCTATCTAGTGCCCACGCTCCTTTCTGTATGTGCTGATAGTTCACGCTTCCAAGTTTTCATACTAACTTTATACATTATTTATTAGTTGAGAGTGTCGGAGGGATCCTTTATTTACCTGGTCACTTTATGTTCAGACTTTATGTCAGTGATGGCTAACCTTGACACCATACATTGTCTCTGGACTACATTTTCCATGATGCTCAGCTAGCTTTTAGAGTCTACAAGCTAGCTAAGCATCATGGGAAATGTAGTCCAGAAACAGTTAATGGTGTCAAGGTTAGCCATCACGGCTTTATGTCATTCCGCATTTATCATGATTTAATAAATAAATTTTAAAAAAACAAAAAAATGAAAGTGTGGTACAATGAAAACCGGGATCGGGTGTTAGTTAATGAAGATCAGGAAAAGTCGGACATTTTAAATAACCGTTTCTCCTCAGTATATATTATTGCAAGAAAATGTGCAGAAAAATTGTAATTGGATGACGCAAGCCAAGGTGCTGCAGCAACTAAAGAAAGTTAATATAAACAAAATATTCACACACAAGTAATTAAAGAGCTAAGTGTGGGGGGCGGGGCCTGACTAGCATGGAGGACAGACGTGCTTAGGCAGAGCTCCTCAGCAAACGGGGTGACTAACGGCACTTACAGCTACATAAAGCCTATAAATGAAGCCCAACTTCTACTTCCCTGACCCACGATGGGGATGGGGACCGATGGAGTGGTCCGTGACCCACCTGAAGCCTGCTTGCCGTACTCCTCGAGACGCAGGGCCTAGCGTGCGCCAGCCGGGAGGGGCGGCCGACCTCCCGGTCAGGAACCGCATGGTGAAGCTGCACAATGAGCAACAGCCCCGCTACTCCCCCCCCTGGACCGTCGGGGGTGATCGCGGTCCAACTCAGAGAAGCAAACCCGGATCGGTGAGTGCGCAGGGCGAAGCCACTCCAAACTGCAAACTACCAAGCGTGACACCCATCATGGAGGCCGCCACGCGCTTTCCCGGTCCAAAGGGGACAAGCCACGGACTCGAACAGAAGCTTGACGCACTATTCGCCAGCTTCTGGCTCAAGATAGAGGGTAGAACACAGCCTCCTACCTCACAACAGCCACACAGCCAAACGACAAAACGGCTGCCTCCAACTCGGAGGAACGCTCCGAAGGTCTCACTTGCAGGACAGGCCTCATCACCATGGTGGCGGACCAAGCTGCAGAAGAGACAGGAACACCGCATGAGACGGCACCGGAGGCACATGGCACAGAAGAGAAGCAAAACCCGACATACTCACCTGCTCCACCCGGCGGGACCCGGGATTCAAAGCCCACAACATACCACCCCATCTCAGATCTCCTCCAGGGATGATCGGAACGACGGCGGTCTCACAAGGGTGGTCTCACACAGGGACAGAGGTCAGCAATGGCCCATCCATGGCCCACACACAGGGCTCCTGCACCAAGCCTCCAGAGTTGGCGTGGGGTGACTCACATGAACTATCACAAGGACTAATCACGCTCCACAATATACTGAAGCAGGTTCAGTCCAAAATGCCCGCAGTTCATTTTATTTAGAGCTTGTTACTTTTAAATGTGCCCCAGTGCTATTATGTTTTAAGTCCACTGCATGCGCCCACAACCTCCACTGGGTCCCTAAACCTCGACCCACCCTCAATATCGAGTGCTGCAGTATTAGGGTTGTTTGTTAAGCCTGTATACATGCTTCATTAACCCAGGAACCCTCCACAACCTAGTTTAAAGCAGCTACACTATAATATTACACGTGCCCTAATACCCCATCCTATCTTGTAACCCCTCTCAGACACACAGAATGTTGAAGCTTGTTTAACCATAAATTACAAAAATGTGCATGTTCCTCATATGTCATTCAATGCATTGAACGTGTTTATTGATGCTTGCTCACGCTGATGTGGCATACAGTAAGCTTGCCTGTATTCTTTCCTATATGCACAACAAAAATAAAGAATTAAAAAAAAAAAAAAAAAAGAGCTAAGTGTGGAAATAAGTGAACCTCTGTTTTTAATCTTTCAAGATTCAAGTGTTCCGGAAAAAAGTCGCCTCAGAGGGGATGTGATAACATTATACAAATATATCCAGGGACAATAGAAACCATTGACTGGGAATCTATTCACAAACAGGACTTTAGACTGGAAGAAAGAAGATTTAGTCTAAGGCAAAAGAAAAACTTTTTTTATCGTAAGAACAATTAGGATGGGGAATTCTCTGTTTGAAGAAGTGGTTTTATCGGAGTCCGTACAGATTTTTAAACAGCAAATAGATGCATACTTGCAAAAACATAATATTTAATTATATCATTTTTCCAGACAATGAACTGCATTTTTAACTTTGTATCCACATATTGTTTATATACCATTGAATTTGTTTAAGAATGTTTCTACAATGAAATAAATCATTTTCTACTTAGACTCTGTAGGCATTCATCTTTGAGGATCAAAATTATAATGGAGATACTAATTGTTTGTGAATGTTTGTTACCTTCTTTCACTTGCAGTATTGCCCTCGTAATTAGGAATTCGCCTAGAGTTTGTTCTCTCAGCCAGATTGTGGACTTTTATGGACTATTGTGGATTATTATGAAACGTTATTCCTTTGCTATTGAATTCACTATAATTTATTGTGTGATACATAATACAGTTAATGGTATGTAATGCTTAAACCACATTTGTCCATTGAGCATTACCATTTCATGGTAAGAATCTCATGCAAACCCTTACCATTCCAAAGCTTCAGAGGAGGCTATTGAAAAATATTCTAGCCAGACATGACCTTTCAACTGTTGTTGGTGTAAAATTCCCAGAATCCTCTGCATTCCAGTGGGCACCCCAACCCTTACACAAGCCATGTTTCCATGAATTTGTCAGCAACTAGATGTGGGAGGTCATGCAAGAAAGGGCACATCTGACTAAACACTGTCATTTCAATATTACAGGCAGTATTTATTCAATGGACATTGGCAAGTTGAAAGAATTCTTCTCATTCACAAACCTGGACTCAGCTATGTTTATCTGTTTGCTTATGTCACCCTCCAACTTGTGGTTTTACCCAGCTCCGGAACATGGAACGAGCTACTATGCTGCTTATTCTCTGGACTAGGACCATCTCCAGCCTTTGATGTTGAATCCACTGGAGGAACCCAGAACCATAATAACCCTATAAATTTTAAACTATTTTGTTTTTTTTGTAACTGACTTGAAAGGAGAGAGGCTCAGACCACTCAGTCTTAGGATTTTGTTTCGCTTAATGCAGTCTAAATCAGTTAATGCTATAATTTCCTGTGGGCAGTTGGCTTGGGATTTTCAACAAAGCATCGTAAGTCTAAAATTATGGTGTAGAATATTCCAGAATTCCATAATGCAATATTTCACCATCTACAATTATAGCATGCAATGATTGACTAAATCTCATATGGCGGTAGCATTTTAACCCCTTAAGGACCAAACTTCTGGAATAAAAGGGAATCATGACATGATGTCACACATGTCATGTGTCCTTAAGGGGTTAAAGACAGTTACTGTGCTTGATACTTACAAATTCTCTTCCTTGGAAAAACGATGAGAATAGTTCTTGCTAAATATTATCAAGCTGCTGGATCTGGCCTTCAATGCACAAAGAACCAACACAACTCCAACTGTTGTAATAGAACTTTCAGAATGACTCTTCCTGTCAGGATGAACAATTTGAATTATAAGTACATTACTGCAGTGTAGATGTTAGTTTTGTGTTATTTTACAGATATGGAGATAAAAGTATTCAAGTACTATTTTGAGCTTGTGTGAGGGGCAAATAAGGCCGTATAGGAAGTGAAGGGAAATAAGTCGGTTGAGGTGTGCCGGAACCAACGTCGTGGTAGGCCTGTAATAAAAGAGGGCCCACCCATATGTAGTAATGAAAGTATAGAGGGAGTGGAGGGTGGGGACATGCGAGTCGCTAAAAAACGTACGGGACGGAGGAAGGTGAGTAGGGGGGTTTAAATAGGCACCCTGCCCCTCCCACAACTGCAGGCCAAGCCTTTACATTTGTGTGAGGGGCAAATAAGGCCGTATAGGAAGTGAAGGGAAATAAGTCGGTTGAGGTGTGCCGGAACCAACGTCGTGGTAGGCCTGTAATAAAAGAGGGCAAAAAAATGGGTACCTGTCAGAAACAAAAACAAACAACAACCTAATTGGCTAGCTGTATGGTAAATGCCGAGCGAGGAAATAGTTGCCCCGCACTTTAACCGGCACTCTTAAGTGTGCAGGGGAAGTAAGGTATATTAAACGTGTTGGCCCCCCTAGGGTAGACTAAATGTGGGGTAGAGAAGGTAATCAATGGGTGAGACTTCCTAAGATAAGGCAGCCAGAAGGACGTGGTGGCTGTGGGAAAGTATGTGAGACCCATGAAACTGTGTAATCTAGTAGTTGAGCCACTTTCCGCTTCCAAAGTTAAAGTGACTAGTGCCCATCAAGTACAGCCTTCCTCACATTTGTGTTTAAACGGTTGATCCAAAATAAGGCGAAAAACCCAGTTTGAAGCGCTGCCAATTTGCAACACGCTGGGAAAAAATTCCTTCTTGACCCCATAAACGGCAGTCAGATTTTCCTTGGATCAAGCAGTTATTGCCCTACATTGAAGGTTGATGCCCGGTTCGTAGTGACAGGCATTTGATAGTGAATGAGATACTTGGATGTTGATGTGAAATCTGTAAAAATTCCCTGGAACCTGAAACGCCTTGAGTATGCTAATAGTCTGGAATGAGGACATGAAACTGCGTATGAATGGTAAACCTGTACAACATGAGGAGATGTGAATCGGATAGGTAGAGTTGATGCATGTTAGAGGTGGCAAAAAGAAGCAAAACCAAAATGCAGACAACATAGCTACAGGAACAGTATCGGTATACGCGAAGAAGGAGCCTCAAAGGGGGACGAAGGCCCGAGCATAGGAAAAGAGTCAGACGCGAAAAACGACGACCACGTGCTAACCAGGCTGGCAGCCCATAGTCGGGACCCCAAAAGGTGCTGGAAGCCTGGATCGGATCCAGCCAAAGTGGTAGATGCCAGTTACCCCAAACTGCCATCCGACACTGCGCCATAGACGACAGCAGCGAAGACAACCAGGAGGCGAAACGGAGAAGTAAGAGCGAACTCGGGGGTCCCAACCAGCAACAGCGTTATCTGTGGAGTGCGGACTGAGAGTTCAGCTGTCCGAAAGGCTGATAGGTAGGAATAGCCGAAGCACCACCGCGTGAAGGGTACCAGACCAAGCCAGAGAGCCCAGGCGGACAATACCACGCCAGCGTCTAGCAGCGGAGACCTGCAAAAAAAAAAAAAGATGAATAGGCAGCGCATAAGCGACCCAATGCGTGTATGTATATGTGTGTAAGTGTGTGTGTGTGTGCGCTGGCATGCTAGCTAATGCCAAAAGGCGAAGCAATTAGAAACTAGGTTTGGTGACAGGTGAGGCCCTGCTAGATGCCAAGCGGTGTGAGAGGCTCTATCTATGAGTTGGCGCGAGGGGATAACGTGGCCACTGAACGTTGTGGCGGGGTGTCGGCCTCTCGGTGACAGTTAAACATAAGATAGAATGGGAGTGACAGGTGAGGCCCTCCCTATGCCACAATGCGAGGCGACTAACTATGAGTTGACCCGAGGGGCATAGTACCTCCGAGTATGAGGATGGGAGTTGGCCTCGCGGGACCACTAATCTAAGGCGAGATGGGGGGGAAGTACCAACTAGCGGACCCTAGGACCCTGACAGCCAGCCACAGCTAATTAAGAGGGAAGGGAAGATAGTGTGAAAGAGGACGGATGTGCTGAACGTGTATCGAAATGTGAGTGTGAAACGAGGAAATACCGTGGAGCCAACCTTAACCGAAGCAGAGTAAGCATGTCAGTGTCCAAGTGGAACAGGCTGAAAGGAGCGAGGTAACAGAAACCGTGGTGGTGTAAACTCCACGGGGGTCCTGAGACCCAGAGAGACAGAGTGTGTGAGAGTGCTGGCATGCTAGCTAAGCCAAAAAGGCGAAACAATTAACACTAGGTTCGGTGACAGGTGAGGCCCTGCTAGATGCCAAGCGGCGTTAGAGGCTCTATCTATGCGTTGGCGCGAGGGGATATCATGGCCACTGATGTTGTGGCGGGGTGTCGGCCTCTCGGTGACAGTTAAACATAGGATAGAATGGGAGTGACAGATGAGGCCCTCTCTATGCCACAATGCGAGGCGACTAACTATGATTTGGCCCGAGGGGCGTAGTACCTCCGAGTATGAGGATGGGTGTTGGCCTCGTGGGACCACTAACCTAAGGCGAAGAAGCCAGGGGGAAATTACCACTAGTGGACACCTAGGACCCTGACAGCCAGCAACAGCTAACTAAGAGGGGAGGGAAATGCGTGAGAGAGGGGACGGTAATGAGTGAGAGAGGGGACATACTGTGTGTAATGAAAGAAAAAAGGGGGCGGTGTAAGAGGGAGAAATGTAGGGGCTGACTGAAACTGGAGGGCAGAGTGAGCCCCGGTGGAGTCCAGGTGGTCAGGCTGTAGGAGTACGCAAGAGAAATAGGAACAGAAAAACAAAAAAAAAAACAAAAAAACGCAAGCGCATGCATAGCCCACAGGTCTCGTAAGGCCAGAACACGTTCCCGGGAACAAAAACATAACACTCCTTCTGGGAAATAACACAGTCATGGTAGGCAGACATAGCCCATCCAAGCAAAGAAATGAAAGCCCGAAGAAAAACGCAGGACAGACCCCGTGCCGGGACCAAAACCGCTCGTTAGCAGCAACCACGTAGCTCAGACCGCGTATTGAAACGGTAGGGAAGGAAACTTGAACGAGATACACCCTCTCATTCCCCTTTTTTTTTTTTTGATCATGACAATGGAAATTGTGTAATGAGAAACAAAGGACATACAACCTTGAATATAACAGACATACTTGAGACAAAACTATTAAGGATTATGGCAGGCAGTCTCACAGTGGTAATTGCCAGTAAAACAGCATGCACCAAGAGCAGTGACGCCATAACAGAAACAACTACGAGTCCCACAACCCTCAGACATTTATAAAAAGTGAATCTCTGAGAAACGCGCCCGTTTTGCACCCAGTGTAATATGACATTTCGTGGTGTTAAAATTCAACTCCCTGAATTTATGTTTGGGAGAATTTAATTGTAAGAAATTAGAGAAAGGAAATAAAAGAAGAACACGATCATCATTACAAGTTTAAAACATGCAAGCCATTGTTAGGATAAGCTATACAGATTAACACTAGGACACTGTAAAAGAAAAACTCAGAAGAAAAAAAAAACGAGAGAGAAAATAAAAAACATGAAGTGAGAAATTGTTAGAGTAGAAAAAACTGGTTACAGTACTGAGTCAGGAAGCGAAGCTTAGCTCTGTAATGCTTCCCAAAACAAGTACTCCGGATTAGGAGCCACTACCCAACATTAATTAAAAGCCAAGAAACTAAATAAGGCCATAGCAGATGCCACCTGGGCAGCAGGTGGCGAGTACATACCAGCAGTGAGCACTATGAGAAAAATGCTGCAACACGGAGCGTCTGCCTGCACGTGGCTCGCCTAGGGACGAGTACCTGAAAAAGAACTGTGGGACGTTTGGGGGGAAAACAGGTGAATCGCCCGACAGTCACGAACCCAAACGTGAAGCCAAGCGAGCAACAGAGAGCCTAAACGCGTGCGGGAGTTTGCGACGAAAAAAAACGACATGAGGAAATGACAACACGAAAAGGGAGAATAGACCCAGACCGTCACGACGCCGTGGGACTGACCGTGGCGCGACGGCAGGGTAAGTAACTCACAACAGCAGGAAAGTAGACCGGACAAACCAGCCGACCGGAACAGACCCCAGAAAGGACCGTGGACATACGAAACAGCGAGGGAACGGTAGGTCAGGTAAGGAGAAGCACGAGGAACCTGGCAAGGAAAGAGGCGACCGGGAATAGCGACATGCGAATCGCTAAAAATCGTACGGAACGGAGGAAGGTGAGTAGGGGGGTTTAAATAGGCACCCTGCCCCTCCCACAACTGCAGGCCAAGCCTTTACATTTATCATTAATATTGTGGATCATTCCCGGTGATCCAATATGCCCTATGTTGATTTTATTTTAATTGTTGTTTTTTTTTATATTAAATGGGACTCTTTAAATCCAAATAAAATCCATTTAACTGATTACATTCTTATTTTTCCAAAGGAATCCACTCTGTGTTCATAGTCACCCATATCTCAATCTTGCCCATGGTAACGGGTGAAATCCGTTACATAGTTACATAATTACATAGCTGAAAAGAGACTTGCGTCCATCAAGTTCAGCCTTCCTCACATATGTTTTTGCTGTTGATCTAAAGAAGGCAAAAACCCCAGTCTGAAGCTCTTCCAATTTTGCAACAAACTAGGAAAAAATTCCTTCTTGACCCCAAAATAGCAGTCAGATGTCTCCTTGGATCAAGCAGCTATTACCCCACTAATTAGAAACTATATCCCTGTATGTTATGTTTTTGCAAGTATTTATCCAATTGCAGTTTAAACATCTGTATAGACTCTGACGAAACCACCTCTTCAGGCAGAGAATTCCATATCCTTATTGCTCTTACTGTAAAAAAAAAACCTTTTCTTTGCATTAGATAAAAGTCTTGTGTTATTTTACAGATATAAAAATAAAGTATTCAAGTACTATTTTGAGCTTATCATTAATATTGTGGATCATTCCTGGTGATCCAATATGCCCTATGTTGATTTTTTTTATATTAAATGGGGCTCTTTAAATCCAAATGAAATCCATTTAATTGATTCAAGTCTTATTTTTCCAAAATAATCCACTCTGTGTCCATAGTCACCCATATCTCCTGCTTGCCCGTGGTAACAGGTGAAATCCGTTATTCTCCAGTTCTATGAATTCTCTTTCAACTGGCTACCATGCTTCAATATAAATATAGAAAAAAGAAAAATACTCCAGCCCAGACCTTATTAAGGACATGTGTTCATTTACTGGGGGGCCAAATAAAATGGGTGACATTTCGGCCCCTCGAGGCCTTTATCAAACCTAACACACAAACACATTGCGTGCGTATAGATAGTCTCATTATTGAGTAGGATAATAATCCTTAATTATCTATCATTCTAAACTTTTCTCTTTCGAATTCAAGGACCGCCATGGGAGAACCTCTGGTTTTACATTTTGTTGTCATATGTTCCAACCTTTTACCAATTAGGAGATTACCAGACACCAATATCTGTACTCTCAAACACTGGCTTCTGTGAAGAGACCTAAAAATATTCCTAAAATAAGAACTACGGCAGCAAGTTATTTTGATCCATTCCCTTTACAAATATGTCTATGAAAAAGATGTCACCATTTTTCTTAATCAAAATATCCAAGCAGGGAATTTAAAAAAATCAAAACTCATGATAAACGTAATAGTCGGTTGCAATTTGTTAATATATCCCCATAAAACGTTTTTATGGTACTTCTTGATTACAAAGCGATTATGTAGCGAAATGTTTTTGGTAGCACTGTTAGCTCAGTACCATACGTAGTCATTTCCGTTTTGCATTTTTTATTCAATATAAATATAAACACCACAGTCACACGTCACAATGTTTGTCGACCATGTCATGTTTTGCAGATTCCACTAGTAGCCTGTACTGACTTCAGACTTGTTCAGAATTGTACTATTTTTTCCACAGTCTGATTCAGACCGATATTGCCCATTTTCCCATCCAGCTCAGCATTTATAGATTATGTTACTTTATTAGTATATGTGTTCTCCATAATATTCCTCCATAAAATTACCCAAAGGCTTAACCTGCAGGGAAACACAGTTTCAGATGAGCTACTCTGCTGACACATCGAGTTCACTTCTCCCTGGGACAGACAAAACTATACAAGAAAATCAAATACCGGTATATATTACAGCTGTAGGCTATAAACCAGGACACTCACAGGATGTTGGATAGATGAAATATTGGGAGATTCAGGGGAGAGAATGGCTTTGTGTGGGTGGCAATTACCTGGCCAGAGGTCACTGATACGTATTGCAGAGTTGAGATCAGATGTAATGTTGTATTATGTTCAAAGTTACAAAATTGGTCAGCAATTGCTCAACTGCAATTGGAACATGAGCTGGCTTAAAGTACCAGGCAATTAATCTGTTGCTATATTGTCATTTAAGAATGGAATACCTGGGGTCCCTCCGTTCTGAAGGCAATGTGATGGCAGAGAGACAGTTTATCAGAGTCATGGGAGGATTGCCTTTCTTGTGAAAGTAATCCCAAGCAGACCCATGCACTTAATGTAATTATGTGATTTATCTTTATGATACTTTATGTATTCATTACTTTAGGAGCTGATATACATTAACATTAACCTGTCATTAACCTGTTTAATTTATGGCAAAATGACTGGAAAAATACTTTGGAGAATGTAGTAATCTTTGCTATCGGAGGATAACATTTCCATTTCTTGGAGAATTCTGGACAATGTCTGGTTTATTGAATAACCCTGCCTGTGTTTTATGACGTGTCCCATTTGTAAATTGTTGCAGTTTAAATTGAGGTGTTGCCTTTTCTTTCTAATTATAGAACATGAATAACTTCCAGTGTTTTATCCTTCCTCCTTCTTCTCACAACCAACCGACATTCTGAAATTGGAACCCGAAGATTATTACAAATTATTATTTCAAATTATAACAATCTGTTAGAAAAACAAAACAAAACAGGAGACTTTAATGGCGAGTGGCGACTTCTGCGGATCATTTAAAAAAAAAAAATTCTAACAGAATGTGATATTTTGAATAACGTATTCAAAAGAATTTTAAAAAGCCCATTGTGTAGGGAAACAAATACAATATTTTATTGAATGAGAAAATTAATTTTAACTGAAAAGCCTGACAGATCTGCTTGTAACAGAACTTTCAATTTAGAATGTTCTAGCAGAATTGTAAAAGGTGAATTGGCACATTATCTTTCATTTTACAGAAACTGCATCCTCCATCATTCAGCCTCATTCAGAGTCGATATAAGACCTCACTATTCTTGGTACTCAAACACTGAGCTGACACTAAGTCCAATTAGTGGAACATCTCTCCAAGAAGAAGACATAAAGAAAGTCTTTTTGATGAGTAACCACGCGTTTTGAAAGGGAACAGAATGAGCTTTCATTGCATTCCAAGTGTGGCATGCTGTTTATTTCTGCTCAAAGAGGTGAGGAAAAGAAAAATAATCTGAAATATCATTAAAATATGAAACTTCTCTGCATTATTTACTGTCCGTAATAGTAGAATATTTATTGCAATTTTTTTTTTTAACTACCTTACCGTCATGGCCACGGGAAAAGTCTAACCTTGACAATGTTGCATGTTCTGGCATGCACAATATGTGATATTATTACCAGCCGCTATTCTATTCTCCCGTCATCATAAATGCATTTTTGTTTACCCGCGTTTAATCCATATTCAGTGTCGAGCCTGGCATAGAGTCAGTGTGTAAAATATATTAGCTACAGGTAATGAGCGGATGCTGTGGAATATCTGTTAAATCCTTCCATGCAGAATAACCAAGAAAAAAAAAAGGTTTTTCTTGGATTTCGAAAAATGCAAATAATTGCTATAATTTTTTTCGGATGTTCTGCTGGCAAAATGTCGCTAAAAAATTAATACACAAATAAAAATTTACTAGTTTTCCCCTCGCTGTGCACAGAGTATCTTGTTTGTAAGCAGTATTTTTATTATTATTTTATTAAATGTTACCTTTTTTTTTTTTTTTGGTTTCCTAACCCTGTTCTGCAGATATTTCTCTTGACTAATATCTTGCTGTCTGTTCAGCTAGTTTTGAAAATAAAGGAGATATTGTGAAGAATTCAGGAGAAGTAGAACCAAGATGGCATTTGCTAAGAGTCATAATACAGAGCAGCTAGCTGCACCAAGGTGGCGACTCATTTCGCTAGCAGAGTTAGGTAAGTGACCAGGTGTCAGTGCAGACAAGAAGTGAAGAGGGGTCTCTGCCTATATTGAGACAGAATGTTGCTGGTGGTTCAGTGGTCCCTCCTATGAGAGCCTTGTAAAGGATTCATTACGTGTGTGCATTTTGGGTGTTCTGTCACCCTGACATGTTTACTGTCTTGGAATTAATGAAGACGTTATTCAGCTATTTGCCTAGCTGGTGAGATTAGTATATGTGCATAGACTGTGTTGAAGTCCCCATGCAGGTTGTCATTCCCTCCAGGGGCCCAGCAATCACACACTAATCTGGGCAGTGCAGGGAGAGATATTTATTTGGTTTATGCCAGCCTTATCTAATTCATATGGGGTGAGTGCTGGGCTGCTGAAGGGAGACTTGCAGTGTAGGCTGGAGTGGGAACTAAACGCAGTCCTGGAAAAAAATTCTATACCAGTTCAATAATGCATCGTGCCAGCATAGGGTGCTGATATAGAGGCGGAAAAAATAACTTTACTCCAACATGAAAGAAGGCACTCATAGAGCTTCAAAATAAACTAAAGAGCAGATTTATTCAAAGCAGCCGTGTATTTACATGTAATTAGTGTTTCTGTCCAACTACCTTGATGGTGAATGTATGCTGTTTCACAGGTGTAAAGTTATCTTGTTTACACTGAAGTCCTGTGAGTGCGCTCTTCACTTTGAATATGTTATGGTGCTGGAGTGTGGACCTAGCGACAAGACTGGGCCAATACGTGCTCATTACATATACAGTTGCAAGAAAAAGTATGTGAACCCTTTGGAATGATATGGATTTCTGCACAAATTGGTCATAAAATGTGATCTGATCATCATCTAAGTTACAACAATAGACAATCACAGTCTGCTTAAACTAATAACACACAAAGAATGAAATGTTGCCATGTTTTTATTGAACACACCATGTAAACATTCACAGTGCAGGTGGAAAAAGTATGTGAACCCCTAGACTAATGACATCTCCAAGAGCTAATTGGAGTGAGATGTCAGCCAACTGGAGTCCAATCAATGAGATGAGATTGGAGGTGTTGGTTACAGCTGCCCTGCCCTATAAAAACACACACCAGTTCTGGGTTTGCTTTTCACAAGAAGCATTGCCTGATGTGAATGATGCCTCGCACAAAAGAGCTCTCAGAAGACCTACGATTAAGAATTGTTGACTTGCATAAAGCTGGAAAGGGTTATAAAAGTATCTCCAAAAGTCTTGCTGTTCATCAGTCCACGGTAAGACAAATTGGCTATAAATGGAGAAAGTTCAGCACTGCTGCTACTCTCCCTAGGAGTGGCCATCCTGTAAAGATGACTGCAAGAGCACAGCGCAGACTGCTCAATGAGGTGAAGAAGAATCCTAGAGTGTCAGCTAAAGACTTACAAAAGTCACTGGCAAATGCTAACATCCCTGTTAGCGAATCTACAATACGTAAAACACTAAACAAGAATGGATTTCATGGGAGGATACCACAGAGGAAGCCACTGCTGTCCAAACAAAACATTGCTGCACGTTTACAGTTTGCACAAGAGCACCTGGATGTTCTACAGCAGTACTGGCAAAATATTCTGTGGACAGATGAAACCAAAGTTGAGTTGTTTGGAAGAAACACACAACACTATGTGTGGCGAAAAAGAGGCACAGCACACCAACATCAAAACCTCATCCCAACTGTGAAGTATGGTGGTGGGGGCATCATGGTTTGGGGCTGCTTTGCTGCGTCAGGGCCTGGACGGATTGCTATCATCGAAGGAAAAATGAATTCCCAAGTTTATCAAGACATTTTGCGGGAGAACTTAAGGCCATCTGTCTACCAGCTGAAGCTAAACAGAAGATGGGTGTTGCAACAGGACAATGACCCAAAGCATAGAAGTAAATCAACAACAGAATGGCTTAAACAGAAGAAAATATGCCTTCTGAAGTGGCCCAGTCAGAGTCCTGACCTCAAGCCGATTGAGATGCTGTGGCATGACCTCAAGAAAGCGATTCACACCAGACATCCCAAGAATATTGCTGAACTGAAACAGTTCTGTAAAGAGGAATAGTCAAGCATTACTCCTGACCGTTGTGCACGTCTGATCTGCAACTACAGGAAACGTTTGGTTAAAGTTATTGCTGCCAAAGGAGGTTCAACCAGTTATTAAATCCAAGGGTTCACATACTTTTTCCACCTGCACTGTGAATGTTTACATGGTGTGTTCAATAAAAACATGGCAGCATTTCATTCTTTGTGTGTTATTAGTTTAAGCAGACTGTGATTGTCTATTGTTGTGACTTAGATGATGATCAGATCTCATTTTATGACCAATTTGTGCAGAAATCCATATCATTCCAAAGGGTTCACATACTTTTTCTTGCAACTGTATGTTATATATAAAATCTGTATGTGTATTATTCATATATACTTGTATATTAATATATATTATATAGACATAATTAAATATATTACTAATATACCTATTTATATACATGCATATATATATGTAAGGCTTGACCTGTAGTTATGAGAGGGGCTTGGTTTCCCTTCTTAAGGATGCCAAACCTCTCCCCATTATCGTTTTTAGTCCGGCGATTTGCCCCTACCACCACTCCCTTTTCTCATATCATTATCTAGGGTGGGCCCTCTTTTATTACAGGCCCACCGCATCGTCGGTTCCGGCACACCACAACCGACTTTTTCATATTACTATTTGTCTCATATAGGGACCTTACATGCCTACTTTTAATAGGCTCTCATTACGGCTTGTGATGTCCTGACCACAAAACTAAATATCACTGTCAGAATCACATCAATTACATGTTCTATATGTACATTAAAGAAACCTATTTAATACGAGATCTTTCTCTCACCTGTCAGTCAGCTCTTTCGGCTTAGAGTACCATGCTGAAGAACTGAGTTACAGGAAGAGCAGGAGAGCATCATCCCCCCTTAAATAAATGTGTCTTTACCACGGTTCTCTCTTAACCCCTCATTTTTTTTTTTATTAATTCTTTATTTTTGTAGTGCATACGTTAACATTGGCTTGTGAGGTACCCCAAAGGCAGTCCTCTAGCGCATCATAAACAAATTAAACATTGGGGTAGACAATTCTCCCCTTGTCGAGCCCCTCTGTTGTGTCATTATCCTCTTCCCCAGCCCCTCTGTGTGTCTCATTCTCCCCTTCTCCAGCCCCTCTATGTTTCTCATTATCCACTTCCCCAGCCTCTTTGTGTGTCTCATTATCATCTTCCCCAGCCCCTCTGTGTGTCTCATTCTCCCCTACCCCAGCCAATCTGTGTGTCTCCTTCTCCCGTCCCCAGCTCCTCTGTGTGTCTCATTATCCTCATCCCCATACCCTCTGTGTGTCTCATTCTCCCCTACCCCAGCCAATCTGTGTGTCTCCTTCTCCCGTCCCCAGCTCCTCTGTGCGTCTCATTATCCTCATCCCCAGACCCTCTGTGTGTCTCATTCTCCCCTTGTCGAGCCCCTCTGTTTGTGTCATTATCCTCTTCCTCAGCCCTTCTGTGTGTGTCATTATCCTCTTTCCCAGCCCCTTTTGGGTGTATTTCTCCATCAGGCCCCTTGTATGTGTTTCTTTCCCCACATCCCCTTTGTGTGTGTCATTATCCCCTCCCCAAGCCCTTCTGTGTGTCTGATTCTCCCATTCCCCACCCCACCTGTGTGTCTCATTATCCTCTTCCACAGCCCGACTGTGGGTCTTATTATCCACGTCCCCATCCCCTATGTGTGTCTCATTCTCCCCTTCCCCAGCCCTTTGTGTGTCTCATTCTCCCCTTCCCCAGCCCCTTTGTGTGTCTCATTTTCTCCTTCCCCAGCCCCTTTGTGTGTCTCATTATCCCCTTTCCCAGCCCCTCTGTGTGTCTCATTATCCTCATCCCCATACCCTCTGTGTGTCTCATTCTCCCCTACCCCAGCCAATCTGTGTGTCTCCTTCTCCTGTCCCCAGCTCCTCTGTGTGTCTCATTATCCTCATCCCCAGAACCTCTGTGTGTCTCATTATCCTCATCCCCAGAACCTCTGTGTGTCTCATTCTCCCCTTGTCGAGCCCCTCTGTTGTGTCATTATCCTCTTCCCCAGCCCCTCTGTGTGTCTCATTATCCTCTTTCCCAGCCCCTTTTGGGTGTATTTCTCCATCAGGCCCCTTGTATGTGTTTCTTTTCTCACATCCCCTTTGTGTGTGTCATTATCCCCTCCCCCAGCCCTTCTATGTGTCTGATTCTCCCATTCCCCACCCCACCTGTGTGTCTCATTATCCTCTTCCACAGCCCCACTGTGTGTCTTATTATCCACGTCCCCATCCCTTATGTGTGTCTCATTCTCCCCTTCCCCAGCCCTTTGTGTGTCTCATTATCCCCAGCCCCTTTGTTTGTCTCATTTTCCCCATTCCCCAGCCCCTCTATGTGTCTGTGTGTACCCAATCATATATTATGCATGATATCTAGTACAGTTCTATGTCTGGTATTCACTAGTTGTATTAGCATTATAAAAAAGCTTACAATTCTGTAGCATTTTTGAAATGCACAGTATATTTCTGTTGATACACTATTTTTGTTTATGATGACAATTCTTAATCTTTTAATGTTATCATTGCACTACAAAAATAAAAATTATAAAAAAAAAAATCTATGGGAATGTTTGTAGACAAATTAGTTTGCCTAACAAATTGTGATAATTTGAAAAGTGTATCCAATAGAATTAAATTGAGGTTCATGTTCTTGTGGTGACACTGATACATTTTTAATCTTTAGTATGAGTGGCCCTGTGTTAAGACAATATTGAATAGAAAAAAAGTGTAAAAGAGCAACGAATTTATCCTTTTGAAAATCACTACTAAAGTAAAATTATATCATTACAGGCTTAGCAAAGCTACCATTTAAAAAAAAAAAAAAACAGAACTATGTGTTGGCAACAAAAAACCAAGCGCTATAAGTTGTTAATTTAGTAAACAGTAAGATGAAATATTAATAAATTATATACAATAGTCTGTTGGTGCACAGTACACTTGTGCATGGTGGGAAATTCTGTTTTTAACCGAATAGCTTAGCCCAAAACAAATAAAATTTGATGGCCAACTCTATTAACTAAATTTTTTTTATCAAAAAATGCTGTGGGCAAAATTCCAAATCACAAGTGAAAACGAACATTGCACAATTTATTTTGTTTGTGATTCAGTTAAACTGCAGGTTTGGAGTGGTTTGGAGTTCCCAAAATTTAGACATATTGCAGTTCATAAAGTGCACAGTTTATTCGACTCCACGCCTTTTATTTTTCACTAACATTAGGTCAGGTTCATGTTCGATAACAATTCTCCAAGGAGATCTAACCTCAGTTTGCAATGTCTACATTGCCTCTAGGCCCCTCTGAGTTATACATTCTCATCAATAGAACAGCACTAATCACCAATGCTTTATACACTTGAAAGAATAGATGAGAATACAGAAGTTACTAGATGTTTTATTTCTTGATAATTTATCAGGGGTTATTCACTAAACTCCAATTTGCATTGAATTAAATTCCAAATGCCTATATTTAGGCAACACGACTAATCTGGAAAACATCTGCATGTCAGCTTGTCAACGCTTGCCTATGTTTGTCTCTGTTTTGACATTTGTATTTGAATTTAAGATGCTCAGGACTTTTATAGCACCCTAGAAATCTATACTAAATTAGGGTGTGAGACACGTCACTTGCTTCTTGTGAAGGTTTACCAAGTATTTTCTAAATAAAATATTTCTTTACAGAAGGTATTGCAGTGGTTATACAAAGTATGTTTATTCACATTTTTTTTATTTATTGACTTAGAATTATTTATGTATCAATAAAGAGTTTTTTCCCCACTAAAACCTCATTGTGCAGTTGTTGAGGAACACAATGTCGTTCATTGAACCTTTATCTTTTAAACCGAATGCCGCTCGATTTCTTCAATAAATGTTGAGTTCTTTTGCACTCTCCAGTCTGCACTCGAATCATTGAGCTCAGACAGAAGGATAGCTGCAGAAAACGATCCTGTATAACACCGCACGTTTCCCCACGAGACACACTGGCAGAACACACTGCTGATTTGATGAACACTGTGTTTGCTTTGTGACTTAAATAGCAAAAATACCAAACAAGTCAATGGAGCTTGCTCTGTCCATCACAACCGCAGTTTGCAAATGCAATGTTTTCACTGAAAACTAACCAAGAGAAGTATTTTGTCAAACCAACTGGGATGGAATCCGTTTGTATCCTTGTGTCACCACTGGGAACAGAACGCTTAAACCACATTCTACAAACTTCCAGCTTCCAAAGAACCGAAGACATTGACAAAACAAACAAACAGTTCATCATTTTCACTCTGCTTTTTTAATATTTATTTTTAAAAATGATTGGTTTCATAAATAGGTTCCAACAATAGATCGATTGATGTGTAATTTCAGCACTAAATACATCTGTGCATAGTTTTAAAGATAACTGAAAATGGCTGGTAGAGTAAAAGAAAATACGACAGAGTAGATATTTATAACAAATACTATAAGTGTTCTCCAACTTTAACTGTTCATTTTCTTTTATATATTTAAAAAAATGTATAACTTACCATGATTACCAAAGGGCAGGTTGGTCATTCTGCCACATCAGATCCTTCCTAAACCAGTCAAAAATAATTTACAATCGATAATATATTGATATGTTTACATTCATATCATGTTTTAAAGTGTATTATTTGATATCCCCTTATAACAAAATAAAAAAAACTGTGTGTCATCCTATGGTTGGATTTTCTAAAACCATCTCTTTCTCCGTTCATATGCTAGATAGATGGATGGATAGATAGACAGAAAGACAGATAGTTGGTTGGTGAATGGATGGGTGGGTCGATGGATTGATGGATGGGTGAGTAGGTCGATGGATTGATGGATGGGTGAGTAGGTCGATGGATTGATGGATGGGTCGATGGATGGGTTGGTGGATGGATGGTTCAATAGATGGATGAGTAGGTGAGGGATGGTTGGATGGACGAGTGGATGAATGGGTGAATGAGTTGATGGATTGATGGATGGGGGTGATGGGTTGATGGATGGGTGAATAGGTTGATGGATGGACGGAGGAATGGGTGGATGGGTTCATGGATGAACCGATGGATGGATGGGCCAGTGGATGGATGGGTGAATGGGCTGATGGATGGGTAGATAACTGGATGGGTGGATGGATAGGGAGCAACTGGCTTGTGAATTTGAATATTTGGAGCAGAAAGTTTGTGCAATCTGTTGAACAAGTCACTTCATCCATCAGAATGAATTTTATTCTTCAAGCCATGCCAAGACGTTTAATTGTAATGTTTACAAACAGTCTTTAAATTACTTGGTTTGTGCAGATACCTACTGCCTGCGGCATGGTTTTGGCAACATGTGGGGGACAGCCGACACATAGCATTACCAGCAACACATTAGAAAGACGCTTTAGAAAACATGTAATTCGATTACAGGATTTGCATTCTCCAGTAAACAGCAGTTGCAGATCATGACTTAGAGACAAAAGGCAATATACAGATGTGTTTTATCAAACGGGAAGCCCTTTTCCATCCAGCCAGCCCAGTTCCAATACAAATATCCCAAATTTCAAATTAAGGTAATTTCCTTCTCAGCGTATCACAGGTACTTGTTAATTCTCCTCTGTGTTAGCTGGAAGCCAAGACCATTTGTGATGTGGATAATAAATGTACCATTAGGAACATAATGCATGTTATTTCAATAAAGGATAGTAATTCTATGTATTTGGACTTTTTACTTCCTGGGCAATGTGTTGTTTATTGCATAGCTCTGTCATGTAAAGTCACCTTTCGGGAACTGAATGGATTAATCCTTTACTAAGCTTTAAATTTTCCATTGAGCACAACGTTATAATTCCAGCTCGTAGCTATAATTTCAGGAACTTAGATCGAAGGCTCTCTATTACTTCCCGTACTCAGACAGATACTGCATTAGGTGGCTACATTCTTTCAGTACATTCAAAAACAAATCGAACATTTGAAATATTTTATCTTGGAAACAACCGCCTTATGTCTCGTCTGAATGAGAAAAAAAAAACACATTTGTTCTTCACAGACATTCAATACAGCTGAAATCTTAATCGATTCTCAGCAAATCGTTTTTTGATGCCAGCTTTTAGAAATGACTGCATGGGTATTTTAGGTGTTCTACGATACTTCCAAAATGGGCCAAAATACACAGATTTAGGAATCGCAAAGCGAAGCATAGAAGAGAAACATTTTTTCCCTCAACTTTTTAATCTTTTATTTTTCTTTCTTTCATTCCTCGTGAACTTTTCAGTCATCCTTGGCTGCATACTCCTTCCTCTTATATTTTGCTTCTATTTCATATCTTTGTCCCCTCTTATTTCAACTCCACTGCCATAGTATACCCTTCCTCACTCTCTTTTTCCTTGTTTAAAGCGTTACTCCAGCCATCATAGCCTGCTGCACCGGTTATAATGTGAGGAGTACTCTGGTCTGGTGCCATTTCCCGGTAATGGGGCAAACTGCTTTGCAATGCTTTGTCCTCTTATCCGGCCTTGCTGGATGCCTAGTCTCTTTAAGGCTGGGTGGGAAATGCCGAGTGCCAATCCTGCCAGTAATTCATTGGCTGAGAGCGTCAGCTGACTGTTCTCAGTCCAGTGATTGTAATTAGGTGCCTATAAATATGCAAAGAATTAACATTGGTCCGTTTTGAACTATAGTTCCAGGATGGCTTATGATGCCCCATTGACGCTGTTGGGGGTGGAGTTAAAACTCCGGCAGCAGATGGGTTAATCTTTGTATAGGTAGCACTTTAAAGCAAAACATTACACATTCCAACCACCATGAACACTGTCTGGAGTAACATTTAAAACATTTTTTTTAAAAATAATTTTCATCCTTATGCTCTTTACAATCCTTAACCTCTCTTTCCTGTCCCTTGGCACCAAGATTCAAGGAGTACCATTAGATATTTTTGGATGAGCACAGATCTCTTATGTTTTGTATATAACCATACATTTCAGTAGACCTTCTTCTAAAGTATGCCTGTTCTAGAGACAACATCCTTTCCTATTTACTTCATTAGTGGCACGGTTCATATATTATGTATATGAATTATTGGGCTTAGAACAACTCATGTTTGACAGCCAAAAGCCCAACTCCACCAGGCTCTTTATCTCTCCTGAAATGGGAAGAGGAGACAGGTGGGCATCCGGGCTTCCTGAATTGCTCTTCCTATTTTTTCGATGTAAAAAAAACCCCACACAATTACATACTAGTAGGTGGAGATAACATACATGGATCTATTAAAGGGCATTATAGGAACCTCCTGTCTGTTATTTTAACACCATTTATTTCAGTGATTGTTCAGTAATTATCCAGAATATAATTTCAAAATGACTCTGACTAAATTTGAGTCTAAATATAGAAACAATAAAAATAATTTGATTCAACAGGATTGACATATTGTGCATTTCAATGGAATTATAGGAACACTAATTGAAGTGGTTATAGTGTCTGGAGTCCCCTGGCGCCATCCTTGCATTCAGAGTTTAACAGTTTTTAATGGTTAATGGCTACATGAGAGCCCCTAGTAGCCAATCTCTTTCTGAGGGACTCATTAGCCTGAGCAGCAAAGGATGACTGTGATTGGCTGAGATTGTCAGCTGACCGCTTTAACCTATCACAGCACCAATTGCTGGTATAACCTGGTTTTGCTGAAGAGCAGTGTGTAATCTCTACCTTAGACATACTTACTGTAGATGTCTAGCACTGGGTGGCCAGAGACCCTTCTTTATTGTTAAACTGCTTAAAAATGATTTAACACTGAGTGGGAGGACAGTGCCAGAAATGTCAGACTGAGCTGGAATGGATATTCTTATGGTACACACAGGTATACAAGGGGTTAATACCGCTGAGGACATTCACCTTCCGAATGGAGAGACAGCTAACAAAAGCTCCAATCAGCCGAACAGGAACCATACAAAATCCTTCCTGTATCAAATAGCCGAACGACTAAACTATACAAATCCAATACCCCCAAGTACGAGACCAAGCTCCGTATTGAGGGTTAAGCAGAGATCTGATTTATTGAGGGCTACCTGCCCGGTATTTATGCAGGTCTCCCACCTGGTGGACACTCCCCTAGGAGACCAGATGGAAGACTGGGACAATATGGATACAGTAGCCAATCACAGTGGCACAAGCATAACCACTTTAGCTGAGAACAACCCTCCTCTCTATCCTGGAGATATTTGGGAAGTAATCCAATTATCTCCATGGATAGAGGCTAAACTCCATTTTGTACATAATAATAAAAATCCATAAAAATCCATAACTCCAAATTACACGAATAGAATAACAACATTTAATGTATCCCCAGATAGCTTAGATCTGAGCGCACATTATTACCGAATGGCGCTCAGATCCTATATACACAGTTCAATCGCCATGGAGCCACACTGTCTTTCGGTATACGAACGGGTTCCATGGGATGGCTATCTGGGTTAAGTCATTTCGTGTAGAAAAGTACAGAACGGACCGGCGTTCAAATGCAGTAAGGCAGAGAGGGGAGGTTGGCGGTTTCAGCAGTGTTTGGGAGAAATAGTGTCCGTTTTTCAGTTCCACGAAATCCTCGATGAACACCGCTGATAATTTGTGCGTCCAAGATGGCCGCCACTTTGTGGTCGGCATACGAACGACGACCACCCAGCATACCGTTGATAATTAGGAGGTGTCTGCGGTTAACCACAACGTTCTAATGAGGCCAAGAGGTTAACCAGCAGCACACTTCCAGGCTGGGTGGTCGGCCGTTCGGCAGTTTGTTCGTGAGTTTAGGAAATAAACGAATGGGGGGTACGGACAGGCAATTAACCGAAAAACAGACGAACCCAGCGGGTTATAAGCACAGTTCCAAGACAGAGGGATCTGTCACAGATATAGTGCCTGAATTATCCAATGAAATAGTATACTCCCTTCACCTGTACAATGTGTGGCCTCTGTGTGATCTGACACAACAAAAAGCAAGTAAATATTGGGTGATATTTGATAACATTTCCCATAAGGTGTCTCAAGTAGTTAATTAAATCAATGAATTAAATGAAATGCTATCTGCTGCCTAATATTGCAAAAATAGAAATCACCAATAAAAATCAATGTAGTATTAATGCAAAATTCGTAATCGTTTAAATCAACATATCAATCGGCATGAAAAATGGCTTCGGTATCGTTGAGTGACAGACAAGCTTTCAGTACACTGTAAGATGAGACACATGTGAATATCTACAGAGCAGCTTCAAACAAGAGCACTCAGTTTTTTTGTTACTTCTTCAGTAAACATTTGTCTTCATTTAATATTTTTGGATTTTTTCGATCACTTCAGTTGATATATCTACAGACTTTAATGGTGACTTTTATAAATAAACCATTTGAAATGTTTTTTTTCTAACAGAATGTGATCATTTGAAAAGCTCATTCAAAAATATTATATAGGGGCCATAGGAAATTAAGCAGAAAGGACCAATCGCACATCGTCATCACAATCTGGTGCTTACAGAACCAATGCTAGAGAGAAAGGTCCTATTTATTTATCATGATACTTTAGATAGTCCTGTGGTCAACAAAACAAATTTATAAAAATAGGACATTCTACTCTATGGTTCCGAACAGAATGCGTAGAATGTTCACTAAATGTGTAGGACAATCTTCTCTGTAGAGTGCTGTTGCTTGAAAATGAGTAGGAAACCCTTTTTCTTCAAATCATCCATACTTAATATTTCTATTATTAAGTTATGTTTACAATGGGCTCATGATAAGCTTATGCAAACATAATTCACACTTCCCAACAAATACCACAGTGCTGTATATACACATTGTAAAATATTGTACGCCTGGATAGCATTGGTACATTCGAGCACTCTACAGTTACATTCGGCCACAAGAACCTACCTTAATCCAATGATGGACTTAAAGAACATTGTTTCTGTAAGGAATGTAGAATTTTTTTAATAATTTTTCTCCTATGGAAACCAAACACCTAACAGACAAATCGTGAATTCCCAAGTTCCCCAAATTAGCCTTTTAGGAAGGTAAAAGTTTCTGCTAATTATCTCATTATAAAGATACATTGAATGGAGTATTGAGGTGTAAGTTGGTTTTGTAAATACCCTTTATATAAAGTATCCTATTGGCTCTGTTACGATGCCACATAGCTTGCCTTTTTAGTCCTAAATCTCAATATTTTACAAAAAAGATGATATTGTGGCCCCCATTAAAAAATGCTAGCAAGTTAAACCAGAGAATTACATTGGAAACACCCCCACAGAATGTTATCTTTTTGCTGACTGAAAGTTCCACTTACGCGTTGATAAACGTTCTAGTCAGCTTTCAAACTTTGTGACGCAGCTAAACTAAGGAAATTCTACAGCTTATTGATTTAGCAAAATTACCGAAATTCAGAGTATAATCAATAATTCTCCAAGGTGTGTGTCTGGGTAAGAGGAATAAATACAGTGTGTTACTCCCATACTCTATAGCAGCATTATTGCAGTATAAAATGAGTGCCTAAAAGGAAAAATATATTGTCTGTTAATATCTAGATTATAACGTGCAAAGCCACCTTATAGAAAGAAATAGCAGTTGCTACAGTTAGCCAGTAGGGGCAGGTTTTTGACTGCAACATTTTTCCAGTTTTATCAGGGTTTTACTGGCAACAGCTGCTAATGTCAGCAGCCAAGTAGTGGATAATGACTCTCGTTATATTCTATGGGAGACGTTAAATGCTATATATTACTCGCTTTCAGCCGTTTCCCATTAGCCCAACAATGGGAAGACTAGCCACTGACCTGGTGTAAATAGGTTAACGATAGCTAAATCCCTATACATCCTGTTGAAACTAATAGTCTTCATCCAGCCTTTCACTATCTTTTAATTGGCAGTTGCCCGTCACTGCTAACTACAACTGTAAGTGTTCGAGTATGAGTTTGTGTGGTTAAAAAGTAAGCTGTTAATATGCAATGGGTTGGTATCGGAGGCAGCAGCTGTTATTGGGCAGAGGCTCTAAAAATGTAACGACAAGATTGGAAGCCTGGTGGTACCGTATATACTCGAGTATAAGCCGAGTTTTTCAGCACATTTTTTGTGCTGAAAAACCCCAACTCGGCTTATACTCGAGTCAATTGTCTGTATTATGGCAATTTGCATTGCCATAATACAGACAGGGGCTGTGGGGGCTGCAGAGAGATGTTACTTACCTTTCCTGCAGCTCCTGTCAGCTCTCTCCTCCTCCGCCGGTCCGTTCAGCTCTTCTGTCAGCTCACAGTGTCAATCTCGCGAGAGCCGCGGCTCTCGCGAGATTTACACTGGGAGCTGACCGAGGTGCTGAACGGACCGGCGGAGGAGGAGAGAGCTGACAGGAGCTGCAGGAAAGGTAAGTAACATCTCTCTGCAGCCCCCACAGCCCCCACAGCCCCCTCCTACACAGTGCCCATCCACTGGACCACCAGGGAAGGAGAGCCCCCCTCCCTGGCCAGCTAGCAAGCAGGGAGGGGGGACGAAAAAAATGTATATATATTAATAATAAAAAAAATAAAAATAAAAAAATAATAAAATAAAAATAATAATAAAATAAAAAATAATAATAAAATAAAAAAATAATAATAATAAAAAATGTAATGAAGCAAAAAAAATATTAAAATAATTAAAAAATAAAAATGCCCACCCCCCACCAAGGCTCTGCATCACACTCTGCATTACACACACACACACAAACACTGCATTCATACACACACACACTGCATTCATACACACACACACTGCATTCATGCACACACACTGCATTCATGCATACACACTGCATTCATACACACACACTGCATTCATACACACACACACTGCATTCATGCACACACACTGCATTCATACACACACAATGCATTCATACACACACACAGCACTCATACACACAGCATTCTCATACACACACACACTGCACTCATACACACAGCATTCATACACACACACTGCATTCATACACACACTGCATTCATACACACACTGCACTCATATACACACTGCATTCTCATACACACACACTGCATTCTCATACACACACTGCATTCATTATATACACACACTAAATAAATATTCAATTAATATAATTTTTTAAGGATCTAATTTTATTTAGAAATTTACCAGCAGCTGCTGCATTTCCCACCCTAGTCTTATACTCGAGTCAATACGTTTTCCCAGTTTTTTGGGGTAAAATTAGGGGCCTCGGCTTATATTCGGGTCGGCTTATACTCGAGTATATACGGTAATTTAAATTTGTAGCCATTAAATTTACTGACTGTTAATAGTTAATACTGATAGCTTACGTCAGCTTTTTACTGACTAGGAAACCAACATGTTTAGAATTTGTATCTCACACATATAAAAAGCTACAAATTAAACAAAAAGCTTTGTTTGAATACATATTTCTCTATTTAAACCCTTCCACTCATAACTGAATCTTAGGGTGCACAGTAAATGGACTTCAGAAAATTGTGTCTATAATTAAATCCTTTTTTTAACTTATGGTTTAAATAATAATTATAATTAAATTATATTTTAACAGGACTATCTTAACACATTTTAAGTACAAACCTTTGAGATTTTTTTATTTATCTTTGAATTTTGTTTTTTTTTTCATATATTTTCTCTAATAAAAAAAAATAAATAGAAAATAATTTATAACTGACAGATTTCTATTGTCTTGGCAGTGTATTTTCTTTAAGAAAAAAATCTAATGTTCAGGCGCTGATAAAAATTAAGGAAAACCATAATTTTCATTGGTTCTATAAATATCACTAACGTAAAGTATAAACCTAAAACCGCTCATTTCTGTTGACACATTAGACATTACTTGTTTGAGGAGTGGCCAACGCACAAGGGGTTAAGAGACAAGAGACCATAAAACAAGCTTTAAGCGACTCACTGTTCCTGGTGAGCTATAATTGCATTACATAAAATCTCATTACAATGTTCACTCATGCAAACCTGGATATAATGATGAAGTAGAGAGCATAATATGAGCTAAATCATCTGATCCCGAAATCGTAAATATCTCAGGATCCAGCAATGCAGCCATGAGCAGCTGTCTAGCTATCCAGTAATTACTGAACACGGCTACAAATCGATAGCTTTTTAAGGTGGTAATACTTCTCTGAAGGAACTTTTAGGAATTCCTCCACTCAGTGTTCCAGTTAGACAGTCAGAAGATCTAACATCAAGGCAGAGGAATGATGTAACAGCTGCCAGTTAAGAAATAGAGGATCTACAGCAATAAGGTCCGCATTGGCCTACTTGGTTACTGAAAAACGAACGTCTTATAACCACAGCAACAAAGTTACAAATGGTTAATGATGTGTGTGATTCGATCAAGAGATTTGTAAGTAACTTTCTATGCAATGTGCTGCTTATATAGTATTTATTTATAAACAGCAGCTACTACACTAAATGTGTAATTCTCCCACAAATACACATCAACGTGACAAATTTATAAAAAAAAGTGGAGCGCTATATATTTAGTGTCAAAATAATCCGTGTATATATATATATACACCATAAAAACACTTAGCTCAATTTTCTCTTTTAAGCAACTTCAATTAAAGCGTATATCCTTTAAACAGGAAATATAAATTGCAATAGTGTGAAAATGTTTAAAACAGTCTTAAATACATGAATTGCCAATTTAACACTCACAATTTCCAGAGCTGTATGATCTAGCTCTGGTGTGAATCGCTTATTGGTCTGTTTTGGGCGACCACTCCTATGGCCGATACATAAATGATATCTTTTTTATATGGACTGGTACTGAAGAACATCTAATGGAATTTTTTGCATTTTTAAATAACAATTCATGGGGTATAGAACTCAATAGTGTGTGGAGTAAGAAGGAAGTGGTATTTTTAGATCTGACTATTTTTATAAAAAATGGATTTTTAAAAACAGAAAATTATTTGAAACCAGTGGATACTAATAGTTTTATTGCAAGAGACAGTTTCCATTATTCCCCTCGGTTGGAAAATGCACCAAAGTGGAAGTTTTTAAGAATCAGAATGAACTGCACTGACAAAAGCACTTATGAGGAACAAGAAAGAGGGAAGAATTGTTAAAATATAAACTCAAGAATAAGGAGAGAGAGAAAAGCAACCTAATCCCTTTTACACTGCGTGCAGAATTATTAGGCAAATGAGTATTTTGACCACATCATCCTCTTTATGCATGTTGTCTTACTCCAAGCTGTATAGGCTCGAAAGCCTACTACCAATTAAGCATATTAGGTGATGTGCATCTCTGTAATGAGAAGGGGTGTGGTCTAATGACATCAACACCCTATATCAGGTGTGCATAATTATTAGGCAACCTCCTTTCCTTTGGCAAAATGGGTCAAAAGAAGGACTTGACGGTCTCAGAAAAGTTTAAAATAGTGAGATATCTTGCAGAGGGATGCAGCACTCTTAAAATTGCAAAGCTTCTGAAGCGTGATCATCGAACAATCAAGCGTTTCATTCAAAATAGTCAACAGGGTCGCAAGAAGCGTGTGGAGAAACCAGGGTGCAAAATAACTGCCCATGAACTGAGAAAAGTCAAGCGTGCAGCTGCCAAGATGCCACTTGCCACCAGTTTGGCCATATTTCAGAGCTGCAACATCACTGGAGTGCCCGAAAGCACAAGGTGTGCAATACTCGGAGACATGGCCAAGGTAAGAAAGGCTGAAAGACGACCACCACTGAACAAGACACACAAGCTGCAACGTCAAGACTGGGCCAAGAAATATCTCAAGACTGATTTTTCTAAGGTTTTATGGACTGATGAAATGAGAGTGAGTCTTGATGGGCCAGATGGATGGATTGGTAAAGGGCAGAGAGCTCCAGTCCGACTCAGACACCAGCAAGGTGGAGGTGGAGTACTGGTTTGGGCTGGTATCATCAAAGATGAGCTTGTGGGGCCTTTTCAGGTTGAGGATGGAGTCAAGCTCAACTCCCAGTTTCTGGAAGACACCTTCTTCAAGCAGTGGTACAGGAAGAAGTCTGCATCCTTCAAGAAAAACATGATTTTCATGCAGGACAATGCTCCATCACACGCGTCCAAGTACTCCACAGCGTGGCTGGCAAGAAAGGGTATAAAAGAAGAAAATCTAATGACATGGCCTCCTTGTTCACCTGATCTGAACCCCATTGAGAACCTGTGGTCCATCATCAAATGTGAGATTTACAAGGAGGGAAAACAGTACACCTCTCTGAACAGTGTCTGGGAGGCTGTGGTTGCTGCTGCACGCAATGTTGATGGTGAACAGATCAAAACACTGACAGAATCCATGGATGGCAGGCTTTTGAGTGTCCTTGCAAAGAAAGGTGGCTATATTGGTCACTGATTTGTTTTTGTTATGTTTTTGAATGTCAGAAATGTATATTTGTGAATGTTGAGATGTTATATTGGTTTCACTGGTAAAAATAAATAATTGAAATGGGTATATATTTGTTTTTTGTTAAGTTGCCTAATAATTATGCACAGTAATAGTCACCTGCACACACAGATATCCCCCTAAAATAGCTATAACTGAAAACAAACTAAAAACTACTTCCAAAAATATTCAGCTTTGATATTAATTAGTTTTTTGGGTTCATTGAGAACATGGTTGTTGTTCAATAATAAAATTAATCCTCAAAAATACAATTTGCCTAATAATTCTGCACTCCCTGTATATGTGACTACAGTAGTAACAACAAAAAGGTGAGGAATATTATAAAACGTAACTGGCACACTTTGCAACAAGATCCGATTTTAAACTGATCAACCTAACATCATTCATAGAGGAGTCCGGAACATTAGAAGTCAAGTAGTTAAAAGTCACCTTAGTGTAAATTAGGTAAATGGTTCTACACTATCCTTTTGTATCTTTTTTTACCCTGCGACAAATAAGGAAGAAAAAAAAGTCACCACCATAACTACTGCACCAACGAGGGGAGTGGTCGCCCAAAACGGACCAATAAGTGATACACACCAGAGCTAGGTTATATAGCTTTATATTTCTGTTTAAAGAGAAATACGCTTAAATTGAAGTTGCTCAAACGAGAAAATTGAGCTGTGACTTGAAAGTGTTTTTATGGTATATATATATATATACACGGAATGTTTTGACACTAAATATATAGCGCTCCAACATTTTTTATAAATTTGTCACGTTGTTATGTGTTTGTGGGAGAATTACACATTTAGTGTAGTAGATGCTGTTTTTATTAGAAATACTATTGCTTTACAAAGTTGCTCAAAAGAGAAAATTGAGCTAAGTGTTTTAATGGTATATATATATATACACGGACTGTTTTGACACTAAATATATAGCGCTCCACTATTTTTTATAAATTTGTCACAGCAACGAAGTACCCATGCATGTCATGTACAAAATTATCACTGTTACGAGTAGTGATTAGCTGTGGATTTTAATGATATGGTGCAATATCCAGTTAAATTAAATTTAACCTCTTTCACATTTGGCTTCAAGGGACACTATAGGCACCCAGACCACTTTGGCTCATTGAAATGGTCTGCCCCCTTAGTCCTGCAATGTAAATCATTGCAGCTTTAGAGAAAATGCAATAATTACATTGCAGGACTAAGGCTGCCTCTAGTGTCTGTCTACCAGGCGCTTCCTGGATTTTACCGGTGTTAGGCCTTAAAAAATCACAGGGTCTGGAAACCCTTACGCTGCCATGGACTTATGCACTAACACGTTTCTCCTTTCCTTTGTCTCTGTAAATAAGCTGCCTGGAATACTCAAAGAAGTCACACCATTTCAGATGGAGTATCAATAAGCATTCAAAGGTTTAATGTCGTACATCGTATATTTAAGACACAGTTTATCTAGGGGTGTATTCATCAACGGCAACATTAACCAATCATAGGAGTCTCAGAAAAGGCAGTATACTTCTTTCATATAACATTTTGTAACGCTGTTAGTTCCTGTTAGCTAATGCAAGTGACAGTATGAGATTAGGAACCCAATTAAAATCATGGCTCTCAAACTGGTTCTCATACAAACTGATAATAGATCCAGGTGTCAGAAATCACTAAATCCTGAATGGCTGTGGGCACTGGAGGTGGATTGTAGGGATCTGTGGCACATGTCACGGAATCACTTGAGTGTGTACTTATATTAAAATACATTAAGCTGATAACATCAGATAAAGCAATAAAAATGGAGCCACCTGTGTAGTCTCTAGCTTGCACTATGATAACTGTAACCTCCCGGTGCCCGTAGGCAGTGCAGAAAGGATGGCTTGGTATACGGATAGATTATTGAATTCCGCTGCAAGACTCCAGGTAGGAGAATGAATCTGAGCATCAATCAACGTTTCATCCTGATTTATTTTACAGATCTCACTTGCACAATAGGAGCAATCATCTCCCAGTAATGGTTACATGTGTCTGCAATTTGTGGTACAGTGAAGGTAGATACATTATTCTTACCATCTCAATCATCTGTAACAATGAACATGGCTAAATAAAATGATACTAATGAGATCTTCAGTAAACAGCAAACAAAAAGTCATTTACATTTTTCAACCTGAAATATATATTTGTGCCAGAATATTTATTAAATACATAAGATTACATAAATAATATTAATACGATAAGCAAATCTGGTACACTGTTCACATATAAATCACTATGCAGATTGTATCAGAAAGAAGTTGTATTGACTGCAAAACCCAGAGTGGAAATTTTTTTAACAAAATCCGATTGTTGGGATCTATGCGATGTTGAATAATTCAAGCATTTCTCAGTCATTGAGTAAATTAGTGATGGAATACAAGCAATTAAAAGTAAAGTTACTTGTGTGATTTTGTTACAATCCAATTTTGCAAAGATACAAATTATTTAATTTTGATTAATTCCTATCATGGCTGTAGAACCCTATCATTCATTATTCTATGCAATGTATAAATATGTGTTGGGAGTTTGTGTAGAAAGAAATATAACAAAATTATACATTTTTTTTCTCTATTAGTACTTATGAATCTCCTTTTTAAAAGTTGAAGATTAATGACATTGTATTTAAAATATGATTTATTTATTTGTTTATTTGCAGTTTTCTCAAGTCATGCAATATAGTTTTCTTGTCTACTGCTGGTAAAATCATGGTGGATGTTGGTTTGGGATGTGACATAACATCAGAAATTCAAGTTTTTAAGGAAGATGGGGCCATGTGTGGGTAGTTAAATAATGTTGGACCTCCTTCTAGAAATCTTCAACCATAGAACATTCTCGAAACAATGATTCATATCTGCATTATCAGTGAAACATTTAAAACATTTGGTAATGTATTTCCTGCCCATTGCAGACAGCAGTCTTTAAATTAGGAGTGAAGTTTAAGAGGGGATTTAGTGTGAAGGTCGAATAGGCAGGATTGGGGTGAGGTGGTGAAGGTAGTCAAGAGGATTAGTCCAATCTGTGCCGGTAAAGTCTATATTAAATAAATTAACATTATTAAGCAAAGAGTGGAAGGCCTTCTACAATGTTTGGTTTTATCATATTTAGCGAAAATCATAAAAAAGAGAAAATATATTTGCCGATGAAGTGTTTTGGACCCAGGTCACCAGCACAAAAGACCATGCTTTTAACCATGCTTTTAACCACAAGGCTATACACAAAGCAACTGAGCTCCGTTTACTATATGGGTTAGTACTCTATGTGTCTGATTAAAATGTGTTCATCTAACCCGAGCACTGTGTGCCTTCTGAAACGTTTCCCCCCAGTCCTAGCACTGCGTGCCTTCTGAAACGTTTCCCCCCGTCCTAGCACTGTGTGCCTTCTGAAACGTTTCCCCCGAGTCCTAGCACTGTGTGCCTTCTGAAACGTTTCCCCCCAGTCCTAGCACTGTGTGCCTTCTGAAACGTTTCCCCCCGTCCTAGCACTGTGTGCCTTCTGAAACGTTTCCCCCGAGTCCTAGCACTGTGTGCCTTCTGAAACGTTTCCCCCCAGTCCTAGCACTGTGTGCCTTCTGAAACGTTTTCCCCCAGTCCTAGCACTGTGTGCCTTCTGAAACGTTTCCCCCGAGTCCTAGCACTGTGTGCCTTCTGAAACGTTTCCCCCAGTCCTAGCACTGTGTGCCTTCTGAAACATTTCCCCCAGTCCTAGCACTGTGTACCTTCTGAAACGTTTCCCCCCAGTCCTAGCACTGTGTGCCTTCTGAAACGTTTCCCCCAGTCCTAGCACTGTGTGCCTTCTGAAACGTTTCCCCCCAGTCCTAGCACTGTGTGCCTTCTGAAACGTTTCCCCCCGTCCTAGCACTGTGTGCCTTCTGAAACGTTTCCCCCGAGTCCTAGCACTGTGTGCCTTCTGAAACATTTCCCCCCAGTCCTAGCACTGTGTGCCTTCTGAAACATTTCCCCCCAGTCCTAGCACTGTGTGCCTTCTGAAACGTTTTCCCCCAGTCCTAGCACTGTGTGCCTTCTGAAACGTTTCCCCCGAGTCCTAGCACTGTGTGCCTTCTGAAACGTTTCCCCCCAGTCCTAGCACTGTGTACCTTCTGAAACGTTTTCCCCAGTCCTAGCACTGTGTACCTTCTGAAACGTTTCCCCCCAGTCCTAGCACTGTGTACCTTCTGAAACGTTTCCCCCCAGTCCTAGCACTGTGTGCCTTCTGAAACATTTCCCCCAGTCCTAGCACTGTGTACCTTCTGAAACGTTTCCCCCCAGTCCTAGCACTGTGTGCCTTCTGAAACGTTTCCCCCCAGTCCTAGCACTGTGTGCCTTCTGAAACGTTTCCCCCCAGTCCTAGCACTGTGTACCTTCTGAAACGTTTCCCCCCAGTCCTAGCACTGTGTGCCTTCTGAAACATTTCCCCCAGTCCTAGCACTGTGTACCTTCTGAAACGTTTCCCCCCAGTCCTAGCACTGTGTGCCTTCTGAAACGTTTCCCCCCAGTCCTAGCACTGTGTGCCTTCTGAAACGTTTCCCCCAGTCCTAGCACTGTGTACCTTCTGAAACGTTTCCCCCCAGTCCTAGCACTGTGATCCTTCTGAAACGTTTCCCCCCAGTCCTAGCACTGTGTGCCTTCTGAAACGTTTCCCCCCAGTCCTAGCACTGTGTGCCTTCTGAAACGTTTCCCCCCAGTCCTAGCACTGTGTGCCTTCTGAAACGTTTCCCCCCAGTCCTAGCACTGTGTGCCTTCTGAAACGTTTCCCCCCAGTCCTAGCACTGTGTGCCTTCTGAAACGTTTCCCCCCAGTCCTAGCACTGTGTGCCTTCTGAAACGTTTCCCCCCAGTCCTAGCACTGTGTACCTTCTGAAACGTTTCCCCCCAGTCCTAGCACTGTGTACCTTCTGAAACGTTTCCCCCCAGTCCTAGCACTGTGTACCTTCTGAAACGTTTCCCCCCAGTCCTAGCACTGTGTGCCTTCTGAAACGTTTCCCCCAGTCCTAGCACTGTGTGCCTTCTGAAACGTTTCCCCCCAGTCCTAGCACTGTGTACCTTCTGAAACGTTTCCCCCAGTCCTAGCACTGTGTACCTGCTGAAACGTTTCCCCCCAGTCCTAGCACTGTGTACCTTCTGAAACGTTTCCCCCCAGTCCTAGCACTGTGTGCCTTCTGAAACATTTCCCCCAGTCCTAGCACTGTGTACCATCTGAAACGTTTCCCCCCAGTCCTAGCACTGTGTGCCTTCTGAAACGTTTCCCCCCAGTCCTAGCACTGTGTGCCTTCTGAAACGTTTCCCCCCAGTCCTAGCACTGTGTACCTTCTGAAACGTTTCCCCCAGTCCTAGCACTGTGTACCTTCTGAAACGTTTCCCCCCAGTCCTAGCACTGTGTACCTTCTGAAACGTTTCCCCCCAGTCCTAGCACTGTGTGCCTTCTGAAACATTTCCCCCAGTCCTAGCACTGTGTACCTTCTGAAACGTTTCCCCCCAGTCCTAGCACTGTGTACCTTCTGAAACGTTTCCCCCAGTCCTAGCACTGTGTACCTTCTGAAACGTTTCCCCCCAGTCCTAGCACTGTGTACCTTCTGAAACATTTCCCCCAGTCCTAGCACTGTGTACCTTCTGAAACGTTTCCCCCCAGTCCTAGCACTGTGTGCCTTCTGAAACGTTTCCCCCCAGTCCTAGCACTGTGTGCCTTCTGAAACGTTTCCCCCCAGTCCTAGCACTGTGTACCTTCTGAAACGTTTCCCCCCAGTCCTAGCACTGTGTGCCTTCTGAAACATTTCCCCCAGTCCTAGCACTGTGTACCTTCTGAAACGTTTCCCCCAGTCCTAGCACTGTGTACCTTCTGAAACGTTTCCCCCCAGTCCTAGCACTGTGTGCCTTCTGAAACGTTTCCCCCAGTCCTAGCACTGTGTGCCTTCTGAAACGTTTCCCCCAGTCCTAGCACTGTGTACCTTCTGAAACGTTTCCCCCCAGTCCTAGCACTGTGTACCTTCTGAAACGTTTCCCCCCAGTCCTAGCACTGTGTGCCTTCTGAAAAATTTCCCCCAGTCCTAGCACTGTGTACCTTCTGAAACGTTTCCCCCCAGTCCTAGCACTGTGTGCCTTCTGAAACGTTTCCCCCCAGTCCTAGCACTGTGTGCCTTCTGAAACGTTTCCCCCAGTCCTAGCACTGTGTGCCTTCTGAAACGTTTCCCCCAGTCCTAGCACTGTGTACCTTCTGAAACGTTTCCCCCCCAGTCCTAGCACTGTGTGCCTTCTGAAACGTTTCCCCCCCAGTCCTAGCACTGTGTACCTTCTGAAACGTTTCCCCCCCAGTCCTAGCACTGTGTACCTTCTGAAACGTTTCCCCCAGTCCTAGCACTGTGTGCCTTCTGAAACGTTTCCCCCAGTCCTAGCACTGTGTACCTTCTGAAACGTTTCCCCCCAGTCCTAGCACTGTGTACCTTCTGAAACGTTTCCCCCCAGTCCTAGCACTGTGTGCCTTCTGAAACATTTCCCCCAGTCCTAGCACTGTGTACCTTCTGAAACGTTTCCCCCCAGTCCTAGCACTGTGTGCCTTCTGAAACGTTTCCCCCCAGTCCTAGCACTGTGTGCCTTCTGAAACGTTTCCCCCCAGTCCTAGCACTGTGTACCTTCTGAAACGTTTCCCCCCAGTCCTAGCACTGTGTGCCTTCTGAAACATTTCCCCCAGTCCTAGCACTGTGTACCTTCTGAAACGTTTCCCCCCAGTCCTAGCACTGTGTGCCTTCTGAAACGTTTCCCCCCAGTCCTAGCACTGTGTGCCTTCTGAAACGTTTCCCCCAGTCCTAGCACTGTGTACCTTCTGAAACGTTTCCCCCCAGTCCTAGCACTGTGTGCCTTCTGAAACGTTTCCCCCCAGTCCTAGCACTGTGTGCCTTCTGAAACGTTTCCCCCCAGTCCTAGCACTGTGTGCCTTCTGAAACGTTTCCCCCCAGTCCTAGCACTGTGTGCCTTCTGAAACGTTTCCCCCCAGTCCTAGCACTGTGTACCTTCTGAAACGTTTCCCCCCAGTCCTAGCACTGTGTGCCTTCTGAAACGTTTCCCCCCAGTCCTAGCACTGTGTGCCTTCTGAAACGTTTCCCCCCAGTCCTAGCACTGTGTGCCTTCTGAAACGTTTCCCCCCAGTCCTAGCACTGTGTGCCTTCTGAAACGTTTCCCCCCAGTCCTAGCACTGTGTGCCTTCTGAAACGTTTCCCCCCAGTCCTAGCACTGTGTGCCTTCTGAAACGTTTCCCCCCAGTCCTAGCACTGTGTGCCTTCTGAAACGTTTCCCCCCAGTCCTAGCACTGTGTACCTTCTGAAACGTTTCCCCCCAGTCCTAGCACTGTGTACCTTCTGAAACGTTTCCCCCCAGTCCTAGCACTGTGTACCTTCTGAAACGTTTCCCCCCAGTCCTAGCACTGTGTGCCTTCTGAAACGTTTCCCCCAGTCCTAGCACTGTGTGCCTTCTGAAACGTTTCCCCCCAGTCCTAGCACTGTGTACCTTCTGAAACGTTTCCCCCAGTCCTAGCACTGTGTACCTTCTGAAACGTTTCCCCCCAGTCCTAGCACTGTGTACCTTCTGAAACGTTTCCCCCCAGTCCTAGCACTGTGTGCCTTCTGAAACATTTCCCCCAGTCCTAGCACTGTGTACCTTCTGAAACGTTTCCCCCCAGTCCTAGCACTGTGTGCCTTCTGAAACGTTTCCCCCCAGTCCTAGCACTGTGTGCCTTCTGAAACGTTTCCCCCCAGTCCTAGCACTGTGTACCTTCTGAAACGTTTCCCCCAGTCCTAGCACTGTGTACCTTCTGAAACGTTTCCCCCCAGTCCTAGCACTGTGTACCTTCTGAAACGTTTCCCCCCAGTCCTAGCACTGTGTGCCTTCTGAAACATTTCCCCCAGTCCTAGCACTGTGTACCTTCTGAAACGTTTCCCCCCAGTCCTAGCACTGTGTACCTTCTGAAACGTTTCCCCCAGTCCTAGCACTGTGTACCTTCTGAAACGTTTCCCCCCAGTCCTAGCACTGTGTACCTTCTGAAACGTTTCCCCCCAGTCCTAGCACTGTGTGCCTTCTGAAACATTTCCCCCAGTCCTAGCACTGTGTACCTTCTGAAACGTTTCCCCCCAGTCCTAGCACTGTGTGCCTTCTGAAACGTTTCCCCCCAGTCCTAGCACTGTGTGCCTTCTGAAACGTTTCCCCCCAGTCCTAGCACTGTGTACCTTCTGAAACGTTTCCCCCCAGTCCTAGCACTGTGTGCCTTCTGAAACATTTCCCCCAGTCCTAGCACTGTGTACCTTCTGAAACGTTTCCCCCAGTCCTAGCACTGTGTACCTTCTGAAACGTTTCCCCCCAGTCCTAGCACTGTGTGCCTTCTGAAACGTTTCCCCCAGTCCTAGCACTGTGTGCCTTCTGAAACGTTTCCCCCAGTCCTAGCACTGTGTACCTTCTGAAACGTTTCCCCCCAGTCCTAGCACTGTGTACCTTCTGAAACGTTTCCCCCCAGTCCTAGCACTGTGTGCCTTCTGAAAAATTTCCCCCAGTCCTAGCACTGTGTACCTTCTGAAACGTTTCCCCCCAGTCCTAGCACTGTGTGCCTTCTGAAACGTTTCCCCCCAGTCCTAGCACTGTGTGCCTTCTGAAACGTTTCCCCCAGTCCTAGCACTGTGTGCCTTCTGAAACGTTTCCCCCAGTCCTAGCACTGTGTACCTTCTGAAACGTTTCCCCCCCAGTCCTAGCACTGTGTGCCTTCTGAAACGTTTCCCCCCCAGTCCTAGCACTGTGTACCTTCTGAAACGTTTCCCCCCCAGTCGTAGCACTGTGTACCTTCTGAAACGTTTCCCCCAGTCCTAGCACTGTGTGCCTTCTGAAACGTTTCCCCCAGTCCTAGCACTGTGTACCTTCTGAAACGTTTCCCCCCAGTCCTAGCACTGTGTACCTTCTGAAACGTTTCCCCCCAGTCCTAGCACTGTGTGCCTTCTGAAACATTTCCCCCAGTCCTAGCACTGTGTACCTTCTGAAACGTTTCCCCCCAGTCCTAGCACTGTGTGCCTTCTGAAACGTTTCCCCCCAGTCCTAGCACTGTGTGCCTTCTGAAACGTTTCCCCCCAGTCCTAGCACTGTGTACCTTCTGAAACGTTTCCCCCCAGTCCTAGCACTGTGTGCCTTCTGAAACGTTTCCCCCCAGTCCTAGCACTGTGTGCCTTCTGAAACGTTTCCCCCAGTCCTAGCACTGTGTGCCTTCTGAAACGTTTCCCCCAGTCCTAGCACTGTGTACCTTCTGAAACGTTTCCCCCCAGTCCTAGCACTGTGTGCCTTCTGAAACGTTTCCCCCCCAGTCCTAGCACTGTGTACCTTCTGAAACGTTTCCCCCCAGTCGTAGCACTGTGTACCTTCTGAAACGTTTCCCCCAGTCCTAGCACTGTGTGCCTTCTGAAACGTTTCCCCCAGTCCTAGCACTGTGTACCTTCTGAAACGTTTCCCCCCAGTCCTAGCACTGTGTACCTTCTGAAACGTTTCCCCCCAGTCCTAGCACTGTGTGCCTTCTGAAACATTTCCCCCAGTCCTAGCACTGTGTACCTTCTGAAACGTTTCCCCCCAGTCCTAGCACTGTGTGCCTTCTGAAACGTTTCCCCCCAGTCCTAGCACTGTGTGCCTTCTGAAACGTTTCCCCCCAGTCCTAGCACTGTGTACCTTCTGAAACGTTTCCCCCCAGTCCTAGCACTGTGTGCCTTCTGAAACATTTCCCCCCAGTCCTAGCACTGTGTACCTTCTGAAACGTTTCCCCCCAGTCCTAGCACTGTGTGCCTTCTGAAACGTTTCCCCCCAGTCCTAGCACTGTGTGCCTTCTGAAACGTTTCCCCCAGTCCTAGCACTGTGTACCTTCTGAAACGTTTCCCCCAGTCCTAGCACTGTGTGCCTTCTGAAACGTTTCCCCCCAGTCCTAGCACTGTGTGCCTTCTGAAACGTTTCCCCCCAGTCCTAGCACTGTGTGCCTTCTGAAACGTTTCCCCCCAGTCCTAGCACTGTGTGCCTTCTGAAACGTTTCCCCCCAGTCCTAGCACTGTGTGCCTTCTGAAACGTTTCCCCCCAGTCCTAGCACTGTGTGCCTTCTGAAACGTTTCCCCCCAGTCCTAGCACTGTGTGCCTTCTGAAACGTTTCCCCCCAGTCCTAGCACTGTGTGCCTTCTGAAACGTTTCCCCCCAGTCCTAGCACTGTGTGCCTTCTGAAACGTTTCCCCCCAGTCCTAGCACTGTGTGCCTTCTGAAACGTTTCCCCCCAGTCCTAGCACTGTGTGCCTTCTGAAACGTTTCCCCCCAGTCCTAGCACTGTGTGCCTTCTGAAACGTTTCCCCCCAGTCCTAGCACTGTGTGCCTTCTGAAACGTTTCCCCCCAGTCCTAGCACTGTGTGCCTTCTGAAACGTTTCCCCCCAGTCCTAGCACTGTGTGCCTTCTGAAACGTTTCCCCCCAGTCCTAGCACTGTGTGCCTTCTGAAACGTTTCCCCCCAGTCCTAGCACTGTGTGCCTTCTGAAACGTTTCCCCCCAGTCCTAGCACTGTGTACCTTCTGAAACGTTTCCCCCCAGTCCTAGCACTGTGTGCCTTCTGAAACGTTTCCCCCCAGTCCTAGCACTGTGTGCCTTCTGAAACGTTTCCCCCCAGTCCTAGCACTGTGTGCCTTCTGAAACGTTTCCCCCCAGTCCTAGCACTGTGTGCCTTCTGAAACGTTTCCCCCCAGTCCTAGCACTGTGTGCCTTCTGAAACGTTTCCCCCCAGTCCTAGCACTGTGTGCCTTCTGAAACGTTTCCCCCCAGTCCTAGCACTGTGTGCCTTCTGAAACGTTTCCCCCCAGTCCTAGCACTGTGTACCTTCTGAAACGTTTCCCCCCAGTCCTAGCACTGTGTACCTTCTGAAACGTTTCCCCCCAGTCCTAGCACTGTGTACCTTCTGAAACGTTTCCCCCCAGTCCTAGCACTGTGTGCCTTCTGAAACGTTTCCCCCAGTCCTAGCACTGTGTGCCTTCTGAAACGTTTCCCCCCAGTCCTAGCACTGTGTACCTTCTGAAACGTTTCCCCCAGTCCTAGCACTGTGTACCTTCTGAAACGTTTCCCCCCAGTCCTAGCACTGTGTACCTTCTGAAACGTTTCCCCCCAGTCCTAGCACTGTGTGCCTTCTGAAACATTTCCCCCAGTCCTAGCACTGTGTACCTTCTGAAACGTTTCCCCCCAGTCCTAGCACTGTGTGCCTTCTGAAACGTTTCCCCCCAGTCCTAGCACTGTGTGCCTTCTGAAACGTTTCCCCCCAGTCCTAGCACTGTGTACCTTCTGAAACGTTTCCCCCAGTCCTAGCACTGTGTACCTTCTGAAACGTTTCCCCCCAGTCCTAGCACTGTGTACCTTCTGAAACGTTTCCCCCCAGTCCTAGCACTGTGTGCCTTCTGAAACATTTCCCCCAGTCCTAGCACTGTGTACCTTCTGAAACGTTTCCCCCCAGTCCTAGCACTGTGTACCTTCTGAAACGTTTCCCCCCAGTCCTAGCACTGTGTACCTTCTGAAACGTTTCCCCCCAGTCCTAGCACTGTGTACCTTCTGAAACGTTTCCCCCCAGTCCTAGCACTGTGTACCTTCTGAAACGTTTCCCCCCAGTCCTAGCACTGTGTGCCTTCTGAAACATTTCCCCCAGTCCTAGCACTGTGTACCTTCTGAAACGTTTCCCCCCAGTCCTAGCACTGTGTGCCTTCTGAAACGTTTCCCCCCAGTCCTAGCACTGTGTGCCTTCTGAAACGTTTCCCCCCAGTCCTAGCACTGTGTACCTTCTGAAACGTTTCCCCCCAGTCCTAGCACTGTGTGCCTTCTGAAACATTTCCCCCAGTCCTAGCACTGTGTACCTTCTGAAACGTTTCCCCCAGTCCTAGCACTGTGTACCTTCTGAAACGTTTCCCCCCAGTCCTAGCACTGTGTGCCTTCTGAAACGTTTCCCCCCAGTCCTAGCACTGTGTGCCTTCTGAAACGTTTCCCCCAGTCCTAGCACTGTGTACCTTCTGAAACGTTTCCCCCCAGTCCTAGCACTGTGTACCTTCTGAAACGTTTCCCCCCAGTCCTAGCACTGTGTGCCTTCTGAAACGTTTCCCCCAGTCCTAGCACTGTGTACCTTCTGAAACGTTTCCCCCCAGTCCTAGCACTGTGTGCCTTCTGAAACGTTTCCCCCCAGTCCTAGCACTGTGTGCCTTCTGAAACGTTTCCCCCAGTCCTAGCACTGTGTGCCTTCTGAAACGTTTCCCCCCAGTCCTAGCACTGTGTACCTTCTGAAACGTTTCCCCCCAGTCCTAGCACTGTGTGCCTTCTGAAACGTTTCCCCCCCAGTCCTAGCACTGTGTACCTTCTGAAACGTTTCCCCCCAGTCCTAGCACTGTGTGCCTTCTGAAACGTTTCCCCCAGTCCTAGCACTGTGTGCCTTCTGAAACGTTTCCCCCAGTCCTAGCACTGTGTACCTTCTGAAACGTTTCCCCCCAGTCCTAGCACTGTGTACCTTCTGAAACGTTTCCCCCCAGTCCTAGCACTGTGTGCCTTCTGAAACATTTCCCCCAGTCCTAGCACTGTGTACCTTCTGAAACGTTTCCCCCCAGTCCTAGCACTGTGTGCCTTCTGAAACGTTTCCCCCCAGTCCTAGCACTGTGTGCCTTCTGAAACGTTTCCCCCCAGTCCTAGCACTGTGTACCTTCTGAAACGTTTCCCCCCAGTCCTAGCACTGTGTGCCTTCTGAAACATTTCCCCCAGTCCTAGCACTGTGTACCTTCTGAAACGTTTCCCCCCAGTCCTAGCACTGTGTGCCTTCTGAAACGTTTCCCCCCAGTCCTAGCACTGTGTGCCTTCTGAAACGTTTCCCCCCAGTCCTAGCACTGTGTACCTTCTGAAACGTTTCCCCCCAGTCCTAGCACTGTGTGCCTTCTGAAACGTTTCCCCCCAGTCCTAGCACTGTGTGCCTTCTGAAACGTTTCCCCCCAGTCCTAGCACTGTGTGCCTTCTGAAACGTTTCCCCCCAGTCCTAGCACTGTGTGCCTTCTGAAACGTTTCCCCCCAGTCCTAGCACTGTGTGCCTTCTGAAACGTTTCCCCCCAGTCCTAGCACTGTGTGCCTTCTGAAACGTTTCCCCCCAGTCCTAGCACTGTGTGCCTTCTGAAACGTTTCCCCCCAGTCCTAGCACTGTGTGCCTTCTGAAACGTTTCCCCCCAGTCCTAGCACTGTGTGCCTTCTGAAACGTTTCCCCCCAGTCCTAGCACTGTGTGCCTTCTGAAACGTTTCCCCCCAGTCCTAGCACTGTGTGCCTTCTGAAACGTTTCCCCCCAGTCCTAGCACTGTGTGCCTTCTGAAACGTTTCCCCCCAGTCCTAGCACTGTGTGCCTTCTGAAACGTTTCCCCCCAGTCCTAGCACTGTGTACCTTCTGAAACGTTTCCCCCAGTCCTAGCACTGTGTGCCTTCTGAAACGTTTCCCCCCAGTCCTAGCACTGTGTGCCTTCTGAAACGTTTCCCCCCAGTCCTAGCACTGTGTGCCTTCTGAAACGTTTCCCCCAGTCCTAGCACTGTGTGCCTTCTGAAACGTTTCCCCCCAGTCCTAGCACTGTGTGCCTTCTGAAACGTTTCCCCCAGTCCTAGCACTGTGTGCCTTCTGAAACGTTTCCCCCCAGTCCTAGCACTGTGTGCCTTCTGAAACGTTTCCCCCCAGTCCTAGCACTGTGTGCCTTCTGAAACGTTTCCCCCCAGTCCTAGCACTGTGTGCCTTCTGAAACGTTTCCCCCAGTCCTAGCACTGTGTACCTTCTGAAACGTTTCCCCCCAGTCCTAGCACTGTGTGCCTTCTGAAACGTTTCCCCCCAGTCCTAGCACTGTGTGCCTTCTGAAACGTTTCCCCCCAGTCCTAGCACTGTGTACCTTCTGAAACGTTTCCCCCCAGTCCTAGCACTGTGTGCCTTCTGAAACATTTCCCCCAGTCCTAGCACTGTGTACCTTCTGAAACGTTTCCCCCCAGTCCTAGCACTGTGTGCCTTCTGAAACGTTTCCCCCCAGTCCTAGCACTGTGTGCCTTCTGAAACGTTTCCCCCAGTCCTAGCACTGTGTACCTTCTGAAACGTTTCCCCCCAGTCCTAGCACTGTGTGCCTTCTGAAACGTTTCCCCCCAGTCCTAGCACTGTGTGCCTTCTGAAACGTTTCCCCCCAGTCCTAGCACTGTGTGCCTTCTGAAACGTTTCCCCCCAGTCCTAGCACTGTGTGCCTTCTGAAACGTTTCCCCCCAGTCCTAGCACTGTGTGCCTTCTGAAACGTTTCCCCCCAGTCCTAGCACTGTGTGCCTTCTGAAACGTTTCCCCCCAGTCCTAGCACTGTGTGCCTTCTGAAACGTTTCCCCCCAGTCCTAGCACTGTGTACCTTCTGAAACGTTTCCCCCCAGTCCTAGCACTGTGTACCTTCTGAAACGTTTCCCCCCAGTCCTAGCACTGTGTACCTTCTGAAACGTTTCCCCCCAGTCCTAGCACTGTGTGCCTTCTGAAACGTTTCCCCCAGTCCTAGCACTGTGTACCTTCTGAAACGTTTCCCCCCAGTCCTAGCACTGTGTACCTTCTGAAACGTTTCCCCCAGTCCTAGCACTGTGTACCTTCTGAAACGTTTCCCCCCAGTCCTAGCACTGTGTACCTTCTGAAACGTTTCCCCCCAGTCCTAGCACTGTGTGCCTTCTGAAACATTTCCCCCAGTCCTAGCACTGTGTACCTTCTGAAACGTTTCCCCCCAGTCCTAGCACTGTGTGCCTTCTGAAACGTTTCCCCCCAGTCCTAGCACTGTGTGCCTTCTGAAACGTTTCCCCCCAGTCCTAGCACTGTGTACCTTCTGAAACGTTTCCCCCAGTCCTAGCACTGTGTACCTTCTGAAACGTTTCCCCCCAGTCCTAGCACTGTGTACCTTCTGAAACGTTTCCCCCCAGTCCTAGCACTGTGTGCCTTCTGAAACGTTTCCCCCCAGTCCTAGCACTGTGTGCCTTCTGAAACGTTTCCCCCCAGTCCTAGCACTGTGTGCCTTCTGAAACATTTCCCCCAGTCCTAGCACTGTGTACCTTCTGAAACGTTTCCCCCCAGTCCTAGCACTGTGTGCCTTCTGAAACGTTTCCCCCCAGTCCTAGCACTGTGTGCCTTCTGAAACGTTTCCCCCAGTCCTAGCACTGTGTGCCTTCTGAAACATTTCCCCCAGTCCTAGCACTGTGTACCTTCTGAAACGTTTCCCCCCAGTCCTAGCACTGTGTGCCTTCTGAAACGTTTCCCCCCAGTCCTAGCACTGTGTGCCTTCTGAAACGTTTCCCCCCAGTCCTAGCACTGTGTACCTTCTGAAACGTTTCCCCCCAGTCCTAGCACTGTGTGCCTTCTGAAACATTTCCCCCAGTCCTAGCACTGTGTACCTTCTGAAACGTTTCCCCCCAGTCCTAGCACTGTGTGCCTTCTGAAACGTTTCCCCCAGTCCTAGCACTGTGTGCCTTCTGAAACGTTTCCCCCAGTCCTAGCACTGTGTACCTTCTGAAACGTTTCCCCCCAGTCCTAGCACTGTGTACCTTCTGAAACGTTTCCCCCCAGTCCTAGCACTGTGTGCCTTCTGAAAAATTTCCCCCAGTCCTAGCACTGTGTACCTTCTGAAACGTTTCCCCCCAGTCCTAGCACTGTGTGCCTTCTGAAACGTTTCCCCCCAGTCCTAGCACTGGGTGCCTTCTGAAACGTTTCCCCCAGTCCTAGCACTGTGTGCCTTCTGAAACGTTTCCCCCAGTCCTAGCACTGTGTGCCTTCTGAAACGTTTCCCCCAGTCCTAGCACTGTGTACCTTCTGAAACGTTTCCCCCCCCAGTCCTAGCACTGTGTGCCTTCTGAAACATTTCCCCCAGTCCTAGCACTGTGTACCTTCTGAAACGTTTCCCCCCAGTCCTAGCACTGTGTGCCTTCTGAAACGTTTCCCCCCAGTCCTAGCACTGTGTGCCTTCTGAAACGTTTCCCCCCAGTCCTAGCACTGTGTACCTTCTGAAACGTTTCCCCCCAGTCCTAGCACTGTGTGCCTTCTGAAACATTTCCCCCAGTCCTAGCACTGTGTACCTTCTGAAACGTTTCCCCCCAGTCCTAGCACTGTGTGCCTTCTGAAACATTTCCCCCAGTCCTAGCACTGTGTACCTTCTGAAACGTTTCCCCCCAGTCCTAGCACTGTGTGCCTTCTGAAACATTTCCCCCAGTCCTAGCACTGTGTACCTTCTGGAACGTTTCCCCCCAGTCCTAGCACTGTGTGCCTTCTGAAACGTTTCCCCCCAGTCCTAGCACTGTGTGCCTTCTGAAACGTTTCCCCCCAGTCCTAGCACTGTGTACCTTCTGAAACGTTTCCCCCCAGTCCTAGCACTGTGTGCCTTCTGAAACATTTCCCCCAGTCCTAGCACTGTGTACCTTCTGAAACGTTTCCCCCCAGTCCTAGCACTGTGTGCCTTCTGAAACGTTTCCCCCCAGTCCTAGCACTGTGTGCCTTCTGAAACGTTTCCCCCAGTCCTAGCACTGTGTACCTTCTGAAACGTTTCCCCCCAGTCCTAGCACTGTGTGCCTTCTGAAACGTTTCCCCCCAGTCCTAGCACTGTGTGCCTTCTGAAACGTTTCCCCCCAGTCCTAGCACTGTGTGCCTTCTGAAACGTTTCCCCCCCAGTCCTAGCACTGTGTGCCTTCTGAAATGTTTCCCCCCTGTCCTAGAACTGTGTGCCTTCTAAAACGTTTCCCCCCAGTCCTAGCACTGTGTGCCTTCTGAAACATTTCCCCCCAGTCCCACCACTGTGAGTCATCTGGAAATGTTTCTCCAATCCTAGCACTGTGTGCCTCCTGGAAATGCTTCCCCCAATCTCAGCACTGTGTGCCTTCTGTAAATGGCTCCTCTAGTTCTTCCACTGTGTGCCTTCTGGAAATGTTTCCCCCAGTCCCAGCAAAGTGTCCCTTCTGGAAATGTTTCCCCCAGTCCCAGCACTGAGTGCCTTCTGGAAATGTTTCCCCCAGTCCCAGCACAGTGTCCCTTCTGGAAATGTTTCCCCCAGTCCCAGCACTGTGTGCCATCTGGAAATATTTCCCCCAGTCCCAACACTGTGTGCCATCTGGAAATATTTCCCCCAGTCCCAGCACTGTGTGCCTTATGGAAATGTTTCCCCCAGTCCCAGCACTGTGTGTGCCTTCTGGAAATGTTTCCCCCAGTCCCAGCACAGTGTCCCTTCTGGAAATGTTTCCCCCAGTCCCAGCACTGTGTGCCTTCTGGAAATGTTTCTCCCAGTCCCAGCACTGTGTGCCATCTGGAAATATTTCCCCCAGTCCCAGCACTGTGTGCCTTCTGGAAATGTTTCTCCCAGTCCTAACACTGTGTGCCATCTGGAAATATTTCCCCCCAGTCCCAGCACTGTGTGCCTTCTGGAAATGTTTCCCCCCCAGTCCCAGCACTGTGTGCCTTCTGGAAATGTCCCCCCCCCCCCCCCAGTCCCAGCACTGTGTGTGCCTTCTGGAAATGTTTCCCCCAGTCCCAACACTGTGTGTGCCTTCTGGAAATGTCCTCCCCCCCCCCCCCCCCCAAGTCCCAGCATTGTGTGTGCCTTCTGGAAATGTTTCCCCCCCAGTCCCAGCACTGTGTACCTTCTGAAACGTTTCCCCCCAGTCCTAGCACTGTGTACCTTCTGAAACGTTTCCCCCCAGTCCTAGCACTGTGTGCCTTCTGAAAAATTTCCCCCAGTCCTAGCACTGTGTACCTTCTGAAACGTTTCCCCCCAGTCCTAGCACTGTGTGCCTTCTGAAACGTTTCCCCCCAGTCCTAGCACTGTGTGCCTTCTGAAACGTTTCCCCCAGTCCTAGCACTGTGTGCCTTCTGAAACGTTTCCCCCAGTCCTAGCACTGTGTGCCTTCTGAAACGTTTCCCCCAGTCCTAGCACTGTGTACCTTCTGAAACGTTTCCCCCCCAGTCCTAGCACTGTGTGCCTTCTGAAACGTTTCCCCCCCAGTCCTAGCACTGTGTACCTTCTGAAACGTTTCCCCCCAGTCCTAGCACTGTGTACCTTCTGAAACGTTTCCCCCAGTCCTAGCACTGTGTGCCTTCTGAAACGTTTCCCCCAGTCCTAGCACTGTGTGCCTTCTGAAACGTTTCCCCCCCAGTCCTAGCACTGTGTACCTTCTGAAACGTTTCCCCCCAGTCCTAGCACTGTGTGCCTTCTGAAACGTTTCCCCCAGTCCTAGCACTGTGTACCTTCTGAAACGTTTCCCCCCAGTCCTAGCACTGTGTACCTTCTGAAACGTTTCCCCCCAGTCCTAGCACTGTGTGCCTTCTGAAACATTTCCCCCAGTCCTAGCACTGTGTACCTTCTGAAACGTTTCCCCCCAGTCCTAGCACTGTGTACCTTCTGAAACGTTTCCCCCCAGTCCTAGCACTGTGTGCCTTCTGAAACGTTTCCCCCCAGTCCTAGCACTGTGTACCTTCTGAAACGTTTCCCCCCAGTCCTAGCACTGTGTGCCTTCTGAAACATTTCCCCCAGTCCTAGCACTGTGTACCTTCTGAAACGTTTCCCCCCAGTCCTAGCACTGTGTGCCTTCTGAAACGTTTCCCCCCAGTCCTAGCACTGTGTACCTTCTGAAACGTTTCCCCCCAGTCCTAGCACTGTGTGCCTTCTGAAACGTTTCCCCCAGTCCTAGCACTGTGTACCTTCTGAAACGTTTCCCCCCAGTCCTAGCACTGTGTGCCTTCTGAAACGTTTCCCCCCAGTCCTAGCACTGTGTGCCTTCTGAAACGTTTCCCCCCAGTCCTAGCACTGTGTGCCTTCTGAAACGTTTCCCCCCAGTCCTAGCACTGTGTGCCTTCTGAAACGTTTCCCCCCAGTCCTAGCACTGTGTGCCTTCTGAAACGTTTCCCCCCAGTCCTAGCACTGTGTGCCTTCTGAAACGTTTCCCCCCAGTCCTAGCACTGTGTGCCTTCTGAAACGTTTCCCCCCAGTCCTAGCACTGTGTACCTTCTGAAACGTTTCCCCCCAGTCCTAGCACTGTGTGCCTTCTGAAACGTTTCCCCCAGTCCTAGCACTGTGTGCCTTCTGAAACGTTTCCCCCCAGTCCTAGCACTGTGTACCTTCTGAAACGTTTCCCCCAGTCCTAGCACTGTGTACCTTCTGAAACGTTTCCCCCCAGTCCTAGCACTGTGTACCTTCTGAAACGTTTCCCCCCAGTCCTAGCACTGTGTGCCTTCTGAAACGTTTCCCCCCAGTCCTAGCACTGTGTGCCTTCTGAAACATTTCCCCCAGTCCTAGCACTGTGTACCTTCTGAAACGTTTCCCCCCAGTCCTAGCACTGTGTGCCTTCTGAAACGTTTCCCCCCAGTCCTAGCACTGTGTGCCTTCTGAAACGTTTCCCCCCAGTCCTAGCACTGTGTACCTTCTGAAACGTTTCCCCCCAGTCCTAGCACTGTGTGCCTTCTGAAACATTTCCCCCAGTCCTAGCACTGTGTACCTTCTGAAACGTTTCCCCCCAGTCCTAGCACTGTGTGCCTTCTGAAACGTTTCCCCCCAGTCCTAGCACTGTGTGCCTTCTGAAACGTTTCCCCCCAGTCCTAGCACTGTGTACCTTCTGAAACGTTTCCCCCCAGTCCTAGCACTGTGTGCCTTCTGAAACATTTCCCCCAGTCCTAGCACTGTGTACCTTCTGAAACGTTTCCCCCCAGTCCTAGCACTGTGTGCCTTCTGAAACGTTTCCCCCAGTCCTAGCACTGTGTGCCTTCTGAAACGTTTCCCCCAGTCCTAGCACTGTGTACCTTCTGAAACGTTTCCCCCCAGTCCTAGCACTGTGTACCTTCTGAAACGTTTCCCCCCAGTCCTAGCACTGTGTGCCTTCTGAAAAATTTCCCCCAGTCCAAGCACTGTGTACCTTCTGAAACGTTTCCCCCCAGTCCTAGCACTGTGTGCCTTCTGAAACGTTTCCCCCCAGTCCTAGCACTGTGTGCCTTCTGAAACGTTTCCCCCAGTCCTAGCACTGTGTGCCTTCTGAAACGTTTCCCCCCAGTCCTAGCACTGTGTGCCTTCTGAAACGTTTCCCCCAGTCCTAGCACTGTGTACCTTCTGAAACGTTTCCCCCCCAGTCCTAGCACTGTGTGCCTTCTGAAACGTTTCCACCCCAGTCCTAGCACTGTGTACCTTCTGAAACGTTTCCCCCCCAGTCCTAGCACTGTGTACCTTCTGAAACGTTTCCCCCCCAGTCCTAGCACTGTGTACCTTCTGAAACGTTTCCCCCAGTCCTAGCACTGTGTACCTTCTGAAACGTTTCCCCCAGTCCTAGCACTGTGTACCTTCTGAAACGTTTCCCCCCAGTCCTAGCACTGTGTACCTTCTGAAACGTTTCCCCCCAGTCCTAGCACTGTGTGCCTTCTGAAACATTTCCCCCAGTCCTAGCACTGTGTACCTTCTGAAACGTTTCCCCCCAGTCCTAGCACTGTGTGCCTTCTGAAACATTTCCCCCAGTCCTAGCACTGTGTACCTTCTGAAACGTTTCCCCCCAGTCCTAGCACTGTGTGCCTTCTGAAACGTTTCCCCCCAGTCCTAGCACTGTGTGCCTTCTGAAACGTTTCCCCCCAGTCCTAGCACTGTGTACCTTCTGAAACGTTTCCCCCCAGTCCTAGCACTGTGTACCTTCTGAAACGTTTCCCCCCAGTCCTAGCACTGTGTGCCTTCTGAAACATTTCCCCCAGTCCTAGCACTGTGTACCTTCTGAAACGTTTCCCCCCAGTCCTAGCACTGTGTGCCTTCTGAAACGTTTCCCCCCAGTCCTAGCACTGTGTGCCTTCTGAAACGTTTCCCCCAGTCCTAGCACTGTGTACCTTCTGAAACGTTTCCCCCCAGTCCTAGCACTGTGTGACTTCTGAAACGTTTCCCCCCAGTCCTAGCACTGTGTGCCTTCTGAAACGTTTCCCCCCAGTCCTAGCACTGTGTGCCTTCTGAAACGTTTCCCCCCAGTCCTAGCACTGTGTGCCTTCTGAAACGTTTCCCCCCAGTCCTAGCACTGTGTGCCTTCTGAAACGTTTCCCCCCAGTCCTAGCACTGTGTGCCTTCTGAAACGTTTCCCCCCAGTCCTAGCACTGTGTGCCTTCTGAAACGTTTCCCCCCAGTCCTAGCACTGTGTACCTTCTGAAACGTTTCCCCCCAGTCCTAGCACTGTGTGCCTTCTGAAACGTTTCCCCCCAGTCCTAGCACTGTGTGCCTTCTGAAACGTTTCCCCCCAGTCCTAGCACTGTGTACCTTCTGAAACGTTTCCCCCAGTCCTAGCACTGTGTACGTTCTGAAACGTTTCCCCCCAGTCCTAGCACTGTGTACCTTCTGAAACGTTTCCCCCCAGTCCTAGCACTGTGTGCCTTCTGAAACGTTTCCCCCCAGTCCTAGCACTGTGTGCCTTCTGAAACATTTCCCCCAGTCCTAGCACTGTGTACCTTCTGAAACGTTTCCCCCCAGTCCTAGCACTGTGTGCCTTCTGAAACGTTTCCCCCCAGTCCTAGCACTGTGTGCCTTCTGAAACGTTTCCCCCCAGTCCTAGCACTGTGTACCTTCTGAAACGTTTCCCCCCAGTCCTAGCACTGTGTGCCTTCTGAAACATTTCCCCCAGTCCTAGCACTGTGTACCTTCTGAAACGTTTCCCCCCAGTCCTAGCACTGTGTGCCTTCTGAAACGTTTCCCCCCAGTCCTAGCACTGTGTGCCTTCTGAAACGTTTCCCCCCAGTCCTAGCACTGTGTACCTTCTGAAACGTTTCCCCCCAGTCCTAGCACTGTGTGCCTTCTGAAACGTTTCCCCCCAGTCCTAGCACTGTGTACCTTCTGAAACGTTTCCCCCCAGTCCTAGCACTGTGTGCCTTCTGAAACGTTTCCCCCAGTCCTAGCACTGTGTGCCTTCTGAAACGTTTCCCCCAGTCCTAGCACTGTGTACCTTCTGAAACGTTTCCCCCCAGTCCTAGCACTGTGTACCTTCTGAAACGTTTCCCCCCAGTCCTAGCACTGTGTGCCTTCTGAAACGTTTCCCCCCAGTCCTAGCACTGTGTGCCTTCTGAAACGTTTCCCCCAGTCCTAGCACTGTGTGCCTTCTGAAACGTTTCCCCCAGTCCTAGCACTGTGTGCCTTCTGAAACGTTTCCCCCAGTCCTAGCACTGTGTACCTTCTGAAACGTTTCCCCCCCAGTCCTAGCACTGTGTGCCTTCTGAAACGTTTCCCCCCCAGTCCTAGCACTGTGTACCTTCTGAAACGTTTCCCCCCCAGTCCTAGCACTGTGTACCTTCTGAAACGTTTCCCCCCAGTCCTAGCACTGTGTACCTTCTGAAACGTTTCCCCCAGTCCTAGCACTGTGTACCTTCTGAAACGTTTCCCCCAGTCCTAGCACTGTGTACCTTCTGAAACGTTTCCCCCCAGTCCTAGCACTGTGTACCTTCTGAAACGTTTCCCCCCAGTCCTAGCACTGTGTGCCTTCTGAAACATTTCCCCCAGTCCTAGCACTGTGTACCTTCTGAAACGTTTCCCCCCAGTCCTAGCACTGTGTGCCTTCTGAAACATTTCCCCCAGTCCTAGCATTGTGTACCTTCTGAAACGTTTCCCCCCAGTCCTAGCACTGTGTGCCTTCTGAAACGTTTCCCCCCAGTCCTAGCACTGTGTGCCTTCTGAAACGTTTCCCCCCAGTCCTAGCACTGTGTGCCTTCTGAAACGTTTCCCCCCAGTCCTAGCACTGTGTGCCTTCTGAAACGTTTCCCCCCAGTCCTAGCACTGTGTGCCTTCTGAAACGTTTCCCCCAGTCCTAGCACTGTGTACCTTCTGAAACGTTTCCCCCCCAGTCCTAGCACTGTGTGCCTTCTGAAACGTTTCCCCCCAGTCCTAGCACTGTGTACCTTCTGAAACGTTTCCCCCCCAGTCCTAGCACTGTGTGCCTTCTGAAACGTTTCCCCCAGTCCTAGCACTGTGTGCCTTCTGAAACGTTTCCCCCAGTCCTAGCACTGTGTGCCTTCTGAAACGTTTCCCCCAGTCCTAGCACTGTGTACCTTCTGAAACGTTTCCCCCCAGTCCTAGCACTGTGTGCCTTCTGAAACGTTTCCCCCAGTCCTAGCACTGTGTGCCTTCTGAAACGTTTCCCCCAGTCCTAGCACTGTGTGCCTTCTGAAACGTTTCCCCCAGTCCTAGCACTGTGTACCTTCTGAAACGTTTCCCCCCAGTCCTAGCACTGTGTGCCTTCTGAAACGTTTCCCCCCCAGTCCTAGCACTGTGTACCTTCTGAAACGTTTCCCCCCCAGTCCTAGCACTGTGTACCTTCTGAAACGTTTCCCCCCCAGTCCTAGCACTGTGTACCTTCTGAAACGTTTCCCCCAGTCCTAGCACTGTGTACCTTCTGAAACGTTTCCCCCAGTCCTAGCACTGTGTACCTTCTGAAACGTTTCCCCCCAGTCCTAGCACTGTGTACCTTCTGAAACGTTTCCCCCCAGTCCTAGCACTGTGTGCCTTCTGAAACATTTCCCCCAGTCCTAGCACTGTGTACCTTCTGAAACGTTTCCCCCCAGTCCTAGCACTGTGTGCCTTCTGAAACATTTCCCCCAGTCCTAGCACTGTGTACCTTCTGAAACGTTTCCCCCCAGTCCTAGCACTGTGTGCCTTCTGAAACGTTTCCCCCCAGTCCTAGCACTGTGTGCCTTCTGAAACGTTTCCCCCCAGTCCTAGCACTGTGTGCCTTCTGAAACGTTTCCCCCCAGTCCTAGCACTGTGTGCCTTCTGAAACGTTTCCCCCCAGTCCTAGCACTGTGTACCTTCTGAAACGTTTCCCCCCAGTCCTAGCACTGTGTGCCTTCTGAAACATTTCCCCCAGTCCTAGCACTGTGTACCTTCTGAAACGTTTCCCCCCAGTCCTAGCACTGTGTGCCTTCTGAAACGTTTCCCCCCAGTCCTAGCACTGTGTGCCTTCTGAAACGTTTCCCCCCAGTCCTAGCACTGTGTACCTTCTGAAACGTTTCCCCCCAGTCCTAGCACTGTGTGCCTTCTGAAACATTTCCCCCAGTCCTAGCACTGTGTACCTTCTGAAACGTTTCCCCCCAGTCCTAGCACTGTGTGCCTTCTGAAACGTTTCCCCCAGTCCTAGCACTGTGTGCCTTCTGAAACGTTTCCCCCAGTCCTAGCACTGTGTACCTTCTGAAACGTTTCCCCCCAGTCCTAGCACTGTGTGCCTTCTGAAAAATTTCCCCCCAGTCCTAGCACTGTGTACCTTCTGAAACGTTTCCCCCCAGTCCTAGCACTGTGTGCCTTCTGAAACGTTTCCCCCCAGTCCTAGCACTGTGTGCCTTCTGAAACGTTTCCCCCAGTCCTAGCACTGTGTGCCTTCTGAAACGTTTCCCCCAGTCCTAGCACTGTGTGCCTTCTGAAACGTTTCCCCCAGTCCTAGCACTGTGTACCTTCTGAAACGTTTCCCCCCCAGTCCTAGCACTGTGTGCCTTCTGAAACGTTTCCCCCCCAGTCCTAGCACTGTGTACCTTCTGAAACGTTTCCCCCCCAGTCCTAGCACTGTGTACCTTCTGAAACGTTTCCCCCCAGTCCTAGCACTGTGTGCCTTCTGAAACGTTTCCCCCCAGTCCTAGCACTGTGTGCCTTCTGAAACGTTTCCCCCAGTCCTAGCACTGTGTGCCTTCTGAAACGTTTCCCCCAGTCCTAGCACTGTGTGCCTTCTGAAACGTTTCCCCCAGTCCTAGCACTGTGTACCTTCTGAAACGTTTCCCCCCCAGTCCTAGCACTGTGTGCCTTCTGAAACGTTTCCCCCCAGTCCTAGCACTGTGTACCTTCTGAAACGTTTCCCCCCCAGTCCTAGCACTGTGTACCTTCTGAAACGTTTCCCCCCCAGTCCTAGCACTGTGTACCTTCTGAAACGTTTCCCCCAGTCCTAGCACTGTGTACCTTCTGAAACGTTTCCCCCAGTCCTAGCACTGTGTACCTTCTGAAACGTTTCCCCCCAGTCCTAGCACTGTGTACCTTCTGAAACGTTTCCCCCCAGTCCTAGCACTGTGTGCCTTCTGAAACATTTCCCCCAGTCCTAGCACTGTGTACCTTCTGAAACGTTTCCCCCCAGTCCTAGCACTGTGTGCCTTCTGAAACATTTCCCCCAGTCCTAGCACTGTGTACCTTCTGAAACGTTTCCCCCCAGTCCTAGCACTGTGTGCCTTCTGAAACGTTTCCCCCCAGTCCTAGCACTGTGTGCCTTCTGAAACGTCTCCCCCCAGTCCTAGCACTGTGTGCCTTCTGAAACGTTTCCCCCCAGTCCTAGCACTGTGTGCCTTCTGAAACGTTTCCCCCCAGTCCTAGCACTGTGTACCTTCTGAAACGTTTCCCCCCAGTCCTAGCACTGTGTGCCTTCTGAAACATTTCCCCCAGTCCTAGCACTGTGTACCTTCTGAAACGTTTCCCCCCAGTCCTAGCACTGTGTGCCTTCTGAAACGTTTCCCCCCAGTCCTAGCACTGTGTGCCTTCTGAAACGTTTCCCCCCAGTCCTAGCACTGTGTACCTTCTGAAACGTTTCCCCCCAGTCCTAGCACTGTGTGCCTTCTGAAACATTTCCCCCAGTCCTAGCACTGTGTACCTTCTGAAACGTTTCCCCCCAGTCCTAGCACTGTGTGCCTTCTGAAACGTTTCCCCCAGTCCTAGCACTGTGTGCCTTCTGAAACGTTTCCCCCAGTCCTAGCACTGTGTACCTTCTGAAACGTTTCCCCCCAGTCCTAGCACTGTGTACCTTCTGAAACGTTTCCCCCCAGTCCTAGCACTGTGTGCCTTCTGAAAAATTTCCCCCAGTCCTAGCACTGTGTACCTTCTGAAACGTTTCCCCCCAGTCCTAGCACTGTGTGCCTTCTGAAACGTTTCCCCCCAGTCCTAGCACTGTGTGCCTTCTGAAACGTTTCCCCCAGTCCTAGCACTGTGTGCCTTCTGAAACGTTTCCCCCAGTCCTAGCACTGTGTGCCTTCTGAAACGTTTCCCCCAGTCCTAGCACTGTGTACCTTCTGAAACGTTTCCCCCCCAGTCCTAGCACTGTGTGCCTTCTGAAACGTTTCCCCCCCAGTCCTAGCACTGTGTACCTTCTGAAACGTTTCCCCCCCAGTCCTAGCACTGTGTACCTTCTGAAACGTTTCCCCCCCAGTCCTAGCACTGTGTACCTTCTGAAACGTTTCCCCCAGTCCTAGCACTGTGTACCTTCTGAAACGTTTCCCCCCAGTCCTAGCACTGTGTACCTTCTGAAACGTTTCCCCCCAGTCCTAGCACTGTGTGCCTTCTGAAACATTTCCCCCAGTCCTAGCACTGTGTACCTTCTGAAACGTTTCCCCCCAGTCCTAGCACTGTGTGCCTTCTGAAACATTTCCCCCAGTCCTAGCACTGTGTACCTTCTGAAACGTTTCCCCCCAGTCCTAGCACTGTGTGCCTTCTGAAACGTTTCCCCCCAGTCCTAGCACTGTGTGCCTTCTGAAACGTTTCCCCCCAGTCCTAGCACTGTGTACCTTCTGAAACGTTTCCCCCCAGTCCTAGCACTGTGTACCTTCTGAAACGTTTCCCCCCAGTCCTAGCACTGTGTGCCTTCTGAAACATTTCCCCCAGTCCTAGCACTGTGTACCTTCTGAAACGTTTCCCCCCAGTCCTAGCACTGTGTGCCTTCTGAAACGTTTCCCCCCAGTCCTAGCACTGTGTGCCTTCTGAAACGTTTCCCCCAGTCCTAGCACTGTGTGCCTTCTGAAACATTTCCCCCAGTCCTAGCACTGTGTACCTTCTGAAACGTTTCCCCCCAGTCCTAGCACTGTGTGCCTTCTGAAACGTTTCCCCCCAGTCCTAGCACTGTGTGCCTTCTGAAACGTTTCCCCCCAGTCCTAGCACTGTGTACCTTCTGAAACGTTTCCCCCCAGTCCTAGCACTGTGTACCTTCTGAAACGTTTCCCCCCAGTCCTAGCACTGTGTGCCTTCTGAAAAATTTCCCCCAGTCCTAGCACTGTGTACCTTCTGAAACGTTTCCCCCCAGTCCTAGCACTGTGTGCCTTCTGAAACGTTTCCCCCCAGTCCTAGCACTGTGTGCCTTCTGAAACGTTTCCCCCAGTCCTAGCACTGTGTGCCTTCTGAAACGTTTCCCCCAGTCCTAGCACTGTGTGCCTTCTGAAACGTTTCCCCCAGTCCTAGCACTGTGTACCTTCTGAAACGTTTCCCCCCCAGTCCTAGCACTGTGTGCCTTCTGAAACGTTTCCCCCCCAGTCCTAGCACTGTGTACCTTCTGAAACGTTTCCCCCCCAGTCCTAGCACTGTGTACCTTCTGAAACGTTTCCCCCCCAGTCCTAGCACTGTGTACCTTCTGAAACGTTTCCCCCAGTCCTAGCACTGTGTACCTTCTGAAACGTTTCCCCCAGTCCTAGCACTGTGTACCTTCTGAAACGTTTCCCCCCAGTCCTAGCACTGTGTACCTTCTGAAACGTTTCCCCCCAGTCCTAGCACTGTGTGCCTTCTGAAACATTTCCCCCAGTCCTAGCACTGTGTACCTTCTGAAACGTTTCCCCCCAGTCCTAGCACTGTGTGCCTTCTGAAACATTTCCCCCAGTCCTAGCACTGTGTACCTTCTGAAACGTTTCCCCCCAGTCCTAGCACTGTGTGCCTTCTGAAACGTTTCCCCCCAGTCCTAGCACTGTGTGCCTTCTGAAACGTTTCCCCCCAGTCCTAGCACTGTGTGCCTTCTGAAACGTTTCCCCCCAGTCCTAGCACTGTGTGCCTTCTGAAACGTTTCCCCCCAGTCCTAGCACTGTGTACCTTCTGAAACGTTTCCCCCCAGTCCTAGCACTGTGTGCCTTCTGAAACATTTCCCCCAGTCCTAGCACTGTGTACCTTCTGAAACGTTTCCCCCCAGTCCTAGCACTGTGTGCCTTCTGAAACGTTTCCCCCCAGTCCTAGCACTGTGTGCCTTCTGAAACGTTTCCCCCCAGTCCTAGCACTGTGTACCTTCTGAAACGTTTCCCCCCAGTCCTAGCACTGTGTGCCTTCTGAAACATTTCCCCCAGTCCTAGCACTGTGTACCTTCTGAAACGTTTCCCCCCAGTCCTAGCACTGTGTGCCTTCTGAAACGTTTCCCCCAGTCCTAGCACTGTGTGCCTTCTGAAACGTTTCCCCCAGTCCTAGCACTGTGTACCTTCTGAAACGTTTCCCCCCAGTCCTAGCACTGTGTACCTTCTGAAACGTTTCCCCCCAGTCCTAGCACTGTGTGCCTTCTGAAAAATTTCCCCCAGTCCTAGCACTGTGTACCTTCTGAAACGTTTCCCCCCAGTCCTAGCACTGTGTGCCTTCTGAAACGTTTCCCCCCAGTCCTAGCACTGTGTGCCTTCTGAAACGTTTCCCCCAGTCCTAGCACTGTGTGCCTTCTGAAACGTTTCCCCCAGTCCTAGCACTGTGTGCCTTCTGAAACGTTTCCCCCAGTCCTAGCACTGTGTACCTTCTGAAACGTTTCCCCCCCAGTCCTAGCACTGTGTGCCTTCTGAAACGTTTCCCCCCCAGTCCTAGCACTGTGTACCTTCTGAAACGTTTCCCCCCCAGTCCTAGCACTGTGTACCTTCTGAAACGTTTCCCCCCCAGTCCTAGCACTGTGTACCTTCTGAAACGTTTCCCCCAGTCCTAGCACTGTGTACCTTCTGAAACGTTTCCCCCAGTCCTAGCACTGTGTACCTTCTGAAACGTTTCCCCCCAGTCCTAGCACTGTGTACCTTCTGAAACGTTTCCCCCCAGTCCTAGCACTGTGTGCCTTCTGAAACATTTCCCCCAGTCCTAGCACTGTGTACCTTCTGAAACGTTTCCCCCCAGTCCTAGCACTGTGTGCCTTCTGAAACATTTCCCCCAGTCCTAGCACTGTGTACCTTCTGAAACGTTTCCCCCCAGTCCTAGCACTGTGTGCCTTCTGAAACGTTTCCCCCCAGTCCTAGCACTGTGTGCCTTCTGAAACGTTTCCCCCCAGTCCTAGCACTGTGTACCTTCTGAAACGTTTCCCCCCAGTCCTAGCACTGTGTACCTTCTGAAACGTTTCCCCCCAGTCCTAGCACTGTGTGCCTTCTGAAACATTTCCCCCAGTCCTAGCACTGTGTACCTTCTGAAACGTTTCCCCCCAGTCCTAGCACTGTGTGCCTTCTGAAACGTTTCCCCCCAGTCCTAGCACTGTGTGCCTTCTGAAACGTTTCCCCCAGTCCTAGCACTGTGTGCCTTCTGAAACATTTCCCCCAGTCCTAGCACTGTGTACCTTCTGAAACGTTTCCCCCCAGTCCTAGCACTGTGTGCCTTCTGAAACGTTTCCCCCCAGTCCTAGCACTGTGTGCCTTCTGAAACGTTTCCCCCCAGTCCTAGCACTGTGTACCTTCTGAAACGTTTCCCCCCAGTCCTAGCACTGTGTACCTTCTGAAACGTTTCCCCCCAGTCCTAGCACTGTGTGCCTTCTGAAAAATTTCCCCCAGTCCTAGCACTGTGTACCTTCTGAAACGTTTCCCCCCAGTCCTAGCACTGTGTGCCTTCTGAAACGTTTCCCCCCAGTCCTAGCACTGTGTGCCTTCTGAAACGTTTCCCCCAGTCCTAGCACTGTGTGCCTTCTGAAACGTTTCCCCCAGTCCTAGCACTGTGTGCCTTCTGAAACGTTTCCCCCAGTCCTAGCACTGTGTACCTTCTGAAACGTTTCCCCCCCAGTCCTAGCACTGTGTGCCTTCTGAAACGTTTCCCCCCCAGTCCTAGCACTGTGTACCTTCTGAAACGTTTCCCCCCCAGTCCTAGCACTGTGTACCTTCTGAAACGTTTCCCCCCCAGTCCTAGCACTGTGTACCTTCTGAAACGTTTCCCCCAGTCCTAGCACTGTGTACCTTCTGAAACGTTTCCCCCAGTCCTAGCACTGTGTACCTTCTGAAACGTTTCCCCCCAGTCCTAGCACTGTGTACCTTCTGAAACGTTTCCCCCCAGTCCTAGCACTGTGTGCCTTCTGAAACATTTCCCCCAGTCCTAGCACTGTGTACCTTCTGAAACGTTTCCCCCCAGTCCTAGCACTGTGTGCCTTCTGAAACATTTCCCCCAGTCCTAGCACTGTGTACCTTCTGAAACGTTTCCCCCCAGTCCTAGCACTGTGTGCCTTCTGAAACGTTTCCCCCCAGTCCTAGCACTGTGTGCCTTCTGAAACGTTTCCCCCCAGTCCTAGCACTGTGTACCTTCTGAAACGTTTCCCCCCAGTCCTAGCACTGTGTACCTTCTGAAACGTTTCCCCCCAGTCCTAGCACTGTGTGCCTTCTGAAACATTTCCCCCAGTCCTAGCACTGTGTACCTTCTGAAACGTTTCCCCCCAGTCCTAGCACTGTGTGCCTTCTGAAACGTTTCCCCCCAGTCCTAGCACTGTGTGCCTTCTGAAACGTTTCCCCCAGTCCTAGCACTGTGTACCTTCTGAAACGTTTCCCCCCAGTCCTAGCACTGTGTGCCTTCTGAAACGTTTCCCCCCAGTCCTAGCACTGTGTGCCTTCTGAAACGTTTCCCCCCCAGTCCTAGCACTGTGTGCCTTCTAAAACGTTTCCCCCCAGTCCTAGCACTGTGTGCCTTCTGAAACATTTCCCCCCAGTCCCACCACTGTGAGTCATCTGGAAATGTTTCTCCAATCCTAGCACTGTGTGCCTCCTGGAAATGCTTCCCCCAATCTCAGCACTGTGTGCCTTCTGTAAATGGCTCCTCTAGTTCTTCCACTGTGTGCCTTCTGGAAATGTTTCCCCCAGTCCCAGCAAAGTGTCCCTTCTGGAAATGTTTCCCCCAGTCCCAGCACGGTGTGTGCCTTCTGGAAATGTTTCCCCCAGTCCCAGCACAGTGTCCCTTCTGGAAATGTTTCCCCCAGTCCCAGCACTGTGTGCCTTCTGGAAATGTTTCTCCCAGTCCCAGCACTGTGTGCCATTTGGAAATATTTCCCCCAGTCCCAGCACTGTGTGCCATCTGGAAATATTTCCCCCAGTCCCAACACTGTGTGCCTTATGGAAATGTTTCCCCCAGTCCCAGCACTGTGTGTGCCTTCTGGAAATGTTTCCCCACAGTCCCAGCACTGTGTGTGCCTTCTGGAAATGTTTCCCCACAGTCCCAGCACTGTGTGTGCCTTCTTGAAATGATTTCCCCCCAATCCCAGCACGGTGTGTGCCTTCTGGAAATGTTTCCCCCAGTCCCAGCACTGTGTGTGCCTTCTGGAAATGTTTCCCCCCAATCCCAGCACGGTGTGTGCCTTCTGGAAATGTTTCCCCCAGTCCCAGCACTGAGTGCCTTCTGGAAATGTTTCCCCCAGTCCCAGCACTGTGTGTGCCTTCTGGAAATGTTTCCCCCAGTCCCAGCACTGTGTGTGCCTTCTGGAAATGTTTCCCCCCAATCCCAGCACGGTGTGCCTTCTGGAAATGTTTCCCCCAGTCCCAGCACTGTGTGCCTTCTGGAAATGTCCCCCCCCCCCCAGTCCCAGCACTGTGTGTGCCTACTGGAAATGTTTCCCCCAGTCCCAGCACTGTGTGTGCCTTCTGGAAATATTTCCCCCAGTCCCAGCACTGTGTGCCTTATGGAAATGTTTCTCCCAGTCCCAACACTGTGCGTGCCTTCTGGAAATGTTTCCCCCAGTCCCAGCACTGTGTGCCTTCTGGAAATGTTTCCCCCAGTCCCAGCACTGTGTGCCTTCTGGAAATGCCCCCCCCCCCCCCAGTCCCAGCACTGTGTGTGCCTACTGGAAATGTTTCCCCCAGTCCCAGCACTGTGTGCCTTCTGGAAATGTTTCTCCCAGTCCCAGCACTGTGTGCCTTCTGGAAATGTTTCCCCCCAAGTCCCAGAACTGTGTGCCTTCTTGAAATGATTTCCCCCCAATCCCAGCACGGTGTGTGCCTTCTGGAAATGTTTCCCCCAGTCCCAGCACTGTGTGTGCCTTCTGGAAATGTTTCCCCCCAAGTCCCAGAACTGTGTGTGCCTTCTGGAAATGTCCTCCCCCCCCCCCCCCCAGTCCCAGCATTGTGTGTGCCTTCTGGAAATGTTTCCCCCAGTCCCAGCACGGTGTGTGCCTTCTGGAAATGTTTCCCCCAGTCCCAACACTGTGTGTGCCTTCTGGAAATGTCCTCCCCCCCCCCCCCCCCCCCAAGTCCCAGCATTGTGTGTGCCATCTGGAAATGTTTCCCCCAGTCCCAGCACTGTGTGCCTTCTGGAAATGTTTCCCCCAGTCCCAGCACTGTGTGCCTTCTGGAAATGTTTCAACCAGTCCCAGCACGGTGTGTGCCTTCTGGAAATGTTTCTCCCAGTCCCAGCACTGTGTGTGCCATCTGGAAATGTTTCCCCCCAGTCCCAGCACTGTGTGTGCCTTCTGGAAATGTTTCCCCCAGTCCCAGCACGGTGTGTGCCTTCTGGAAATGTTTCCCCCAGTCCCAGCACGGTGTGTGCCTTCTGGAAATGTTTCCCCCAGTCCCAGCACTGTGTGCCTTCTGGAAATGTTTCCCCCAGTCCCAGCACGGTGTGTGCCTTCTGGAAATGTTTCAACCAGTCCCAGCACGGTGTGTGCCATCTGGAAATGTTTCCCCCCAGTCTAAGCACTGTGTGTGCCTTCTGGAAATGTTTCCCCCAGTCCCAGCACTGTGTGTGCCTTCTGGAAATGTTTCCCCCAGTCCCAGCACGGTGTGTGCCTTCTGGAAATGTTTCCCCCAGTCCCAGCACGGTGTGCCTTCTGGAAATGTTTCAACCAGTCCCAGCACGGTGTGTGCCTTCTGGAAATGTTTCCCCCAGTCCCAGCACTGTGTGCCTTCTGGAAATGTTTCCCCCCCAGTCCCAGCACTGTGTGTGCCTTCTGGAAATGTTTCCCCCAGTCCCAGCACTGTGTGCCTTCTGGAAATGTTTCCCCCCCAGTCCCAGCACTGTGTGCCTTCTGGAAATGTTTCCCCCAGTCCCAGCACGGTGTGTGCCTTCTGGAAATGTTTCCCCCAGTCCCAGCACTGTGTGTGCCTTCTGGAAATGTCCCCCCCCCCCCCCCCCCCAGTCCCAGCACTGTGTGTGCCTTCTGGAAATGTCCCCCCCCCCCCCCCAGTCCCAGCACTGTGTGCCTTCTGGAAATGTTTCCCCCCCAGTCCCAGCACTGTGTGTGCCTTCTGGAAATGTTCCCCCCAGTCCCAGCACTGTGTGCCTTCTGGAAATGTTTCCCCCAGTCCCAGCACTGTGTGCCTTCTGGAAATGTTTCCCCCAGTCCCAGCACTGTGTGTGCCTTCTGGAAATGTTTCCCCCCAAGTCCCAGCACTGTGTGCCTTCTGGAAATGTTCCCCCAGTCCCAGCACTGTGTGTGCCTTCTGGAAATGTTTCCCCCAGTCCCAGCACTGCGTGTGCCTTCTGGAAATGTTTCCCCCAGTCCCAGCACTGTGTGCCTTCTGGAAATGTTTCCCCCCCAGTCCCAGCACTGTGTGCCTTCTCTAAATGTTTCCCCCAGTCCCAGCACTGTGTGCCTACTGGAAATGTTTCCCCCAGTCCCAGCACTGTGTGCCTTCTCTAAATGTTTCCCCAAGTCCCAGCACTGTGTGCCTTCTGGAAATGTTTCCCCCAGTCCCAGCACTGTGTGCCTTCTGGAAATGTTTCCCCATAGTCCCAGCACTGTGTGCCTTCTGGAAATGTTTCCCCCGGTCCCAGCACTGTGTGTGCCTTCTGGAAATGTTTCCCCCAGTCCCAGCACTGCGTGTGCCTTCTGGAAATGTTTCCCCCAGTCCCAGCACTGTGTGCCTTCTGGAAATGTTTCCCCATAGTCCCAGCACTGTGTGCCTTCTGGAAATGTTTCCCCCGGTCCCAGCACTGTGTGTGCCTTCTGGAAATGTTTCCCCCGGTCCCAGCACTGTGTGTGCCTTCTGGAAATGTTTCTCCCAGTCCCAGCACTGTGTGCCTTCTGGAAATGTTTCCCCATAGTCCCAGCACTGTGTGCCTTCTGGAAATGTTTCCCCCGGTCCCAGCACTGTGTGCCTTCTGGAAATGTTTCCCCCAGTCCCAGCACTGCGTGTGCCTTCTGGAAATGTTTCCCCCAGTCCCAGCACTGTGTGCCTTCTGGAAATGTTTCCCCCAGTCCCAGCACTGTGTGCCTTCTGGAAATGTTTCCCCCCCAGTCCCAGCACTGTGTGCCTTCTCTAAATGTTTCCCCCAGTCCCAGCACTGTGTGTGCCTTCTGGAAATGTTTCTCCCAGTCCCAGCACTGTGTGTGCCTTCTGGAAATGTCCCCCCCCCCCCCCAGTCCCAGCACTGTGTGTGCCTTCTGGAAATGTCCCCCCCCCCCCCAGTCCCAGCACTGTGTGTGCCTTCTGGAAATGTTTCCCCCCCAGTCCCAGCACTGTGTGTGCCTTCTGGAAATGTTCCCCCCAGTCCCAGCACTGTGTGCCTTCTGGAAATGTTTCCCCCAGTCCCAGCACTGTGTGCCTTCTGGAAATGTTTTCCCCCAGTCCCAGCACTGTGTGTGCCTTCTGGAAATGTTTCCCCCCAAGTCCCAGCACTGTGTGCCTTCTGGAAATGTTCCCCCAGTCCCAGCACTGTGTGCCTTCTGGAAATGTTTCCCCCAGTCCCAGCACTGCGTGTGCCTTCTGGAAATGTTTCCCCCAGTCCCAGCACTGTGTGCCTTCTGGAAATGTTTCCCCCCCAGTCCCAGCACTGTGTGCCTTCTCTAAATGTTTCCCCCAGTCCCAGCACTGTGTGCCTTCTGGAAATGTTTCCCCCCCAGTCCCAGCACTGTGTGCCTTCTGGAAATGTTTCCCCCCAAGTCCCAGCACTGTGTGCCTTCGGGAAAGGTTTCCCCCAGTCCCAGCACTGCGTGTGCCTTCTGGAAATGTTTCCCCATAGTCCCAGCACTGTGTGCCTTCTGGAAATGTTCCCCCAGTCCCAGCACTGTGTGCCTTCTGGAAATGTTTCCCCCAGTCCCAGCACTGTGTGCCTTCTGGAAATGTTTCCCCCCAAGTCCCAGCACTGTGTGCCTTCTCTAAATGTTTCCCCCAGTCCCAGCACTGTGTGCCTACTGGAAATGTTTCCCCCAGCCCTGTGGTGTATTCTGGTTTTGTGCTGCCTAGGCATGCCAAAACTAAGACCTCCCCTTCTACATTTTACTTCCTGTTAAAAACCAAAACACTCTTTGCCTGACAGACACACGCCTTCACTGATGCATACACTGACATACACAGGGATGGACTGACAGCCTTCTGGGCCCCCGGACAAAATTAGATCCAGGGCCCTACGAAGACAAAATATTAAAGGAGCACTATAGTGCCAGGAAAACAAACTCGTTTTCCTGGCACAATAGGGTCATTAGGTTCCCCCCCACCTGCTGGGCTGAAGGGGTTAAACTGTTTAAGAACAGTTTGACAACTTACCTGGGGTCTGCTGGGATATGAGGCTGTAGTAGGGCATAGGAGCAGTGGTGTGTGTGATTGGTGCAGTATGTGTGAAAGGTTCAGTGTGTGTGTGGGGGGCAGGGTGCAGTGAGTGAATGTGGGGTGCGCACTGTATATATGGGTTACCAGTGTATGTGTGTATATGTGTGGGCAGTGTATGCAGTGTGTGTATATATGGGTGGGCAGTGTTTGTGTATATATATATATATATATATATATATATATATGTGGGCAGTGTATGTATATGGGTGGGCAGTGTATGTATATAGGTGGGCAGTGTATGTATATGGGTGGGCAGTGTATGTATATATGGGGGCAGTGTATGTATATGGGTGGGCAGTGTGTATATATGGGTGGGCAGTGTGTATATATGGGTGGGCAGTGTATGTATATGGGTGGGCAGTGTATGTATATATGGGTGGGCAGTGTATGTATATATGGGTGGGCAGTAGGTGTATATGGGTGGGCAGTAGGTGTATATGGGTGGGCAGTGTATGTATATGGGTGGGCAGTGTATGTATATGGGGGGCAGTGTATATATGGGGGGCAGTGTATATATGGGGGGCAGTGTATGTATATTGGGGGGCAGTAGGTGTATATGGGTGGGCAGTGTATGTATATGGGTGGGCAGTGTATGTATATTGGTGGGCAGTGTATATATGGGGGCAGTGTATATATGGGGGCAGTGTATATATGTGGGGGCAGTGTATGTATATTGGGGGGCAGTGTATATATGGGGGGCAGTGTATGTATATGGGTGGGCAGTGTATGTATATGGGTGGGCAGTGTATGTATATGGGTGGGCAGTGTGTATATATGGGTGGGCAGTAGGTGTATATGGGTGGGCAGTAGGTGTATATGGGTGGGCAGTAGGTGTATATGGGTGGGCCGTGTATGTATATGGGTGGGCAGTGTGTATATATGGGTGGGCAGTGTGTATATATGGGTGGGCAGTGTGTATATATGGGTGGGCAGAAGGTGTATATGGGTGGGCAGTGTATGTATATGGGTGGGCAGTGTATGTATATGGGTGGGCAGTGTATGTATATGGGTGGGCAGTGTGTATATATGGGTGTGCAGTTTGTGTATATGGGTGGGCAGTGTATGTATATGGGGGCAGTGTATGTATATGGGGAGGCAGTGTGTGTATATGGGGGGCAGTGTGTATATATGGGGGGCAGTGTGTATATATGGGTGGGCAGTGTGTATATATGGGTGGGCAGTGTATGTATATGGGTGGGCAGTGTATGTATATGGGTGGGCAGTGTATGTATATGGGGGGCAGTGTGTATATATGGGGGGGCAGAGTGTATATATGGGGGGGCAGAGTGTATATATGGGGGGCAGAGTGTATATATGGGGGCAGTGTGTATATATGGGGGCAGTGTGTATATATGGGGGGGCAGTGTGTATATATGGGGTATATATGGGGGCAGTGTGTATATAGGGGGGGCAGTGTGTATATATGGGTGGGCAGTGTGTGTATATGGGTGGGCAGTGTGTGTATATGGGTGGGCAGTGTGTGTATATGGGGGGGCAGTGTGTGTATGGGGGGGCAGTGTGTGTATGGGTGGGCAGTGTGTATATATGGGTGGGCAGTGTGTGTATGGGGGGGGCAGTGTGTGTATATGGGGGGGCAGTGTGTGTATATGGGTGGGCAGTGTGTGTATGGGGGGGCAGTGTGTGTATGGGGGGGCAGTGTGTGTATGGGGGGGGCAGTGTGTATATGGGTGGGCAGTGTGTGTATGGGGGGGCAGTGTGTGTATGGGGGGGGCAGTGTGTGTATGGGGGGGGCAGTGTGTATATGGGTGGGCAGTGTGTGTATGGGGGGGGCAGTGTGTATATGGGTGGGCAGTGTGTGTATGGGGGGGCAGTGTGTGTATGGGGGGAGGGCAGTGTGTGTGTATGGGTGGGCAGTGTGTGTATGGGGGGGGGCAGTGTGTATATATGGGTGGGCAGTGTGTATATATGGGTGGGCAGTGTGTGTATATGGGGGGGCAGTGTGTGTATGGGGGGGCAGTGTGTGTATGGGGGGGCAGTGTGTATATATGGGGGGGCAGTGTGTATATATGGGGGGGCAGTGTGTGTATATGGGGGGGCAGTGTGTATATGGGGGGGGCAGTGTGTATATGGGGGGGCAGTGTGTATATGGGGGGGGGCAGTGTGTATATATGGGTGGGCAGTGTGTGTATATGGGTGGGCAGTGTGTGTATGGGGGGCAGTGTGTGTATGGGGGGGGCAGTGTGTATATATGGGTGGGCAGTGTGTGTATATGGGTGGGCAGTGTGTGTATATGGGGGGGCAGTGTGTGTATATGGGGGGGCAGTGTGTGTATGGGTGGGCAGTGTGTATATATGGGTGGGCAGTGTGTGTATATGGGTGGGCAGTGTGTGTATGGGGGGGCAGTGTGTGTATATGGGTGGGCAGTGTGTGTATGGGGGGGCAGTGTGTGTATGGGGGGGGGCAGTGTGTATATGGGTGGGCAGTGTGTGTATGGGGGGGCAGTGTGTGTATGGGGGGGCAGTGTGTGTATGGGGGGGGCAGTGTGTGTATGGGTGGGCAGTGTGTGTATGGGGGGGGCAGTGTGTATATGGGTGGGCAGTGTGTGTATGGGGGGCAGTGTGTGTATGGGGGGAGGGCAGTGTGTGTATATGGGTGGGCAGTGTATATATGGGTGGGCAGTGTGTGTATATGGGGGGGCAGTGTGTGTATGGGTGGGCAGTGTGTGTATATGGGTGGGCAGTGTGTGTATATGGGTGGGCAGTGTGTGTATGGGGGGGGCAGTGTGTATATGGGGGGGCAGTGTGTGTATATGGGTGGGCAGTGTGTGTATGGGGGGGCAGTGTGTATATGGGGGGGCAGTGTGTATATGGGGGGGCAGTGTGTGTATGGGGGGCAGTGTGTGTATGGGGGGGGCAGTGTGTGTATGGGGGGGGGCAGTGTGTGTATATGGGGGGGCAGTGTGTGTATATGGGTGGGCAGTGTGTGTATGGGGGGGGCAGTGTGTGTATGGGGGGGGGCAGTGTGTGTATATGGGTGGGCAGTGTGTGTATGGGGGGGGCAGTGTGTATATGGGTGGGCAGTGTGTGTATGGGGGGGGGGCAGTGTGTATATGGGTGGGCAGTGTGTATATGGGTGGGCAGTGTGTGTATGGGGGGGCAGTGTGTGTATGGGGGGGGGCAGTGTGTGTATATGGGTGGGCAGTGTGTGTATGGGGGGGGGCAGTGTGTATATGGGTGGGCAGTGTGTGTATGGGGGGGGGCAGTGTGTATATGGGTGGGCAGTGTGTATATGGGTGGGCAGTGTGTGTATGGGGGGGCAGTGTGTGTATGGGGGGAGGGCAGTGTGTGTATATGGGTGGGCAGTGTGTGTATGGGGGGGCAGTGTGTATATGGGGGGGCAGTGTGTATATGGGGGGGCAGTGTGTGTATGGGGGGCAGTGTGTGTATGGGGGGGGGCAGTGTGTGTATGGGGGGGGCAGTGTGTGTATATGGGTGGGCAGTGTGTGTATATGGGTGGGCAGTGTGTGTATATGGGTGGGCAGTGTGTGTAAGTGCCTGCTTACCTGTACAATCTGATGGTTTTCTCCCTCCATCTTCTTCCATCAGCACTTGTCAGGCCAGGCTCCTCTTCTCACCCTCCATCCATGCTGTCAGTGCGCTCCGTGTGAGAGGGAAGCAGGGGGTGTGATGTCACTTCCTGCCGCCTCCCATCCTCACACTGAGCACTGAGCACGGAGCAGGGAGAGAGAGAGAGAGGAGACCTGGCAGTGAGAGCTGGTATAATGCTGCCAGGCCTCTCACGGAGTGGAGGGGGGGGGATTGATGGGTTGCAGGGGCCCTTCGAGTCATTATGGGCCCCTGCAACCTTCTTACAGCACTTTTTTTTGCACAACTTCCTTCTGCTGTGGAGATCTCTGATTTCCACAGCAGAAGCATGGCTGTGCTGCCGGGCCCCCTGACTGACTCGGGCCCTCGGTCCATGACCGAACTGCCCGACCTGTCAGTCCGCCCCTGGACATACACTCACTAAACGATACACAGTCATTATCACACACTGTTTAACCAACACACACTTTCACTGAAACATACACACTCACTGACAGACAGACATGCACACTCATATTCACTGACAGACACACACATCCGCCGACAGACACACTAACTGTCACACGCATTCACTGACAGACAGATATACATACACACTCGCTGACAAGACACATACACACTCACTGACAGACACCCACATTCGCTAACAGACATACACATTTACTGACAGATACACACTCTCAGTGACAGACACGCATACACACACTGACAGACATACACACTCTGAATGACACACACTCTTTGACAGACACACACATACTCACTAACATACACACACTCACTAACAGACACAGACAAATAAACACACTCACCAACAGACACACACACTAACACACTCTCACTAACAGACACAGACACACTAGCACACTCACCAACAGACACACTCTCACTAACAGAGACACACACTCTCACTAACAGACACATACACACACACACTCTCTCACTGAAACACACACACTCTAACAGACACACACACACACACACACACACACTAACACTTACTAACAGACACACACTGACACTCACTAACAGACACACACTAAAACTCACCCACAGACCAGCCGGCCAGCTCCTGGGCCCTCCAGGACAAGAGGCTGAAATGGCATCTGCCGGGGCCTGAAAGTGCCGACCAAGGCAAATGCCTTGTCAGCCTCTTGTCCTGGGGGGTCCAGGAGCTGGTAAATACACCGCAGCCCCAGCCCAGTGTGCCTTATGGAAATTTCTCTCCCCTCCTCCCCCCCCCCCCCCCCCCCGAGTCCCAGCACTGCGTGCCTGCTGTAAATATTTGCTCCAGTCCTAGAACTGTGTGCCTTCTGTAAATATTTCCCCCAGTCATAGTACTGTGTGTGCCTGCTGTAAATATTTCCCCCAGTCCTAGCACTGTGTGTGCCTGCTGTAAATATTTACCCCAGTCATAGCACTGTGTGTGCCTGCTGTAAATATTTCCCCCAGTCATAGCACTGTGTGTGCCTGCTGTAAATATTTCCCCCAGTCCTAGCACTGTGTGTGCCTGCTGTAAATATTTACCCCAGTCATAGCACTGTGTGTGCCTGCTGTAAATATTTCCCCCAGTCATAGCACTGTGTGTGCCTGCTGTAAATATTTGCCCCAGTCCTAGCACTGTGTGTGCCTGCTGTAACTATTTACCCCAGTCATAGCACTGTGTGTGCCTGCTTTAAATATTTACCCCAGTCCTAGCACTGTGTGTGCCTGCTGTAAATATTTGCCCCAGTCATAGCACTGTGTGTGCCTGCTGTAAATATTTACCCCAGTCATAGCACTGTGTGTGCCTGCTGTAAATATTTGCCCCAGTCATAGCACTGTGTGTGCCTGCTGTAAATATTTGCCCCAGGCATAGCACTGTGTGTGCCTGCTGTAAATATTTACCCCAGTCATAGTACTGTGTGTGCCTGCTGTAAATATTTGCCCCAGTCATAGCACTGTGTGTGCCTGCTGTAAATATTTCCCCCAGTCATAGCACTGTGTGTGCCTGCTGTAAATATTTCCCCCAGTCATAGTACTGTGTGTGCCTGCTGTAAATATTTCCCCCAGTCATAGCACTGTGTGTGCCTGCTGTAAATATTTGCCCCAGTCATAGCACTGTGTGTGACTGCTGTAAATATTTACCCCAGTCCTAGCACTGTGTGTGCCTGCTGTAAATATTTGCCCCAGTCCTAGCACTGTGTGTGCCTGCTGTAAATATTTACCCCAGTCATAGCACTGTGTGTGCCTGCTGTAAATATTTGCCCCAGTCATAGTACTGTGTGTGCCTGCTGTAAATATTTGCCCCAGTCATAGTACTGTGTGTGCCTGCTGTAAATATTTGCCCCAGTCATAGTACTGTGCGTGCCTGCTGTAAATATTTGCCCCAGTCATAGTACTGTGCGTGCCTGCTGTAAATATTTGCCTCAGTCCTAGCACTGTGTGTGCCTGCTGTAAATATTTGCCCCAGTCATAGTACTGTGTGTGCCTGCTGTAAATATTTGCCCCAGTCATAGTACTGTGCGTGCCTGCTGTAAATATTTACCCCAGTCATAGTACTGTGTGTGCCTGCTGTAAATATTTGCCCCAGTCATAGTACTGTGTGTGCCTGCTGTAAATATTTCCCCCAGTCATAGCACTGTGCGTGCCTGCTGTAAATATTTACCCCAGTCCTAGCACGGTGCGTGCCTGCTGTAAATATTTACCCCAGTCATAGCACTGTGTGTGCCTGCTGTAAATATTTCCCCCAGTCATAGCACTGTGTGTGCCTGCTGTAAATATTTGCCCCAGTCATAGCACTGTGTGTGCCTGCTGTAAATATTTCCCCCAGTCATAGTACTGTGTGTGCCTGCTGTAAATATTTACCCCAGTCATAGCACTGTGTGTGCCTGCTGTAAATATTTCCCCCAGTCATAGTACTGTGTGTGCCTGCTGTAAATATTTCCCCCAGTCATAGCACTGTGTGTGCCTGCTGTAAATATTTACCCCAGTCCTAGCACTGTGTGTGCCTGCTGTAAATATTTGCCCCAATCCTAGCACTGTGTGTGCCTGCTGTAAATATTTACCCCAGTCATAGCACTGTGTGTGCCTGCTGTAAATATTTGCCCCAGTCATAGCACTGTGTGTGCCTGCTGTAAATATTTGCCCCAGTCATAGTACTGTGTGTGCCTGCTGTAAATATTTGCCCCAGTCATAGTACTGTGTGTGCCTGCTGTAAATATTTGCCCCAGTCATAGTACTGTCGTGCCTGCTGTAAATATTTGCCCCAGTCATAGTACTGTGCATGCCTGCTGTAAATATTTGCCCCAGTCCTAGCACTGTGTGTGCCTGCTGTAAATATTTGCCCCAGTCATAGTACTGTGTGTGCCTGCTGTAAATATTTGCCCCAGTCATAGTACTGTGCGTGCCTGCTGTAAATATTTACCCCAGTCATAGTACTGTGTGTGCCTGCTGTAAATATTTGCCCCAGTCATAGTACTGTGTGTGCCTGCTGTAAATATTTCCCCCAGTCATAGCACTGTGCGTGCCTGCTGTAAATATTTACCCCAGTCCTAGCACTGTGTGTGCCTGCTGTAAATATTTGCACCAGTCATAGTACTGTGTGTGCCTGCTGTAAATATTTGCCCCAGTCATAGTACTGTGTGTGCCTGCTGTAAATATTTACCCCAGTCATAGTACTGTGTGTGCCTGCTGTAAATATTTGCCCCAGTCATAGTACTGTGTGTGCCTGCTGTAAATATTTGCCCCAGTCATAGTACTGTGCGTGCCTGCTGTAAATATTTGCCCCAGTCATAGTACTGTGCGTGCCTGCTGTAAATATTTACCCCAGTCATAGTACTGTGCGTGCCTGCTGTAAATATTTACCCCAGTCATAGTACTGTGTGTGCCTGCTGTAAATATTTCCCCCAGTCATAGCACTGTGCGTGCCTGCTGTAAATATTTACCCCAGTCCTAGCACTGTGTGTGCCTGCTGTAAATATTTACCCCAGTCCTAGCACTGTGTGTGCCTGCTGTAAATATTTCCCCCAGTCATAGTACTGTGTGTGCCTGCTGTAAATATTTCCCCCAGTCCTAGCACTGTGTGTGCCTGCTGTAAATATTTGCCCCAGTCATAGTACTGTGTGTGCCTGCTGTAAATATTTCCCCCAGTCATAGCACTGTGCGTGCCTGCTGTAAATATTTACCCCAGTCCTAGCACTGTGCGTGCCTGCTGTAAATATTTACCCCAGTCCTAGCACTATGCGTGCCTGCTGTAAATATTTACCCCAGTCATAGCACTGTGTGTGCCTGCTGTAAATATTTCCCCCAGTCATAGCACTGTGTGTGCCTGCTGTAAATATTTACCCCAGTCATAGTACTGTGTGTGCCTGCTGTAAATATTTGCCCCAGTCCTAGCACTGTGTGTGCCTGCTGTAAATATTTGCCCCAGTCATAGCACTGTGTGTGCCTGCTGTAAATTTTTCCCCCAGTCATAGTACTGTGTGTGCCTGCTGTAAATATTTCCCCCAGTCATAGCACTGTGTGTGCCTGCTGTAAATATTTCCCCCAGTCCTAGCACTGTGCGTGCCTGCTGTAAATATTTCCCCCAGTCATAGTACTGTGTGTGCCTGCTGTAAATATTTCCCCCAGTCCTAGCACTGTGCGTGCCTGCTGTAAATATTTGCCCCAGTCATAGTACTGTGTGTGCCTGCTGTAAATATTTGCCCCAGTCATAGTACTGTGTGTGCCTGCTGTAAATATTTGCCCCAGTCATAGTACTGTGCGTGCCTGCTGTAAATATTTGCCCCAGTCATAGTACTGTGCATGCCTGCTGTAAATATTTGCCCCAGTCCTAGCACTGTGTGTGCCTGCTGTAAATATTTGCCCCAGTCATAGTACTGTGTGTGCCTGCTGTAAATATTTGCCCCAGTCATAGTACTGTGCGTGCCTGCTGTAAATATTTACCCCAGTCATAGTACTGTGTGTGCCTGCTGTAAATATTTGCCCCAGTCATAGTACTGTGTGTGCCTGCTGTAAATATTTCCCCCAGTCATAGCACTGTGCGTGCCTGCTGTAAATATTTACCCCAGTCCTAGCACTGTGTGTGCCTGCTGTAAATATTTGCCCCAGTCATAGTACTGTGTGTGCCTGCTGTAAATATTTGCCCCAGTCATAGTACTGTGTGTGCCTGCTGTAAATATTTACCCCAGTCATAGTACTGTGTGTGCCTGCTGTAAATATTTGCCCCAGTCATAGTACTGTGTGTGCCTGCTGTAAATATTTGCCCCAGTCATAGTACTGTGCGTGCCTGCTGTAAATATTTGCCCCAGTCATAGTACTGTGCGTGCCTGCTGTAAATATTTACCCCAGTCATAGTACTGTGCGTGCCTGCTGTAAATATTTACCCCAGTCATAGTACTGTGTGTGCCTGCTGTAAATATTTCCCCCAGTCATAGTACTGTGTGTGCCTGCTGTAAATATTTGCCCCAGTCATAGTACTGTGCGTGCCTGCTGTAAATATTTACCCCAGTCATAGTACTGTGCGTGCCTGCTGTAAATATTTACCCCAGTCATAGTACTGTGTGTGCCTGCTGTAAATATTTCCCCCAGTCATAGCACTGTGCGTGCTTGCTGTAAATATTTACCCCAGTCTTAGCACTGTGTGTGCCTGCTGTAAATATTTGCCCCAGTCATAGTACTGTGTGTGCCTGCTGTAAATATTTGCCCCAGTCATAGTACTGTGCGTGCCTGCTGTAAATATTTACCCCAGTCATAGCACTGTGTGTGCCTGCTGTAAATATTTACCCCAGTCATAGCACTGTGCGTGCCTGCTGTAAATATTTACCCCAGTCCTAGCACTGTGTGTGCCTGCTGTAAATATTTCCCCCAGTCATAGTACTGTGTGTGCCTGCTGTAAATATTTCCCCCAGTCCTAGCACTGTGTGTGCCTGCTGTAAATATTTGCCCCAGTCATAGTACTGTGTGTGCCTGCTGTAAATATTTCCCCCAGTCATAGCACTGTGCGTGCCTGCTGTAAATATTTACCCCAGTCCTAGCACTGTGCGTGCCTGCTGTAAATATTTACCCCAGTCCTAGCACTATGCGTGCCTGCTGTAAATATTTACCCCAGTCATAGCACTGTGTGTGCCTGCTGTAAATATTTCCCCCAGTCATAGCACTGTGTGTGCCTGCTGTAAATATTTACCCCAGTCATAGTACTGTGTGTGCCTGCTGTAAATATTTGCCCCAGTCATAGCACTGTGTGTGCCTGCTGTAAATATTTGCCCCAGTCATAGCACTGTGTGTGCCTGCTGTAAATTTTTCCCCCAGTCATAGTACTGTGTGTGTCTGCTGTAAATATTTCCCCCAGTCATAGCACTGTGTGTGCCTGCTGTAAATATTTCCCCCAGTCCTAGCACTGTGCGTGCCTGCTGTAAATATTTCCCCCAGTCATAGTACTGTGTGTGCCTGCTGTAAATATTTGCCCCAGTCCTAGCACTGTGTGTGCCTGCTGTAAATATTTGCCCCAGTCCTAGCACTGTGTGTGCCTGCTGTAAATATTTCCCCCAGTCATAGTACTGTGTGTGCCCGCTGTAAATATTTACCCCAGTCATCGCACTGTGTGTGTCTGTTGTAAATATTTCCCCCAGTCCTAGCACTGTGTGTGCCTGCTGTAAATATTTCCCCCAGTCCTAGCACTGTGTACCTTTTCTGTGCTGACAATTGTAATAATTTCATATTTTGGCAACATGTTTTGTATCAGAGCACGAATAGTGTAACTAATTAACCAAAGCAATTTCCTGCATGCTAAGTAATAAACCTAAGCAATATTCTGTATACTGAGTAAGACACAATTATATGTTTTAACCCTTTCAGTGCCACGGGTGTGCCACTAACATTTCTTTGCAGTGTGCTGACCATATATCTGGCAGCCAATGAGTTAAACCCATGAAATAAAGTTTTTTTGAAAAATATATTATATGAGTCCAATACATAAGGATGTAGGGTTTCCAGAGAGAGCGGGAGATTTCCTAGACATATATACTACGTGCTACTCCACAAAGCAGTAAAGAGCGATATCACACAGACTATGAGCATGATAGGCTCGGGACAGAATGAACGCTTAGCCACTTAGTCACATGACTGCCGTGTGACCCCCCCGGCAATGTCAGCTTGCCCAGACCTTCAGGGGAGCTAGTTTATTGTAAGTTGTCATATTACTCTCATATTGAACACAGTGGTAATAATTATAAAACAATTATATACTAATTCTCATTATTTGGTGAGAGGTCACTGTGCAGTGATCCTTGACTTGCTGTTTTGAGTAACCAATTAAAAGAAAGTGGGGGAAGGGATAGGTAAGTCCAATTAAGCTAAATTGAATTAATGAATATGTATAATACCACGATCTAGCTGGATATAGCTACTCACATGAGGTAAGTGGAATGAAATTAATCTGTAACGTCTTTATAGTCCCCCTTGCTACTAGTTATACATTCAGTATCAATGAATGAAACGATCACACCTGATAAAGGCTTTACAGAAGCTAAATGAGCTGAATGCATAGCACCAGGAGAGTAACTGCAACCTGCAGAGAGGGTGGTTTAGGGATTGGATAAAGCACATATTGGATATAGATTTCATGGTTTAACAGAACATACATAGAGCTCATTTTCGATTCTCCTTTCATTCATGTGCAGCACTGCCCCACGAATCACCTCCAGTGGCCATCTGTGGAGTGGCCACTAGAGGTGTCACATAGGGGCAATGTAAACACTGTATATTCTCTGAAAAGGCAGTGTTTGCATCAAAATGCCTGAAGGGACTGATTATACTCAACAGAACAAACACATTATACTGTAGTTGTTCTGGTGACTATAGTGTCCCTTTAAAATATGAAAAAATATATAAAGACATACAACAATATTAATTCCAGGCCTTAGTCAGTAAAAATAATAACATACTGGCATATAATCAACATATCTCACATGTGATTAAATCTGACTCAGTTTAAAACTCAATAAAGGAGAGGTCATCAACCTTTTTCATGCTTGGTATGGCACAAACAGTTCAAGGTATTCTCCATCAGTTGATAATGAAATCATCTAGAGCTATTTACCAAAAATAAATGTTTTTGTTGGTTCAGAAAATACTATAATCAAAAAATCAATCGTTAGAAGTAAAATGAAAGGCAGTCAGGTCTAAACTGAAATGAGTGTATAAATACATTATTATTGATTTGTGTTTTGGAATACAACTCCTCACTAATCAATGAGGACTAATTATTAGGTGTAATAGAAATAAACCCACAGTAGGTAACATTATCCGTAGCAGTAAACTAGAAATGATTTTCAAAGAAATTGCTCTGCTGAACTGCAATATCTGAAAGATCATGTAATATGTTCTTTGAAGTTGCTGTATACAAAGTATCCCAGCCCAACTCAGGGGAACGTATTCATTCCGAGTTCCTGGCATCAAATCTGGACCGAGTCAACCCACACTAGGATCCACATTACTGAAGGATCCCAACAAGTAGAATCTCATGATGGGAAGATCCATTTGGTTCGTTAGTAAATTCCATAAAATAGTACAAATGCTTTGAATGGGCATTAATGGTATAATGCGTTCATAAATTAAAATGTGAATTCTACATTTTACAATTTTAAGGTTTAATCAAATTAAAACATTCATGCCATGCTGTACTTGACTTGAAGAATTTTTCCAGATCAATTAATTATTTTAGAATAAAATTTCCTTTTGCCTCGGATTTCACTAGAGTGATTGAAACCCACTGAGAGCTATATTATGTCCGGCATTTAAAGAGTTAACTCAACATCCAATACTAGATTTGAACAATTAAACACTATTACCGTTATTTTAACCCAACACCAATAACAGTTTAAAGCTGTAACGACCATGTGCTCCATACAAGATTGGCAGAGACAGAGGGGAAAACATTTGTTGAATATGTGTAATAAAACCATAATCACCGAGGTATAAAAACAAAAAATGAATATATTGGAGACAATTAAGAGAAATAATATGGGATTGAACCAAAGGCTTTATCATCTCACTCTGTCTTTGTAACAGACAAGAGCTTTGCAATATTTTGTAATAATTTATCTCTTTATCACTAAGCACTTACTCTTGTTATAAAAGGGATGACTATTTGTCCTGTAGATGTTGTGAACTATATTTCCCATAATGCCTTTAAGCGGCACTGCCATGCCGAACTTACCTTTCCCCAATCGATTCCTCTTCTCGCCCTCTCTCAGGATCTGTTCTTCATCTCTTCCTGTCTGCTATAGTTTTCTTTAAAATCATAAGACAAAAGTAGGGACTATTTGTCTTAAGGTTTCCTATGCCTGACCATCTATGACCAGCGGAGGAGCAAAATGTGCTCTTATTCCTGTGATCAGAGAAATTTTCCCACAGTTCTTACCTTTCCTATATTCCTATTGTCCTCCCCCGGCCCCCATCTATGAGTGGCGGGTGGAGGCCCTAAATTACAATAGGGGGGGACCTATTGCTCAGTGTGTGTTTGCTCATCTGAAATTTCTATTCATTCCTTCATCTTTCTGACAAATGAATGGATAAAATTCCCTTCCGACTGCTCAAGTGTCACAGCGCTATCTCCTGTGAGCAGATGTATCCCACAGGGCTTTCATCTACCCACACAAAGATGGCGGCACCCAGGACCCAGTTCCAGGCACAAAATAAAGATTGCGGGTGACTAGGGGGACAATTAGATGTAGTGGAGTTGGGAGGGGGGTTAATAAAAAACAACTGGATTCGGCCATGACAGTGCCGCTTTAAAACTACTGGGGGACAGGGCCGGACTGGGAAAAAAATACGGCCCGGGCATTTTTTTATTACAGTGGCCCACTAAGAAGGGGGCAGGGCAGAGAGGGTGTGTTTTGTCATCATTAATGACAAACACACCCACCTCTCAAAGTGAAGAGTATACTGGTGCCCCTAAGGGAACCAGTGGGTGTGTGTAGGGAACACAACAGGGGGTAACCCTCACAAATGTGTGATAAACTATAGAGCAAATGATCCCTGGAGGGAAAGAACAACCGCCAGGGGTCACGGAAAAGGTCCCTATGGGATCTGTGTTATAATTTACAATTCTGTAGTGTGATTAAAAATTTACTTTTATTAGAATTCCGATCCTAAAAACTTCTAGCAATTGACATCTAGCAATTGTTAGTAGATGAACTAAAGCTACAAATGGATAGGTGCCTAAGTCAAACGCTGTGGGCATTTAGACTGTGAAAAAATAATAATAGGGGCTAACCTATCCAAATCAACCGTGGCTTCTTCTAGGAAAACCTGGGTAACCAATTGCTCATTCACTGACAGCAATTATATTAAACGGAATGCTCAAAATCTGTGCAATAGGAAAGGGCTATTGAATATGTACAATATATACAGCAAAAGTGGGCTCAGAGGTAGCTATGATAACCTGATCTGGGGACCATAAAAAGTGTACACTGTAGTCCAATTGTGGATATAATTGTGGATTGTGTGTGATGGGTGCTGTGTGTGATGGGTGCTGTGTGTGATGGGTGCTAAGTGTTAAGGGTGTGAGAGTGCTGTGTGTGATGGGTGTGAGGGTGCTGTGTGTGTGATGTGTGTGATGGGTGCTGTGTGTGATGGGTGCTAAGTGTTAAGGGTGTGATGGGTGCTGTGTGTGATGGGTGTGAGGGTGCTGTGTGTGTGATGTGTGTGATGGGTGCTGTGTGTGATGGGTGTGAGGGTGCTGTGTGTGTGATGTGTGTGAGGGTGCTGTGTGTGTGATGTGTGTGTGAGGGTGCTAAGTGTTAAGGGTGTGATGGGTGCTGTGTGTGAGGGTGCTGTGTGTGTGATGTGTGTGATGGGTGCTGTGTGTGATGGGTGTGAGGGTGCTGTGTGTGTGATGTGTGTGAGGGTGCTGTGTGTGTGATGTGTGTGAGGATGCTGTGTGTGTGATGTGTGTGTGTGAGGGTGCTGTGTGTGTGATGTGTGTGGGGGTGCTGTGTGTGAGGGTGCTGTGTGTGTGAGGGTGCTGTGTGTGTGAGGGTGCTGTGTGTGAGGGTGCTGTGTGTGAGGGTGCTGGGTGTGAGGGTGCTGGGCGTGAGGGTGCTTGGTGTGATGGGTGTGAGGGTGCTGTGTGTGATGGGTGCTGTGTGTGATGGGTGCAGTGTGTGAAGGGTGATGTGTGTGATGGGTGCTGTGTGTGATGGGTGCTGAGTGTGAGGGTGCTGTGTGTGATGTGTGTGAGAGTGCTGTGTGTGATGGGTGCTGTGTGTGATGGGTGCTGTGTGTGTGATGGGTGCTGTGTGTGTGATGGGTGCTGTGAGGGTGCTGTGTGTGAGGGTGCTGTGTGTGATGGGTGCTGTGTGTGATGGGTGCTGTGTGTGATGGGTGTGAGAGTGCTGTGTGTGAGAGTCCTTTGTGTGATGGGTGTGAGGGTGCTGTGTGTGATGGGTGTGAGGGTGCTGTGGATGAATGTTTGTGTGTTGGGGGGGTATAAATAAACAAAAAACTAAGCAGGCATTAAATCCCCCCCCCCCTCCCTTCTTACCTTGAACCTGGAAGGTGGGGACCGGCACACTGGTGAATGGGAGGGGGGGACTGGCACTCTGCCATCCATCCCTGGTGGTCCAGTGGGTGAGTGAACTCTAGCCTGCGGGCTAGAGTTCACTCTTGCGAGATCCGGTCGTTGCCATGGCAACGCGCCGGATCTCGCGAGAGGAATCCGGCGGAGCTGCAAGATAGAGCTCCGCCGGCTCCTCTCCCTCCCCAGCCGCATGTCTCTTCAAGTGGGCCGGTGAGGGAGATCTTTGATCTCCCCACCGGCCCTCCATGGAATACAGCGGGGCCGGCGCTCGGATAGTGCCGGCCCTGCATAGACCGGCAGGGGAGATCCTGGGACTTCCCTTGCCGGCCTCGGCCCACTGCCACCGCGGCCCACCGGGCATTTGCCCGGTGTGCCCGATGGCCAGTCCGGGCATGCTGGGGGATATATACTAATACTAAACAGGTGCGATTACGATAGCACCTGTTTGTGTTTGATAATTATACCTTAATATTTGTGTGTGTGAGTGTGTGTGTGTTTGTGTGTGCATGTGTGTGAGCATATAGACCTCTTGTCCAATAAATTACTTTCAACAATAAAAATCAAAGATCTAATCTTCTCTCAAGAATATACTATATGTCTGAGTCCCCTCCAGTTATAATTAACTGACAGTAACATAGATGAATGTGATGACAGAAACATAATAAGTATTGTCAGTGAGGCATGTATAAGTTAATATCAAGCACACTAGACGATCAGATATAGCAACAATTGGAATCGTCTGAAATGTCTAGGATAATGCGGAGATATATATGAAATAAAATATTTCAATTTCAATTTAAAAACGCATTAATAAAAAAAGATACATATTTTAATTAGATTTTATTCCCCATAACAATCCAGAGGTATACACTGTTACTCAGTAGAGCTAGAATTTGTGGAGATAATCAGGAAAATAACAAAAATAGTAGAACCGTAGCTTTGTTTTGGAAATTATGGCTGTTTTGCTTTCAATTTGCAATTCTGTCTTCAATTTTCTACAGAATCGCCATTTATTGAACAGCCCTGAGAGAAATCCATTAAAAACCAGATCTAAACGGGCAGTCGCCACATTGTCTTACCACCAGTAGCACAGAAGGTGGAAGGAGGTTGCTAATATATTTTTAGTTAGCTCACTTTTAGATTTACTAACGTCAGAACTCAAAGTGAATTTTAGATTTCAGGTAAAACATTCTTTAAGTCAGCTATGCTTCCATTTTGGCTCCTCTTCCACAAAATCTAACATTTACTTTGAGCTCACTTTGAATTCTCACTTTGCTAAATAACTATGTAGATCACTGAACAATCCACAAGAAAGAATGGGACATTAGGAGCTTTATCCCAAACAGTCCAAACTATGTATTTGTGTGCTTTGAAAAAAAACCCAATAAAAACAGCACACATGTTAATGGAGAGAGTGAGATTAAAGGGGAACTTAACTACCAATACTAAATACCATGTTTTCGTTTCCCCCTATAACTAACAAACATGTATTGATGAGGTGGGAAAAATAAAGGTAACTGTAGAAATCCCCACCGATTTATCCTGTAGCTGGGCGCCTCCATCTTAACTCCCTGTCAGTCATTGTTAGAAGATTTTTCCTTTACACCTGGCAGTCAGCACAGAGAACATGCAGAAGCGAAGAGAAATGAAACAATGTTTCTAAATCTCATGTTCATTTGCATTGTGTGCCCTGGCTGTGCCTTTTGTTAACTGAATTGTGATGTCATTTGTTAAATCTTTAGCATAAATTTAAAAGAAAATGGAGCATTTCATGAAAACAAAAAACGCTTAACACGTTATAGGTGATTTTCAATGTTTTATTCAAAGGTGTGAATTCCAGATAAGTGGCAGTTCCCCTTTAAAATATTTTTCCATGAAAATAAAACGTTTTGAGGGTGATTAAATAGGTGCACAGAGGCTTATTTATAAAATAAAGGTAGGGGGACAACGAGAGGTCAGGGGAGGTCTACATCTTTCTCTGGCAAACTCAGTGAAACTGTCGGCATATGCAATGCTAACTGGTGATGTGGCTTCATAGAACCAGCAGGAGTATTCCATCACAGGGGACGAGGGATTGGAAATTGTTAGCAGTACAAAAAGCCAATGATATCTGACAAATGATTCAATTGGTTCCCATGGTGATTGCTGAACTTTAAGAAATGTTCACTTGTTTTCAGGGCACAACATTTTGATAAATCCCCCTCCTACATTGTGTCAATGTATCTGCCATCTGCATATCAATACATCATAAACAATATGAAACACCAATTCAGATCACAAGTATGGTGACCAAGGATCTCATCCTAAACAAACCAAGCAAGAAACTGTTATCATAACTTATCAAGTGAAGTGATCAGGCATTGTGAAACATGAGTGGGGTGGTACAAGCCTTCAGAGTTCACGTAGAAACAAACACAGAATGTTGTTTAGGAAATAAAAAAAATATTACAAAGAATGAAAATGTTTTTCGCAGGTTATTAGCCGGGCTTATTGTTCGATAAGGCTGGACATTTGTGCGACTTTGTGATTGCCTAGCACAATCTCATAAATATTCTCTTTTTATAATTTGACTTTTCCTTAAAATTATCTTTCTTTAGTCGGATACAAAATCACATTCATGAGACCAGATTGTCTTGATCTGATGGTCTGGCCCATGAATAGAAATAACGAAGCCCTGAGAATCTTAAATATTGTACATTGCACACAAAATCTTCATTTAACCTGGTTCAGATGTTTACTATGCAACATGACTTGAGAAATTAAGACATGTCATTATTTTAATTTGGGATGCCTTTAGAACAGCCCTGAAATATTCATTTAACATGCTTCCCTGATCTGAAAGCCATAATGTGATCTCCTTTGATGTGATATCAGAAGCTCAAACCGAGGCATTGCTAAGTCTTACAGCAATCACAGGGTTAGCAGCACAACTGTGGCATCACTAATTAGGAGTGCTTTTTTGGGGGGGCTAAAACTTAAAGGGGGCCACTAACATACGATTTTATGGATATCAATTCTACTACATTTTATCTAAATATGAATATTTCATTGTTCCAATATATTATTCTCCATAATTCTCATTGTTTATCATTTTATATATATATATGATATATGATCAAAAAATATATTAGCAGATATATGTACTGTACATTACATTAATGGCATACTATGCAGTATGAAGCAGCTTTCGACAAGCTACTTATCTTTGACTGTTTTCCTGAGACAACTGATTGCATTTTCTTGATAAATAAGAATCCATGGTAACTCTTAACCCACACTAATTGCAATCTTCTCCTCACTAAGCGGAGGGTAATTACAGGCTCCGGACTAGATTGACAAATGAAGCCTCTGTGAACTTTAATTAGCATAAATTATTAGCTTTTTTTTTTTACCAGAAAATAATGAGCAAGAGTTTAATAATATTTACCCAATGCGTTTCTCACTTTCCTGATAATACAAAGGCTAAGCTTGTGTCTGTTCTCTAAACAGTGAGTAGCGATAAGTTGACAAAATGGCAGCTAACCTGAAAAATTAGGGATAACGTAGCCAAGCTATGTCACAGCTGTTGTGTTTTACATTTTTTAAAGTCTTATAAAGAAACTGGCTACTTGGCAAATAAACTCTCCACGAGTTTTTAAGTCAGAATATATAAATCTTTTTCATCAGGAAAACTATGAGCCAGTGTTTTTTTTTTTTTCCAGCAAATTATCCCTGTATGAATTTGTGTCAAGTAGATTATAAATTATCAGTTGGGTACTAGGTAAGATGTGCCCTGGCGTGTTCCGATGCGATTATCTTCAGAGAAGGGCAATGCCCTGAACTGGCTATTTACATGAAAAGAATTTCTCCGTTGTCCGGGATGAGTTAAAGAGTTTTCAAAAAATACTAACAAAACTGTTTTTTTCTCCTCTAAAATTATATAGAAATCCTTGCAAGAGAAAGGGGAAAAAACTGAAACAAAATAAAATATAAACCAAATAATATTTTATAAAAGTTATTGAAAATAATGCACAAGTACATCATAAAAAATTATAATTTTAATCCTTATCATTATTCGTTAAGTGAGGCCTTTGTGCTCTGAGGCTCTCAGGGAATAGGTCGTAAGTTGAATGCACTAATTCTCATTGTTCAGAAGAAACCACCATTCATGGTTGAAAGGCATAGACTTCATTACCACAATGGAAGCAGGTCACAATAGAGTGTATGCAAATAAATACCAGCTCACATTCACAACTGGCTGGTTTGCTTTACAACAAGTTCTTTGTTCCATGAAATGCAATTCTCCTTTGAACCCACTGTAGGTCTCCTTGGCCCACTATGTTCTTCGACAAAATATTTACATTACAGTTTCTCTCTCTTCTTCTACAACGGAATCTGGTCTTTCGCCATCATATATTCCAGATCCGTTTAGATATTCCTCATCTTTATTATATTGTTCTGGTCCCGAAGAAGGTATAGAATTTTCAGAAATTGAGCCATTTTTTACATAACCCGGTAAGTTCCTATGGCCGTTAATGGCTGCTGATACAAGTCTAGTGTTTAGGTGTAGGGCTAAGGTCCCTCTCGTAGTTACATTAGTAATACTTGTGTGAGACACCATTGGGCCATAACTATATGTGGTGCTTCCACTCCTGGCTTTTCGTTTGAAGTCAAGTGCAAGTGTCCACCTGCTCCACGATTTCTTTATTTCGGCTTGCACCTGGAAAGGAAAGGTATCAAATATCATCTATTAAATATGGTTATTTACGATTAGTCTTTTTTTTTTTTTTTTCAATAACTGAAACAATTCTAAATTTTTATTTTTATTTAGATTTTTAAATCTTATGTGATTTAAATTGCAACAATTGTTTTGGTAATGTTCAAACGGTTTGAGGGTTTATATTTCCCCCCCTCACTCGTTACAATATAACAGCTTTATCTAACGTTATGTATTTGAAGTATTGTCTGCAGCCGTATGTCCTATATAGTATTGCTATTACTCAATTTACTCAAGTCTTCATATTATCTTTTGAACAGTTGATATATTAAACCCTTACACAGTTATTTAATGAGCTATCAATTGCAATGTATTCAAAGTGAATGTCACATTTTATCACAAAATAGCTAAACTGACAATACAGCTGACCTGGTGATTCACATATTTAATATTTAGATTTTAAATGTTAAATTCCCTTTCGATTGACCTTGAATTCCTGACAATCCACACTTTAGCCAATAATAATAAAAGAGGTGTAAATTTTACATTGGTTATGCGAGACTTCCCAACTCCTACAATAAACTGTCACTATGACCTTGGTACAATCTATCTAAGTCTTGTCTAATTGAATCATGATTCCCTGTCAGCCAATGACAATTAGCTGAGGGAGGATAACTCTTGGCTCTGTCACCGTCCAAGTTCAATGCATATTTTGCAAAGAGCCTCGATGGTGATTGCAAGGCTGGGTGTCTGTTAACCTTGTGACGCTGGTGAACTGTCCCTCGTGGCTGCCACCATGGTCTTCCTGACAGTCCTCTCATGGTGCTTCATTTGCCAGGATCCAACGTCAGTGTTGTACTCTTGTGCATGTGTGAGAGTACAACACTAAGGTCTGTGGAGGACCACGTGAGAGCGCGGGTACTCCTTATACTATGGCTGTTTCCCCTCAGTTGTCATTAATCTTCACTCCAACTCTTGTCATATTTTGTCCCTATAAATCTCTTGTATATCGTTTAACTACATAGGAATTTCAGTAAAATTTCAACACAGTCAACCGATAAAAAGATTTTATATTTATGAAATACTAAGTCCACAATGTTTGGTGCTGCGTTAGGTAGTTCAAACAGGCAGCAAATCAACCTACATCTAAATATGAATCTGATGATAAGTAATTGTTCTACGAAATCAAACGAAAGATTTGTTAGACGTTTGCCGGTATGTTTAAGATATCCATTTAAGACAATAATAAACTTATAAAAGGATTGATACTCTTTTCATGTTGAATTATGATAGATAACTGTGTTCAATACATGGACAATTATTTGAATCCAATATTAAGTGCTCTCTTTGTTCTGGAAGTTCAAGAGTAAAGAGATTACACACAGGGTACTCACCTCTCCATTGCAGAAGCAGTAGATTATGGCGACAAAGAACCCCTAATGAAAAGTGAGAACAAAATATTTGTTTTAGAAATTTGGCATAAACATTATAAGACTCTTAACCAATTACATCACAATTTTTGATCAGCTTAGTACATTAAAAATGTTATTTGGCATTAGACTCTAATGTGCACTGTAGTGATATGTCACATAGACGCCTGTTATCTACATTGATTTCAGAATCAGAGCTCTGTGCGTCACTTTCAATGTAGAACATATTTGTGGAATCTTGTCTTTGAAAGTAAGGTTCCGTTATTATTTTTGTAAAATTGGTTATTATTGATTGATTTGCTGTAGCATTCTAAAGTCATCTATAGATTTTTATTAGGCAATAAACCCCGGTGATTTTATGTACATATGCATTTTAATAATTAATAACACATGGTGGATAAATAAATGCTATATCTGACAAAGTTACAGTCTATAAGATATAGTGCTAATATGATCGATCCTGTAATGATGAATAAACTTGAACTCATTTCAATAATTATAAATATTAAAACAGTATAATAACACTGGGGTTATGCTGGGGTCTATGAGACCCTAGCAGGGCCGCACTGGGAGAAAAATTCGGCCCGGGCATTTTTTTATCCCAGTGGCCCACTAAGAAGGGGGCGGGTCAGAGGAGGTGTGTTTTGTCATCACTAATGACAAGCACGCCCCCTCTCAAAGTGAGCATGTTGGTTCAATGCTCTTCCAGGGCAGACCATGCGCAGAGCTCTGCTGAAGAGCTCTAGCATGAGAAAAAAAAAACTGTATTTGTTCTGCACAGTGCAAGCAAATTTAATAACATGCTTGCACTGTGTTTCCTTGCAACTTGTCTCTGGTGTCTCTATAACTGGATACCAGGAGACAAAAATGCCAGGAAAGAGTATTGTGCATGTGTTTGGAGTCTGCTTGTGGTATTGCGTGTGTGTAGAGTGAGCTGATTGTGGTGTGGTATTGTGTAATAAGGTTAGTTTTAGACATGTTGTGCCTGTGGTCAGGGGCGTATTTGCCGCGAGGCAAACAAGGCATTTGCCTTGGGCGGCATTTTCCAGGGGGCGGCAAAAAAAGCCGCCCCCAAACGCCCAGGGCAAATGCCTTGTTAGCCTTGCGGCTAACAGACATCCTGGGCTGGTGGCTGCTGGGCTGGTTGCTGGGCGGGCGGGCGGGCGGCTGGCGAGGGAGCACTTCCTCTGAGCTGTCTGCTCAGCTCCCTCGCGCGCCGCAGAGTGAGGCTGGGAGCCGGAATATGACTTCATATTCCGGCTCCGCCTCCCAGCCTCACTCTGCGGCGCGCGAGGGAGCTGAGCAGACAGCTCAGAGGAAGTGCTCCCTCGCCAGCCGCCCGCCCAGCAACCAGCCCAGCAGCCCGACCGGCAGCCCCACTAGACCCCAGGGAGAGGGAGAACCCCCCCAGCATTCCCAAAGGTAAGGAGACTGGGGTAAATTAAAAAAAAAATGAGTTAATGTGAGTGAGTGTGTCTGTTAGTGTGTGTCTGTTAGTGAGTGTGTCTGTTAGTGTGTGTGTGTGTGTGTGTCTGTTAGTGTGTGTGAGTGTGTCTGACTGTGTGTGTCTGTTAGTGTGTGTGAGTGTGTCTGTTAGTGTGTGTGAGTGTGTCTGTTAGTGTGTGTGTGTGTGTCTGTTAGTGAGTGTGAGAGTGTGTGTGAGTGTGTCTGACTGTGTGTGTCTGTTAGTGTGTGTGAGTGTGTCTGTTAGTGTGTGTGTGTGTGTGTGTCTGTTAGTGAGTGTGAGAGTGTGTGTGAGTGTGTCTGACTGTGTGTGTCTGTTAGTGTGTGTGAGTGTGTCTGTTAGTGTGTGTGAGTGTGTCTGTTAGTGTGTGTCTGTTAGTGAGTGTGAGTGTGTCTGTTTGTCTGTTAGAGTGTGTGTGTGTGAGAGTGTGTCTGTTAGAGTGTGTGTGTGTGTCTGACTGTGTGTGTCTGTTAGTGTGTGTATGTCAGTGTGTGTGAGTGTGTCTGTTAGTGAGTGTGTGAGTGTGTCTGTTAGCAGCTAACAGACACACTCACACACTCACTAACAGACACTCACAAACACTGACATACACACACTAACAGACACACACACTAACAGACACACTCACTAACAGACACACTCACACTCACTAACAGACACACTCATACACTCACACACACACACTGACAGATACGCATCCATTAGCTAACAGTTAGCTAATGGATGCGTATCTGTCAGTGTGTGTGTATTTAGAAGGCGGAGGAAGGGTTGGGTGGGGGTGGCGGGGGGGGGGGGGGGTGGGGGTGAGGGGGGCGCCTGAGTTTTGTCCTGCCTAGGGCAGCACAAAACCAGGATACACCCCTGCCTGTGGTGTAATGTGATGCATATGTGGTTAGGGGCTGTAGAGAATATATGTAAAGGGGATGTAGCATGTGTGCAAACAGGCCATAGAGTGTGTGTATAAGTGATGTAGTGTTTGTAGAAAGTGTGTGTTTAGGGGTGTAGTATGTGTTTGCTTACAAGGAATCTAGTGTGTGTGTGTGTGTGTGTGTGTATAGGGGATTCAGAGTGTATATGTTAAGAGTGTAGTGTGTGTGTGTGTGTGTGTGTGTGTGTGTATGTGTATAGGAGTCTAGTGTGTGTTTGAAGGACCCAGAATGTGTAGGAGATCTAGTGAGTGTGTGTTTATAACGGATTCAGAGTGTATATAGGGATCTAGTGTTTATATGTGTGTAGATGATCCAGAGTTGGGTAAGGGATCTAGTGTGTGTCTGGAATGTAATGTGTTTAGGGGTGCAGTATGTGTGAGGGGTGCTGTGTGTGTGTGTGTATGTATATATATGTGTGTGTTTGGAACTATTGTGTATGTGTGTGGTGCAGTGTGTTGGGGGGGTTCTGTGTGTATGTGAGGGGTGCAGTATGTGTGCGTGATGGATGCTGTGTGTGAGGGGTGCTGTGTGTGAGGGTGCGGTAAGTGGTATGTGAGGGTGCGGTAAGTGGTGTGTGTGAGAATGCTGTGTGTGATGTGTGTAAGAATGTGGTGTGTGAGAGTGCTGTGTGTGACAGTGCTGTTTGTAATGTGTGTGAGAGTGCTGTGTATGATAGTGCTGTGTATGATGGGTGTGAGAGTGCTGAGTGTGATAGTGCTGTGTGTGAGAGTGCTGAGTGTGATGTGTGTAAGAGTACTGTGTACGATGTGTGTGAGAGTGCTGTGTGTGATGGGTTAGAGAGTGCTGTGTGTGAGAGTGCTGTGTATGATGTGTGTGAGAGTGATGTGTGTGAGAATGCTTTGTGTGATGGGTGTGAGAGTGCTGTGTGTGATGGGTTAGAGAGTGCTGTGTGTGAGAGTGCTGTGTGTGAGAATGCTGTGTGTGATAGTTGTGAGAGTGCTGTGTGTTATGTGGGTGAGAGTGCTGAGTGAGTGCTGAGTGTGATGGGTGTGAGTGCTGAGTGTGATGGGTGTGAGTGCTGTGTGTGATGGGTGTGAGGGTGCTGTGTGTGATGGGTGTGAGAGTGCTGTGTGTGATGGGTGTGAGAGTGCTGAGTGTGATGTGTGTGATGTGGGTGAGAGTGCTGAGTGTGATGGGTGTGTGAGTGCTGAGTGTGATGGGTGTGAGAGTGCTGAGTGTGATGGGTGTGAGAGTGCTGAGTGTGATGGGTGTGAGAGTGCTGAGTGTGAGAGTGCTGTGTGTTATGTGGGTGAGAGTGCTGAGTGTAAGAGTGCTGAGTGTGATGGGTGTGAGTGCTGAGTGTGATGGGTGTGAGTGCTGTGTGTGAGAGTGCTGTGTGTGATGGGTGTGAGAGTGCTGTGTGTGATGGGTGTGAGAGTGCTATGTGTGATGGGTGTGAGAGTGCTGTGTATGCTGTGGGTGAGAGTGCTGGGGGTGAGAGTGCTGTGGGTGAGAGTGCTGGGGGTGAGAGTGCTGGGGGTGAGAGTGCTGGGGGTGAGAGTGCTGGGGGTGATGGGTGTGAGAGTGCTGGGTGTGAGAGTGCTGAGTGTGATGGGTGTGAGAGTGCTGAGTGTGATGGGTGTGAGAGTGCTGAGTGTGATGGGTGTGAGAGATGGGTGTGAGAGTGCTGAGTGTGATGGGTGTGAGTGATGTATAAATGTTAGAATGGATTTTGTGTGTAGGGGGGGGTAAACAAATAAAATAACAGGCATTATGTCCCCCCCTCCCTTCTTACCTTTAGCCTGGGAGGGGGGGACTGGTTCCTGGGACTGGGAGGCAGAGTGGCAGTGTTCCCTGGTGGTCCTCGTGGTGAGTGAACTCTAGCCTGCGGGCTAGAGCTCACTCTCGCGAGATCCGGTCGTTGCCATGGCAACGCTCCGGATCTCGCGAGAGGAACCCGGCGGAGCTGCAAGTTAGAGCTCCGCCGGGTCCTCTCTCCGGGCAGGCTGTCTCCCTCCCTCTCTCCACGCCGGCGGCCGCATTGGATAGCATGTGGGCCGGTGAGGGAGATCTTTGATCTCCCCACCGGCCCGACATGGAATACAGCGGGGCCGGCGCTCGGATAGTGCCGGCCCTGCATAAACCGGCAGGGGAAGTCCTGGGACCTTCCCCTGCCGGCCTCGGCCCCACGGCCATCGCGGCCCACCGGGCATTTGCCCGGTGTGCCCGATGGCCAGTCCGGGCCTGGACCCTAGTATGTGTAGACAAACACATCACTACACTAACCCTTCCAGTGACGCGGCGGAACACAGAGTAATGTGCTGTTCTAATCTATAGCACTGAAAGTAACCCATTTGCACTGTTAGGACATTACATCCTGTACGGCATGTGCTTTAACAACGTTAGGACGTAATGATACGTCCTAACATGTGTGCATCTGCAGCCACATCGAATCATACTCACCTCGTCAGATCCAATAAGGGGGACTATTGGTCAACCCAGGCAGTTTCCCAGCAGCCAATCCAGCCGATCACAGTCGTGTGATTGTGGTTATAAAGACTGGACATATCCCATTTTGAATACCCTGGGTTGTCTACATTCACAAATGGTATGCTATCATGGAAGTCATTCTCATTCCTGGGCTGCCATACTGTCTCAAAGGCAACATAGGCACAGCAAACCAACCTGGCAAATTTCAAAGTGTATAAACTGAAATGGGCCAGCCCTATATTTGTAACTTTCCAAAACACCATGAAAACTGTACATGGGGGGCACCGTTGTATTCGTGGGATATCACAACATCCAAATATGTGTGTATTTTTTACAGTAACATCTCAGTATTATGACATTCACATTTAAAATGCACTTGGAAAATAACATTTCTTAATTCCTCACACTTTTCTAGATTTTATTAATATTAAATTGTGTTCTGTATATAAATGTTTGTCATGGTATGAAAGCCCTGTCTCTCCTGAACAAAATGATATCATGGTATATAATAAGTGTGGATACATTTAATATGAAAGAAGTGATTATGGTTGAACAGACATATAGTGAAAATTCCTGGTTCTCTTTTGGTTCCGAACTTGTACAATTCCCTGCATCTTTAAGGGGTTAATAAGGCAATACATGCTGGAGCCAACCAATCGCAGTGCTCTACACTATATAAAGGACTTTGCTACCTGGACTGCTCTGTGTAAAAGTAACCTTTAGCCTGCCCACTTGCAAGGTGTAGAATATATATATATATATATATATATTTTTTTTTTTTGTGAAACATTTTTATTGTTGTTTTTTTTTTTTTAGTTAGTTGTATCATGATGTGTTTAATCTTTTTTTTGAAGATTTGGTTCTCTCTCTCACTAATTAACAGAGTAAAGGGGGCAGGTTGGGGCTACTTTTTGAGGAGTGATTATGGGCTTCGAGAGACACTTTTCTATTAACACAACATCAGGCCCTAGTGAATTAATACGATTGTTTTCAATTGATTTATGTAGAGGAAATATCAAGAGACATGATCAATTTAATTAACTGGTATAAATGAAAGACTTATTCTAGATTATGAATCCACTTTCCCGATAAACATATTACAACGCTAACCAGTCATTGACATGTATTGAAGGAGTGGCGAACTGGATCATTCTAGTGGGTGTAGAGCACAGTCCCTATCATGCTCAATCAGCCCAAAACCACAGCTCTACACCACGTATGAGCCAGTGCCACGTTTACAGTGATGTAATACGTATCTCCAGTAAGCTATTTCAGCAGGCATAGAGATCCTCCCGGCAGCAAGATGTCGACTTTTATAATCAACAACACAATAAATTACGTAGTACTCGATTTATCAAGTATAATATTTATTTTGTAATTTTGTTCCAATGGTTTCAAAATGCCCTGTGAAAGCATCTGGATCTCAAATAAGACCTTTCAAATATAACTGATCTGGTATGCGCTCATTAGTTTCACGAGCCGGGTAGGATTAGCCGTTACCACAAAGTGATGATTACAGTAATCCTCATGACATTTCTTTGATTTTATGTATATATTGACTCATCTCCTTGTTTTCATTGAAGTCTTATTTTGGGATTATAGAGAAAGGAGTATAACCTGGTACACCAGATGTTTGGCAACCCCTTCACTAATTAGTTCTGTTCCACTAAAAAAAGTAAAATAATGATTGCATCCTCAGTTATTGTATTGGAGGAATAGCTAGTATGTAAAGGTAAGGCAAATCAGTAATTTTTTACACAGAGGATGCTGTTCAGAGATAACTAAATAAATCATGTTATCATTCAGCCTTTGTCCAGAAATACTGAAGGGTAAGTACTGAGCTTCACAATGTATCCTTTATCTTGAAATATTTCACATAGGGCCTGAAATATTAGCAAGGAAGCAGAAATAATATAATTTATCACAAATGATAGATAAAAAGTATAATTATAAAATTTGCTGACTATAATTATATATAAAGGAGTTTATAGGAAATCAGCTTCCTAAACATGCAGTTAGAATATAAAATATATTGACTGTGTGGGGCCATAATGCCCACATAAAGTAAGTACAGTTGTCTGGCTAAAACCTGCTACTACAGTCAAAACTGCTACTACAGCCAAACCTGCTACTACAGTCTGTAAGGCTGCTACTACAGCCAAACCTGCTACTACAGTCTGTAAGGCTGCTACTACAGCCAAACATGTGACTACAGAGAAACCTGCTTTTACAGCCTGCAATACTGCTACTACAGCCGAACCTGCTACTACAGCCGAACCTGCAACTACAGTCTGTAAGGCTGCTACTACAGCATAACCTGCTACTACAGTCTGTAAGGCTGCTACTACAGCCAAACCTGCTACTACAGAGAAACCTGCTTTTACAGCCTGCAATACTGCTACTACAGCCGAACCTGCTACTACAGCCAAACCTGCTACTACAGTCTGTAAGGCTGCTACTACAGCATAACCTGCTACTACAGTCTGTAAGGCTGCTACTACAGCCAAACCTGCTACTACAGTCTGTAAGGCTGCTACTACAGCCAAATCTGCTACTACAGTCTGTAAGACTGCTACTACAGCCAAATCTGCTACTACAGTCTGTAAGGCTGCTACTACAGCCAAATCTGCTACTACAGTCTGTAAGACTGCTACTACAGCCAAATCTGCTACTACAGTCTGTAAGGCTGCTACTACAGCCAAACCTGCTACTGCAGTCTGTAAGGCTGCTACTACAGCCAAATCTGCTACTACAGTCTGTAAGACTGCTACTACAGTCTGTAAGGCTGCTACTACAGCCAAACCTGCTACTGCAGTCTGTAAGGCTGCTACTACAGCCAAATCTGCTACTACAGTCTGTAAGACTGCTACTACAGCCAAACCAGCTACTACAGTCTGTAAGGCTGCTACTACAGCCAAACCTGCTACTACAGTCTGTAAGACTGCTACTACAGCCAAACCTGCTACTACAGTCTGTAAGGCTGATACTACAGCCAAACCTGCTACTACAGTCTGTAAGGCTGCTACTACAGCCAAACCAGCTACTACAGTCTGTAAGGCTGCTACTACAGCCAAACCTGCTACTACAGTCTGTAAGACTGCTACTCCAGCCAAATCTGCTACTACAGTCTGTAAGGCTGCTACTACAGCCAAACCTGCCACTACAGTCTGTAAGGCTGCTACTACAGCCAAACCTGCTACTACAGTCTGTAAGACTGCTACTACAGCCAAACCTGCTACTACAGCCAAACCTGCTACTACAGTCTGTAAGGCTGCTACTACAGCCAAACCTGCTACTACAGTCTGTAAGGCTGCTACTACAGTCAAATCTGCTACTACAGTCTGTAAGACTGCTACTACAGCCAAACCTGCTACTACAGTCTGTAAGACTGCTACTACAGCCAAACCTGCTACTACAGTCTGTAAGGCTGCTACTACAGCCAAACCAGCTACTACAGTCTGTAAGGCTGCTACTACAGCCAAACCTGCCACTACAGTCTGTAAGGCTGCTACTACAGCCAAACCAGCTACTACAGTCTGTAAGGCTGCTACTACAGCCAAACCTGCCACTACAGTCTGTAAGGCTGCTACTACAGCCAAACCTGCCACTACAGTCTGTAAGGCTGCTACTACAGCCAAACCTGCTACTACAGTCTGTAAGACTGCTACAACAGCCAAACCTGCCACTACAGTCTGTAAGGCTGCTACTACAGCCAAACCTGCTACTACAGTCTGTAAGACTGCTACTACAGCCAAACATGTGACTACAGAGAAACCTGCTTTTATAGCCTGCTACTACAGCCGAACCTGCTACTACAGCCGAACCTGCTACTACAGTCTGTAAGGCTGCTACTACAGCCAAACCTGCTACTACAGTCTGTAAGACTGCTACTACAGCCAAACATGTGACAACAGAGAAACCTGCTTTTACAGCCTGCAATACTGCTACTACAGCCGAACCTGCTACTACAGCTGAACCTGCTACTACAGCCAAACCTGCTTTTACAGCCTGCAATACTGCTACTACAGCCGAACCTGCTACTACAGCCAAACCTGCTACTACAGCCAAACCTGCTTTTACAGCCTGCAAAACGGCTACTACAGCCAACCTGCTACTACAGCCAACCTGCTACAACAGCAAAACGGCTACTACAGCCAAACCTGCTACTACAGCCAAACCTGCTACACCAGCCTGCAATATTGCTACTACAGTCAAACCTGATACTACATCCAAACCTGCTACACCAGCCGGCAAAACGGCTACTACAGCTAAACTTCCTACTACAGCCAAACCTGCTACTACAGCAAAACTGCTATACCAGCCTGCAAAACGGCTACTACAGCCAAGCCTGCTATTACAGCCAAAACTACTACAACAGCAAAACTGCTACAACAACCTGCAATATTGCTACTACAGCTAAACCTACTACTACAGCCAAAGCTGCTACCACAGCCAAACCTGCTACTACAGCCAAACCTGCTACTACAGCAAAACTACAGTCTGTAAGACTACTACTACAGCCAAACCTGCTACTACAGTCTGTAAGGCTGCTACTACAGCCAAACCTGCTACTACAGTCTGTAAGGCTGCTACTACAGTCAAATCTGCTACTACAGTCTGTAAGACTGCTACTACAGCCAAACCTGCTACTACAGTCTGTAAGACTGCTACTACAGCCAAACCTGCTACTACAGTCTGTAAGGCTGCTACTACAGCCAAACCAGCTACTACAGTCTGTAAGGCTGCTACTACAGCCAAACCTGCCACTACAGTCTGTAAGGCTGCTACTACAGCCAAACCAGCTACTACAGTCTGTAAGGCTGCTACTACAGCCAAACCTGCCACTACAGTCTGTAAGGCTGCTACTACAGCCAAACCTGCCACTACAGTCTGTAAGGCTGCTACTACAGCCAAACCTGCTACTACAGTCTGTAAGACTGCTACAACAGCCAAACCTGCCACTACAGTCTGTAAGGCTGCTACTACAGCCAAACCTGCTACTACAGTCTGTAAGACTGCTACTACAGCCAAACATGTGACTACAGAGAAACCTGCTTTTATAGCCTGCTACTACAGCCGAACCTGCTACTACAGCCGAACCTGCTACTACAGTCTGTAAGGCTGCTACTACAGCCAAACCTGCTACTACAGTCTGTAAGACTGCTACTACAGCCAAACATGTGACAACAGAGAAACCTGCTTTTACAGCCTGCAATACTGCTACTACAGCCGAACCTGCTACTACAGCTGAACCTGCTACTACAGCCAAACCTGCTTTTACAGCCTGCAATACTGCTACTACAGCCGAACCTGCTACTACAGCCAAACCTGCTACTACAGCCAAACCTGCTTTTACAGCCTGCAAAACGGCTACTACAGCCAACCTGCTACTACAGCCAACCTGCTACAACAGCAAAACGGCTACTACAGCCAAACCTGCTACTACAGCCAAACCTGCTACACCAGCCTGCAATATTGCTACTACAGTCAAACCTGATACTACATCCAAACCTGCTACACCAGCCGGCAAAACGGCTACTACAGCTAAACTTCCTACTACAGCCAAACCTGCTACTACAGCAAAACTGCTATACCAGCCTGCAAAACGGCTACTACAGCCAAGCCTGCTATTACAGCCAAAACTACTACAACAGCAAAACTGCTACAACAACCTGCAATATTGCTACTACAGCTAAACCTACTACTACAGCCAAAGCTGCTACCACAGCCAAACCTGCTACTACAGCCAAACCTGCTACTACAGCAAAACGGCTATTACAGCAAAACCTGACACTACAGCCAAACCTGCTACTACAGCAAAATGGCTACTACAGCAAAACCTGCCACTACAGCCAAACCTGCTACACCAGCCTGCAATATTGCTACTACAGTCAAACCTGATACTACATCCAAACCTGCTACACCAGCCGGCAAAACGGCTACTACAGCTAAACTTCCTACTACAGCCAAACCTGCTACTACAGCAAAACTGCTATACCAGCCTGCAAAACGGCTACTACAGCCAAGCCTGCTATTACAGCCAAAACTACTACAACAGCAAAACTGCTACAACAACCTGCAATATTGCTACTACAGCTAAACCTACTACTACAGCCAAAGCTGCTACTACAGCCAAAGCTGCCACTACAGCCAAACCTGCTACTACAGCCTGCAATATTGCTACTACAGTCAAACCTGATACTACAGCAAAACCTGCTACTACAGCCAAACCTACTACTACAGCTAAACCTGCTACTCCAGCAAAACGGCTACTACAGCAAAACGGCTACTACAGTCTGTAAGACTGCTACTACAGCCAAACCTGTTACTACAGCAAAACGGCTACTACAGCAAAACCTGCCACTACAGCCAAACCTGCTACTACAGCAAAACCTGCCACTACAGCCAAACCTGCTACTACAGCAAAATGGCTACTACAGCAAAACCTGCTACTACAGCAAAACCTGCAACTACAGCAAAGCCTGTCACTACAGCCAAACCTACTACTACAGCCTGCAATATTGCTACTACAGTCAAACCTGATACTACAGCAAAACCTGCTACTACAGCCAAACCTGCTACTACAGCAAAACCTGCCACTACAGCCAAACCTGCTACTACAGCAAAATGGCTACTACAGCAAAACCTGCTACTACAGCAAAACCTGCAACTACAGCAAAGCCTGTCACTACAGCCAAACCTACTACTACAGCCTGCAATATTGCTACTACAGTCAAACCTGATACTACAGCAAAACCTGCTACTACAGCCAAACCTACTACTACAGCCAAACCTGCTACTACTGCAAAACGGCTACTACAGCAAAACCTGCCACTACAGTCAAACCTGCTACTACAGCAAAACCTGCCACTACAGCCAAACCTGCTACTACAGCAAAATGGCTACTACAGCAAAACCTGCTACTACAGCAAAACCTGCAACTACAGCAAAGCTTGTCACTACAGCCAAACCTACTACTACAGCCTGCAATATTGCTACTACAGTCAAACCTGATACTACAGCAAAACCTGCTACTACAGCCAAACCTACTACTACAGCTAAACCTGCTACTCCAGCAAAACGGCTACTACAGCAAAACGACTACTACAGCTAAACCTGCTACTCCAGCAAAACCTGCTACTACAGCAAAACGGCTACTACAGCAAAACCTGCCACTACAGCAAAACGGCTACTACAGCAAAACCTGCCACTACAGCCAAACCTGCTACTACAGCAAAACGGCTACTACAGCTAAACCTGCTACTACAGCAAAACGGCTACTACAGCTAAACCTGCTACTACAGCAAAACGAGTACTACAGCTAAACCTGCTACTACAGCTAAACCTGCTACTCCAGCAAAACCTGCTACTACCACAAAACGGCTACTACAGCAAAACCTGCCACTACAGCCAAACCTGCTACTACAGCAAAACCTGTGACTACAGCAAAACCTGCCACTACAGCCAAACCTGCTACTACAGCAAAACGGCTACTACAGCAAACCCTGCCACTACAGCCAAACCGGCTACTACAGCCTGCAATATTGCTACTACAGTCAAACCTGATACTACAGCAAAACCTGCGACTACAGCAAAACTTGCCACTACAGCCAAACCTGCTACTACAGCAAAACCTGCGACTACAGCAAAGCCTGTCACGACAGCCAAACCTGCTACTCCAGCCGAACCTGTTACAACAGCAAAACCTGCCACTACAGCCAAACCTGCTGCTACAGCAAAACCTGCCACTACAGCCAAACCTGCTGCTACAGCCGAACCTGTTACAACAGCAAAACCTGCCACTACAGCCAAACCTGCCGCTACAGCCAAACCTGCTGCTATAGTATCCCTGCATCTAAACCCCAGGCATCGGTGTGCACAACAGATTACATTATAGTATGCGCCTAGAGGACACTGTCCCATAAATGCTTCATCTCATTGAAGTGGTTATAGTCTCTGGAGTCCCCTGGCGTGTCCTTCCATTCAGCATTTAACTGATTTGAATAGTTTAATGCTAAATGAGAGTCCACAGCAGACCATCCCCTCTGTACTGCTTGGGCTAATGTGGAAGCATTCATTTGAGCAGCAATGATTGGCTGTAATTGGCTGAGAGTGTCAACTGACCACTTCCATTCACAGTGCCCATTGCTTGTATCAATCGTTATGACCAGCAGGAAATGTGTAATCTGTGCCTTAGCCATGCCTCCAGGGAGTGGGGATATGGGAAGCCAGTGACCCTCATCAGGCCTGGATTGGCCATCGGGCATACCGGGCAAATAGCATAGACCGAGGCCGGCAGGAGAGATCACAAGATCTCCCTTGTCGGCCCATGCAGAGCCGGCGCTATCCGAGCACCGGCCCTGCTCTGTGCATTTCCGGGGCCAGTGAGGGAGATCAAAGATCTCCCTCACCGGCCCACAGGCACTGATATGCGGCCACTGGCTGGGGAGGGAGGGAGGCAGGAAAGAAGCCGGGGAGCTCTAGCAGCTCCACCAGGTTCCTCTCGCAAGGTCGGAGCATTGCCGCGGTTACCACGGCAATGCTCAGATCTCGCGAGATTGAGGCTAGAGTTCACTCACCACTAAGACCACAAGGGATGGCAGCACGCCCCCCCCCCCCTCCATGGCAGCATGCCCCCCCTCCCAGGCTAAAGGTAAGAAGGGAGGGGGGGAATATAACTTTTTTTTAAAATTAAAAAAAATACATATTTAAATTTAAATAAACATATTCACACACACACAGCACACTCACACTAACAGAACCCTCACATTCACAACACCCTCAGACACACACAGCACCCTCACACACACACACATCACCCTCAGACAGAGACAGCACCCTCAGACACACTCAGCACCCTCACACACACACATATACAGCACACACACACACACAAATATATATAATATATATAAAATAACCCTCAGTGAGTTAACAGTCAAAGAAAATTAGAAACATAGAATGTGATGGCAGATAAGAACACCCTCACACACACAGTACCCCTCTTACACACACACTGCGCCCCTCTTATACACACTGCACCCTTCACACATACACACAGGACACAGCAACATACTGTGCACCTCACACATACAATACGTCCACCCAGGGCCGGTGCTTGGATTTTTAGGTACATAGGCGAAGATGCATTTTTCCGCCCCTCCCCTCCCCCCCCAAAAAAACATCTTCACCTATGTGCCTCTTAACCAGCCCCTCTCCCCTCCCTGACCATTAATGGTCCCTTCACTGTCCCTTAGTGTTCTTCTCCCCTACCCCCTCTTTTCCCTGTCTCTTGGTGTTTCTCTCCCATTCCCTCCCTGTCCCTTGGTGCACCCCACACCCCTTTAGTGGTCACACTCCCCTTCCTGGTGTGTCAGTGTGTACAGAGTGTAGCAGAGCGGAGCACGGTACAGGAGCTTCAGTTTTCTGTACCCGGCCGAACTGACAGGGAGTGCTCTCTCTGTGAGCACCTCCTGTCCGTCTGGCCAGGTACAGGAAACAGAAGCTCCTGTACCGAGCTCCGCTACACTCTGTACACACTGACAGTCACACACTCAATGACAAACACACAGACGTCACTGACAGACACAGACTCATTGATCTGACACACACTCATTCATTGACACTGACAGACCCACACTGATTGACACTCATTGACAGACACACTGATAGTCACACACAGACTCAATGACAAACATACTCTTACTGATTTGACAGACACACACTCATACACTGACAAACACACTCATCATACACTGACAGACACACTCATACACTCACATGCACACACACAGACGCACTCACACACACACGCTGTCACTCACAGACGCACACACTCTGTCACTCACAGACACATACTGTCACTCACAGACACACACTCTGTCACACACAGATGCACACACTGTCACTCACAGACACACACACTGTCACTCACAGACGCACACACTCTGTCACTCACAGACGCACACACTCTGTCACTCACAGACGCACACACTCTGTCACTCACAGACGCACACTCTGTCACTCACAGACGCACACTCTGTCACTCACAGACGCACACACTCTGTCACTCACAGACGCACACACTCTGTCACTCACAGACGCACACGCTGTCACTCACAGACGCACACGCTGTCACTCACAGACGCACACTCTGTCACTCACAGACGCACACGCTGTCACTCACAGAAGCACACACTCTGTCACTCACAGACGCACACTCTGTCACTCACAGACACACACTGTCACTCACAGACACACACTGTCACTCACAGACACACACTGTCACTCACAGACACACACTCTGTCACTCACAGACACACACTCTGTCACTCACAGACACATACACTCACACACAGACACATACACTCACACACAGACACATACACTCACACACACACACAGACACATACACTCACACACATACACTCACACACAGACACATACACTAACACACATACACTCACACACACACTCACACACATACACTCACTAATTATTTTATAAATAAATATTTTCCACCCAGCCTCCCTACCTGGAGAGCTGGTGTGGATGATGAATCCTTCCCTGGGGTCCAGTGGGGCTGCTGGGCGGCGTGCGGCTGTGCTGAGATTAGACGCGGCAAGGGAGCTCTAACCTCTCTGCTCTGCTCCCTCGCGGGCTGTCTGCTGATGCCGCGGGAGCCGGAATATGACGTCAGCAGCAGACAGGCAGCGCGCGATGGAGCAGAGCAGAGAGGTTAGAGCTCCCTCGCCGCGTCTGATTACAGCACAGCCGCACGCAGCACCGGGGGCCGAGATGGTGGCCCGGCAGGAGGGAGAGCTTCCCTCCTGCCGGTCACTGAAATCTTGCGCCCCCAGAGCCCGTGCGCCCTAAGGCGGCCGCCTGTGCCGCCTTATGGACGCGCCGGCCCTGCGTCCACCCCTCACATTGCACCACACACTTTACACACTAGATCCTTCTCAGGGGGCTGCTGTGATTGAAAAATGCCTGGGCCAAATTTTTCCCCTGACCCTCATTCAGCGTTAAACTGCTTGAAAATGGTTTAACACTCTGTGAAGGGACAGCAGCAGGGGACTCCACGCACTATAACCACTTCAATGAGATCAAATGGTTAATGTTCCTACAGCGTCCTTTTAATGTAACTCTTATTGAAAAAGTACTTATTCAAAAATATGCACATTTACTATAGTAATAATCAGTATTGTAATAATCAGTATAGTAATAATCAGTATAGTAATAATAGTAATAATCAGTATAGTGATAATCAGTATAGTAATAATCAGTATAGTAATAATCAGTATAGTAATAATAGTAATAATCAGTATAATAATAATAGTAATAATCAGTATAGTAATAATCAGTATAGTAATAATCAGTACAGTAATAATAGTAATAATCAGGCATACACAGAGCTACACATTTCCTACTAACACATGACACGCATACCAACTCACATATAATGCCCACAAAGACCTAGAACAGGGGGCTGAGCGGTAATTTGGCCCTGCTATGGAATCTCAAGAGAAAAGTTGCCAGTGGCTAAACTCTTTCTAAAACAATGTTGCTATTAGCACCTTTACACGTGATAGTGCGAAGGTCACATAGTCCTGTAAGTTTGTAAAAATCTTTTGCTTTAGGCAATAACCTTTAACTACAGATATTACTATAATTTAAATTCAATGTGCATTCTATAACTATCATTTACAACTTCAAAAATGAAAATAAAAATTTGACTCAAAGCTAGCTGATCTCATCGATAAAAAAGCACTTTATAGCTGGCACCTTAGACGTATTCATTTCTGAATTGAGCCAAGATTATTATTTTGTTTACAATACATTTCTTTCTATATAAGCAAACGTCAGGTAAATAGCAATAAAAGTAACATTTAGTAGAAGAAAAAGAGATACCTGGAAAGAGTTAAACAGCATTTCATAATGCATTTGAATGTGCCACAAGGTTCCCGACACTTCGGTATAAGGCAGCGCCATAAATACTATATAGTGTACTCCGAAAAGTGGCATCAGTACTAGGGTTGATTTCAGCAGCTTCCTGTGGGTAAACACAGACAGGCAGCGATGTACAGATAGGAAAATAAAAATACATTATGGCACAGGTCCTAGCATCACAATGCCGCAGAATTTGTAAATATGATTTTATGTATGGAAAACATGATGTTCATAAAGGGGCTTTTTCTCTATCCTTGATGTTAATTTGTAAATGTTGTATCAATGAGGATAAACCTGGGACCTTCACAGAAACAGTTTACTGGCCACATTAACCAATGCCGTCAAACAGAGTTGACTCAGAATACAGGCCTGACATGTAAATGATTTGTCTGTCATTTGGGGAATAGGATTTTGCAATGGTTCCTTTATTACTTCACTGTCTGTGTCCTGGCTCGAACACACTTTACCGTTCCTGCAATGAACAAGCTGAATTCAGCTCATTTTAACTGGCCCTTTCCATATTCCACTATCCTGTCCATCACGGTTTCTGTACTGGCTGTGATGGGAACAGACAGAGCTCTGGAAACACATACAGTCACATCACGCAGTCGGAATATAAGAGCCTGAACTTTGTGTTAAAGGGTTAATCTAGGCCATCAATACCACTGCAGTCTGCTGTAATAATCATGATGTCAATGGTGTCAGCCATTCGTTTTCTGAGAGTATGAGCTGACCGCCCCAAGCCAAGGAATGTAACTATGTAACAAATAATCAAGATAGATGTGACGGTAGTCACCATCACTGTGGGCTTAGGACGGAGCCTTTATGAAGGTCCCCAGATTGCTCTTATGTGTTAATCACCCCGAGCCCATTATAGGTACAGGGTGTGTATAATGTATTTGGTTGTTAGTTATTGTTCTCCCCATTTTCCAGAAGGGCATTGTCCCATTGTTCCAGAGACACTTCCAGGCTACTTCAAATGGGCTGCTCTGCCTCCACTTAAATCTCCCATGTGGTCCTCAGCCCTTGTTATTGTCTGTCCCAGTCCTGCCTTGTAAACACAGTAATTTAGTCACACTAACGTACAGCAGAACGGAAGCCAATTTGGTTATTGTGTGATTGTTAAAGAGTTATTGTGTAACACTTCTTGGTGTCCCACAGTTAATTCACTTATGGTGACGTAAACTAGGTATGTCCTGGACACCAAGACTCTGAGGAGGGACTTACATTGTTTAACTGATGACTTCCTGCGGTGAATGTGCCTATATGTACTTGTGTTGTGTTCAATAAAGTCAGTTCTACTTCACCCTTAACTAAGTCTCGGCTAGTATTTGGGTGAGACTGCTATACAGCTATATCACTGTATCCTGAGCCAGGCTGGAAAAGCTCCACAAAGACCCCAGTCGAGTTGCGGCGACTGGGGCAGAAGCGTTCCAGGTTATCCCCTGTGGCTGCTAGGGGGAAAGATTGGTGAAGTTATCCAGCCATGGGTAGCATAGAGATCTACAATAAACTAAAAAAAATTCTAAAACTGTAATTATCATCAATGACAAACCGGTTTTACATGTATGTGCAGGTATTTAGAACCTAAATTAAATGTAATATTTTAAATACTAAATAATAAATATCTAGATTAACCAATCAGCAGATTGCGTAGCAATTAATACGGCGTTGAAATTAAAAAACAAAGCAAACTCTTTAATTCTTAACTGACATCTTATATATCAATTCTTATACAGTGTTCTTATATAAATTAAAAAAAAACAAATAAATTAGATGGCCACCCAAATGGGAAAATCACACAAAATATTGTGGTCATATTAGAGAAACACAAATATAATAAATTAACATTTTGTCCATGTCATCAAAAGTGCTTTCTCTAGTAAATGCGTCACCCGAGAGATATCAGGACTATGGGAAAAAATAAATAAAAAAAAACACAGCCAATTAGTCAGATACACTTAAAATGAAGAAAGGCAAAACTTGGTTCATATCCAATAAAAAAAAAATATAATTCAGCAGTAAATAATGGCTCCATGCTGTAAGGAAGTATGTATCCGATCTCAATTAATACTCCATCCAGCTGAGAGATGAGTCTTCTAAGATCCGGGTCTGGGTGTTAGCAACCAGGGGGTTACAACATTTAAACACTCAATAAAAAAAAAGGGAAAGTGAGTCATTTAACCCTTGAGGATCCTCGGGTTGAGAAAACAACACAGGAACCATATGTCAAAATGTAGTAAATGAGTAAACCCACCGAATATTCAGAATATTAATCTATTAACCTATAGACTAGTCTATTGCTTTACTACATTCGCAAGAATAGCAAACTTCCCTGTGTCCTGATTTACGCTGGACAGTCCTGGTTTGGGACTTCTGTCCCACTCTTCAAAACAGACTGAATTACCACAATTAACTTTCTTTCACTTGTGTGACCTGTTTAAAGGGGGATGCACACCGGGTTATTTTATGTGTCATTTCAGCTTTGTGTGTGACTGACAGAGTCATACCATCCTGAATACTTAGAGATAGGATTATAATAGGGATGCAGTTATATTTTAATACAGTTCATGCCGGAAACGTACACAGCTTAATGGCATGAAACATGTAACATGCATGTGGAGTGACTGAGAGTGTTGCCAATTTATGCGTGTGCAGTTACCTTTATTCACAACAGTAACACTGGTCAGGAGAGTGAGCCACTGGGTCTTAAGCTCTGTTGTTGGGGCAGTCCTGATTAAATTGAGACACTTGGCATGTGTGTTATGATATATCATGTGTGTGCATTGATGTGACAATTAAGTGTTCCGTTCAGAATATCAGTGGAAAATTGATTTACTGGCATTATTTTAACATAAACACATACGATATGTCCCAGTGGGACAAAATAAACACATACAATATGGCTCAGTGAGACAATCGTGCAGTGAAATGGATATCGGAGTGTAAAACACATAAATCATTAACCAACATAGAGCTCGAGCAGACCCTTTGGCATACAAAATCTATTTTCATGTTAAATACCTTTTCTTTGGTAATATTACTGCTGTTTACGTGTGCAAAACTGTATGTGATATGTAAGCTCACCTGTACTGTTGCCGAGCATCGCATCTCCCTGCGTTCGTCTCCCTTAGTTTTGTCGCTAGAACACGTACAATATTTAAAAAAAGACCAAAATTTACCTAAAAGGGAAATAAAAAAGTTTTTTTTTTAAATCTTAATAAAGATATTCATGACAAAGAACTGTACCTCTCAGCACATATTTTAGTACAATCAACCAAAGAACAGTAAGTAGCCAACATTGGGATTATTCCATTTCTTTTACAAGATCAAGGCACATTTTTTTTTGTTTGAGGAATGTGCCTTAATGCACTCAAAGAAAAGAATTGAGGCACATTTTGGAAGAAATGGGAAGAGATCTGTTGGTTTTTGTCCCTTTCTATACAGTAGCAACTTTTATTAGATTACTAAAAAGTTTAATTCATGTTTTTTTCATAAACAAACCATTACCAGATCTAGTTGCACCAATTGTTATATAGTATTGCAACTATAATTTAATGAGCTCAGGAAGAATGGACAGAAGGAACATCTTTGCCTATGGTTGGTGATGTTAATTACTGGATTATATCAGTTAATTTCCACCCACCTGCTCTATACGTCCACAGTACTGTCTGTGTGAATGATGTGTGTACCTTAACGTATCAAATAACCCATATAAAACGCATACATTCAAAAAATCATCTGTAAATGCAGGAATAATATACACAGGATATACTTGTTTGTTTGGGCAAATTCTCCTGGATTTCCTCCCAAGCTAAAGCAATTATCCCAGAGGAATAAGGCAGTGTTAGTTTATCATTTCAAACTTGTTTAATTCCGCTTGTTATTAAAACACAAGAAATGCAATGTTTGTTTACAAATATCTAAGTTCATTCTGAATCTCATTAGAAGCTGTGGAAGTAAATAAAATACCATAATCCGCCAAACGTATCCTATTAACGGTAAACTCAGAACAACAAGGTAACAGGCAACAAGAACAGCCATTCTGTATTTATAACGGACATTATTTATTGTACTCTGAGCTTAAAAGCAGAAGGGTTCAAAAGGCTTTCCAGCTTTGTAAAAGGTAAAGACATTAAAAATAAAGATTTAAACTCATACACGAAGGTACACGAAGGCCCAAATGTTCATTATCTCTAAGGAAACAATGTACCATCCATAAAGGTTCTACGCACTTCACAGGGTACACAAAGTTCACAAGTGTGAAAAGTACATTGACTTAATTCTGGGGAAGAAATTGACCTCGCTGGGCTATTTTATGATTCTGTAAGTAAAGTGTCATTCATTCTTCTAGAACAAAGTTTGATCGTACCTAATAAAGAAATGAAAGAGAAAATTTGTTTGGGTGATATGGCAATCTTTCACTGCCGAGCGTGATAGCTAGACGCATCGTAAAAAATGACATATATATTCAAGCAGAGGGAATTCTCTGATTGGGAAATGCAATATCTGAGCTTGGGTAACAGTGCGCAGTGCCCTCTCATTGTATAATCACCACATTGTGTGTATTATCACATCCTTCGTGCATTTTGAATCATTTGTGGCTAATTGGTATGCTTTAGAAACTAATTGGTATGCTTTAGAAACTTTAATATTATTTAATTAAGAGATCCCCCATTGTGAATGAAAATTTACATTTATTTTGAAGATATAGAAATAAAAAAAAAAAATTACAATATTTTATGCCGAACATACACTTAAGAGGATAAGTAAAAGAGTAAAAGAGAGTAGGCTGCTTAAATGATAGTATTCCCCTTTTAACTCTCCTACTCTCCCCTGCCATGTTTATATTTTGTGTTAAATAAATACTATATACTTCCCTATATACTGTTTTTTAAAGGACAGCCGTCACAACGTTTTATTATTGCTTTATTATCATGTTTCATTATTGCTGAAAGCAAACATTCCTTGTGCTCGGCCATTTTGTATATTATAAGAGGAGTAAAGATGGACGCCCCCACAGAACAAGGTAAGCAATGAGATTAGCAGAAACTCAAAAAGGAACCTACACACAAGCACTAAAAAGATATACACAAAGATTATAACAATCATAATATTTTATTTTACATAATAACAACATAAAAGCACATTTCCAGTTAAGAATGATCATTTTTGGTGACGCCACCATTTCATTTCCCATTCTTTTTCATTCCCAATTCAGATAGGAGCAAGTTAGACCAAGCGGAAGATTTACGAGATGTTCCACCTCTGTGTGTTCTCCGTTTACATTAATAGTTTACTGTCCGTTTGGAGTGTGTTCCAATGAGACTCAATACACTATTTTCTTGATAAAATTGTAGCAAACGGAAACACACCTTGCTTTATTCACGGTAAAACTTAGCTTTAATTCCATTTCGGGACCCAACCGAGCATTATGTGACTTGCTTAGTTAAAAGTCAGTGTTGTTTATGATGCATCGAATAACTCGATTGATATTGGACTTGGATCACAGACTATCTTTCTTATTGGACAAGTAGAAATTTCTTCAAACTTACATCTTTGTTAGGAAGACCCAGTTCTGATGTTCCTGACCTCCAGGATGGACTCGTTAGTGGAAACTATTTTATTAGTTGTGTGTGATTTGTCTGTAGCTGTCACCAACCTTCTAGGGATTAATGCCTTTTTCAGAGAATAGCTCAGAAGGTTCTCTAAATTTAATCATGATTTATACCAGTGACATATCCGTGTTCCAATCAAGATTCTCCAATTTACTTCCACCTGAGAAGTGTGAGTCCCCTTACTTCTTCTAATCCTTCGTAGAGATGGTGAGCAGTTGTATTACTGGTGATTATTATTATAATTACTATAATTATTAGGGTATTAGATGGAGTACCTGACATGTTACATCCACCATGGGTTTATTTGCTTATTGATAAAACCCATGTAGACCTTCACGATCCATTATTTTAGACAATTAGTTCTCTGTTCCAAACACCATTGTAGCAGTTTTATCAGAATTTAGGATCAATTTGTTTTTAGAAATCTTTCTGTGTTGGCTGTTATTAATTAATTAGTTTATTTTATTTTTACATATTTACTATATACAGGTCAAAAACCATACATTCCGAAACCAGCAGAACTTGATGTTTAGTAATTTGATCAGATAATCACAAGTGGTATTGAACCAACTTTTTCAAAATCTGCCCCAACATTTGTGTTCATTGGATTTAAAGAGCCGTTTTTATTTATTACAATTGGGTTGTTGATAAATATACCCAAACTGCTGCTATTTTGTTTAGCAATTCCGTGTATTTTTGCAAATGTAAATAAACTGAATATGTCGATTTAGGAGAAAGGAGATAACTTTTTAATTTTTTCACCAGATCTATTAAGTTTCATGAGCAATAGCTATTCAATCTTTAGTGATTAACATTAATAGATATTTTTTAATGTATGGCCATTTTATTGCAGTAAGTCTTATACAATGTGTTTGTTTTTACTTTTCTAAAGTGACAATTTAGAATACTGACAATTTTCTGAAAAAAAAAAAATGTACCAACTACAAACCGCCTGGTCGCTGTATATTCTAATACCGTTGTCTAACAAGCAAGACATGAGAGAAACACAAAGTGATTTGGCACGAGTCAAAAGTTTGCCTTTAATAATTTAATTGCTGGTCTTTGCTTTCTCGATTTCAATATTCATCACACGGAACGCTGTGTCCACCTGTTAAGTTGTTTTTTGTCTACACAGAACGCTGTGCCCACTCAGCATCATACAGGGGGTTTTGCTCTGTTGACAAATTATTCTCTGTGAATCTCCGCATGAAGACATGTGAAGGCTGTTAAAAGGAATTAGATTGTAACTGCCAGATCAGTAAGCTGTAGATCTTATCCGTGATTCCTTGTAATTTAACCGTGACTGACCATCGATACATAAGATCATTAACTAATTAAAACCCATTCATGTGATGAACTTACATTCCCGAGGCAGCTTCTAAAACAATTATTGTCTTTAGAAACAGAAGGAGTCAACAGGAAAGCAATACAGACTTGAACAAATATAATGAAAGAAAATTATTCCCCAAAATGAATTATACCTAACACTGGGAAAATATGCTAATCGGTGGACCGCGGTGGGCCGAGGCTGGCTGCGGAGATTATAGGATCTGGGCCAACGCTCAGCAAGCACGTCCCAGAGAAGAAAATTCGTTCTTTCCTGGGCCGGTGGGAAGATCAAAAATCACTATTTTAAATTTTTATTTATTCATTCATCCTTTATAGAAATATTTGGGGAATTTAAAGCTTTAGACAATGTACAGTGTCCTTTATCTCACAATATTTCACACAGGATGAACTGCACCACCGAAACTGGCAGAAAAGACAAAACTTAAATAAGTACCTTACATTGAACCAGTCAGGCACATGCTAGGTTTGCCTAAATTGCACCATTATATATTGAATACTTCATATATCACATGTATTCATGTACATTTTCGAGATTTACTCCTTGTCTTCCATTGTGTTGCTCTTCGTGTAACATCCACCACTGGTCCTCTCCTCGCTCCTCCTGCGGTCTTCGTGGTTTGCCCTGTTTCTGTGGGGACACTTCCCCAAGATGGGCAAATCTGATCCGTGATGGCAGCAGTGACAAATAGGGAGCTATCATAACAACCGTGGTGGTTGCTAGGCATGGAGAGCAGATGGACCACTCGTGGGAGCTATTTTCTGCTCTGACTGACGGCTGAGAGAAATTTTAAATAAATTATTATTATTCTCCCAATCTCAATGACGTGGTCTGGGTGCGGTGGTCTGGGTGTAGTTGTCCTGTCACTTTAACCAAAGCAATGTCAAACTTTGCAGCTTTGTATATTGTATATTGTACATGGTTGTACATGGTTAGATTCACCTCTAGTGACTGTCCTCCCAATAGCCACCATAGGCACTTCCTCCTCCAGAGGAGTGGCACTCTGTCCTGGAATCAGATGCTACTCACAGCAGTATTTGATTGGAGGACTGCAGTGTTATGACGCACATGTGTATCTCCAATCTATGGCTTCTCCATGAGATCACAGCAGCCATGCTGATGTCTTCAGTAGTGGTGCAGGTGGGTGCAGCAGAGGAAGGAGGTAAGTAATCTTCATTTAACTTTAATATTTAATGCTAAAGGGGTGTGAACAGAAGGGAAACTATAATCCCAAAATAATGATTGCTATTTACAGGACTATAGGTTGTGTGATGGGTATTAAACAGACACTCTAAGCACCAGAAACAATACAGCTTAATGTAGTGGATCTGTCCTTGCAGATTTGTAAACACTGCTGTTTCCTGAGAAAAGGCAGCTTACATTTGTCCTGAAGGCCACCTCCAGTGGCTGCCACCCAGACAATCAATCAGTCACTCAGACAGCGACTAGTGTCCCTTCCTGATGCAGTTCTTAAATCCTTGCAGAACCGGCATTCAGTGTCTTCACGCCCAGCAGAGAGACGCCAAGCGTTTATCTGTAACGGTGACCTCAGCCGTTAGAGAGTGTTAACCGCAGAGAGTCAGGTGCACCGAGGGACTGTAACACTAGTTTAGTTGTTACATAATCTAAAATACTCTAATACTAGCAATACATTCATGAGTTCCTAACGTTAATGTTAGCAGAACCTGTATTTAAAGTGAATTCAAAGTGAATTACAAATTTAAGGCCACAGTAGCCGAGCTGATAGCATAACGGAGAATTCTTCCAGTTTGATTATGTTCCCCTTAAATGTGAAATTCTTTGAAATCTCCCTCCAGTTAATAGCCTTGTTAATGATTATCAGTAAACACAGGTGATGATGCCCATTATTTGTCCTTCGTTTTCTGTGCTTATGGGATGATGGTGCTCCTATCTCAGTATAGGTCTGGGATAACATGGCTGTCTGCTGAGTTTAACGATAACGGATATCAAAGCCAATCTGTAAACTGCCCGGCGTAGTCTACCAGATGAAATCTCAGAAATAAAGCTGGTGTCACAAAAATAGATTCATGGTCAGGTTTATAGGCGTGTTTATAGCTACTCCTGCTTCATATAAAAAAGAAACAGATGTTCCTTCGTTAAGAAAGACAGTAAACGTTTAATCACAATCCTTGCATGACAACTACCTGTGCCATCTTAGGTATTTCTGGACTGCAATTCTCATGATGGACAGCCGGCCAAATAATCGATTTGTCTATCTTTTTTGTTCTAAGGTAGAGATTTTTCAATCTCTATGGCACATAACAATCTAATTTAACGTTAAATGTGATAGACAATGTTTCAAAAACTGACAGGCGAGGGTTGGCGTAAGGAAGTAAATTATTGTCAGGGGAAGCTACTCCAAAAATGGATTTTAACAGTGTGTGTATCTCAGTGCTACGTCAGTGATATAAATCTCCAGCGGAGTACCAGATCTCCGTTATGACGTTAGTTCATATTTAATAGCTTCAACAACGCAAACTGAAAAATTAATATGTTGTAAAAAGCCCAGGCCAATAAATCACTTGTGGCAGTGTTAGACCATCTGAAAAGTGAAAAAGTCTTAAAGGGACACTATAGTCACCAGAACAACTACAGCTTATTGAATTTGTTCTGGTGAGTAGAATCATTCCCTTCAGGCTTTTTGCTATTAACACGGTCTTTTCAGAGAAAATGCAGTGTTTACATTACAGCCTAGTGATAACTTCACTGGCCACTCCTCAGATGGCTGTTAGAGATCCTTCCTGGGTCATGGCTGCCTAAAATGCATCCAAACATTCAGTGTCTCCACCCTCTGCATGCAGACACTGAACTTCCCTCATAGAGATTTATTGATTCAATTCATATTTGAATTGTGCTGGCTCTGCCTCTTTGTCAGTCTCAGCCAATCCTATGGGGAAGCTTGTGATTGGATCAGGCTACCACTTCTGATGATGTCAGCAGGCAGTGGGCAGGTCTAAAGGAAACAGGGACAAAGCTAGGAGCTTCAGGCTTGAATACAGTAAGATTTTGCTATATTTATGGAGGCATGAGGGGCCCAGTGGGGCTAGATGGTGGTTTTAACCCTATAGGGTCAGGAATACATGTTTGTGTTCCAGATCCTATAGTGCTCCTCTAATGCATGCCCCGAATAAAGTATAAATCACCCTGGAACACTTATTAAGCCAAATTAAAACATTAAACTAAATTTGAGTTGAAAATCTGAAAATTTAGGACAAGATCAGCTGTGTTGGCCTCAATCTTGCCAGCTGGCTTTGTACTTACTCCAAACCTGCGATTAGTAAATAAGTCCTGATGTCAGTGATTATTAGTGACACGTTTACCATCGGAGTGTACTGGAACAAACATCACCAACCCCAAACCATACCCTATAATGATTATAAGAAGAGTGATGGGAGTTGCAATGTATTATTGTCTAAATAACCACATGTAGGACACCATGAACCCCCTATAGCATTATTTCTATTCTATAATATATCACATATTTGTATATTTTACTTTTGCTATAACATGATGGGAAAGTAAGAGTTTAAGACTAATTAATTGCGATCATTGCAGCTGTATAGTCACATGAGAAAATCGTACATGTAAAGTAATTTCTTCATTAGAATACACTCAGCTATGCTTCACTTTACTTGCAATTAGATATTTAGCATTAGATATATAGCATGCTATTAAAAGGTACACTCAAAGTACCATAACCACTTTAGCCCCCTGTAGTGGTTATGGTGTGGGAAGGGGAAGTGCCAACTGCCCTTTCTAACCCCTTGTTCAGGTCTCTGGGCACTTTTAAGTGAGTTTTGATTAGCTAATTAAGAGTTTCTATACACCTAGTTATCATTAGAGCAAAAATACGTATTTTGTACCTTTTTTAGTTAAATTAAAAAAGTTACGTTTTCTTTGGGTGCACACCCTAATACACCTTTTAGCTAATTTCTGGGCTGGTTATGGGACACAAGTGGCCAGCACATAGCAGACACACACACCCACCTGTCATAACAAAACTGTGACAAACAATGGACTTACCAAAATAGCAGCCAGGATAGGGACCTGTATAATCCATTTTAAATAACCAGCACTTAAGTCCCAGCACCTGTTAAAAAGAAAGTAAGGGTGGAAATAAATACAATACACAATGAGATAAACAATAACATCTAAAAAGGAACGTCTCCAGTTATTATTCTGTCGTATGTTGAAATTAATCATCATTTAGAATGTATTTGTTTTAATAACTGTAACGTCTGACAAGTAACCTCTGTTTTCTTATTTCTATACCAAGAGTTACATTTATTTATTTTAGTGGATCTATTTTACTTTTGTTTTTAAATATAATAAAAGTAAAATCTGAATATATAGATGATATACATATACCATATATATATATAGATAGATAGATAGATAGATAGATAGTTGAATGAAAAGAGATGCACTCTGTGGTCTTTGTAAAGAATTACTGGTATTTTAATATCCAATGTAGTAACAAAAATACGATCAACGTTTCGACCTCTTCAGGTCTTCCTCAGGATAAATTTACAAACATAAATGATCAGAATATATAAGAAGTGAAAGAGGTTACTCACCAATCATGCAGTGTTCACCGGAGTCCAATTACCCGAACCCGGAAGTGTACGTAAGGCGTCACATGACGCATGACGTGTGTAATATGGACCTGAAGAGGTCGAAACGTTGATCGTATTTTTGTTACTACATTGGATATTAAAATACCAGTAATTCTTTACAAAGACCACAGAGTGCATCTCTTTTCATTCAACTATCTATATCCAGCGTGGGATTGCACCAGGGCATATTTTTTCATATTCACTGTTCTTGAAAGGGTGAGTGCCACTATATCTGTATATATATATATATACAGATATAGTGGCACTCACCCTTTCAAGAACAGTGAATATGAAAATATATATATATATATATGAAGCAAAAACCAAAAAGGTTATGGTGGGGAGAAAATTGCGATTGAAAACCCCTTCCACCGAAGTCTCTGGATAGTAAATACAATGTTAAACAAAAATCTGCACACCAGTCAAGCCATGAGCCTTGCTTTTCCCACAGAAATCACACATTTGCAGTGATGTTACTACCGCAAAGGATTCTGGGTGGGCATATGCAAATTAGTTTAACAAAGAATCACATTTTTGCCTCATTCCATTTTAAACATGGATTCCTTTGAGTCTGTGTTTAGTGTATACAACAGCTTTGAAACACAGCTTGGGAAAAGATGCAAAGCCAGTTGTGTTTCAAAGCTGTTGTATACAGCAAACACGAACTCAAAGGAATCCATGTTTAAAATGGAATGAGGCAAAAATAGGATTCTTTGTTAAACTAATTTGCATATGCCCACCCAGAATCCTTTGCAGTAGTACCATCACTGCAAATTTGTGATTTCGGTGGAAAAATCAAGTCTTATAGCTTGACTGGTGTGCAGATTTTTGTTTAACATTGTTTTAAATGTATATATATATATACGGTATATATTTATTTATTTACTTCTCTAATTTATCTCTATGACAAATTATGTATATAAATACGTATATATGTAGATATATCTATTGCTTATAGGCAGCTTGCAATTAAAGAGATCTTGCCATAATTGTTTTTCTTTGGGTTTTCTTTTACTTAATGCTACCTGTATCGAAATATTTATTTTCCTCTCCTTGCAACTTACCCCTATTTAGATTTATTATCTTTCCCCTATTTATAATTATTATCTTGCCCCTATTTATAATTATTATATTTCCCCTATTTATATTTATTATCTTTACCCTATTTATATTTATTATCTTGCCCCTATTTATATTTATTATCTTTTCCCTATTTATATTTATTATCTTTCCCTTATTTATATTTATTATCTTTTCTTCGTAGTACCTGGGCGTCTCCCTTTTGTTCTCTCTGTTGATATTGCCTACCATTTCCCCTTCTATGGGATTCTTTCTACTAATGGATTTTGGGTAATTCTGGTTGGCAAATGAAAGAGAACCTTGCTTTAAATCCCCCCCCCCCCCCCCCCCCCCCCCCCATTGTCACATTTTGTCATCTTGGCTGCTATACATAATGACAAGCAGTTTATGTATTTTGTCAAAGTTAGAGCACTCAGGGAAACATAATAAGTGATTCAGGTACATAGAGCTATATAGAAGCAGATTAGATAAACTTTATTTTTGGTGTGAGAGGCCCTACAACTAGACTACAATAACAACAAATCACAAAGCTACAATACAGCAGAATTTGATTTAAATGAAAAATGCTAAAACCAAAAAATAGTACCAGTCAGCTTGAAGGAAAAGCTGTTCTAATGTTCTAGGCATAACTACACTCGGTCTGCACTCGTTTTGAGATTTACAACCATAAGGTCTCCAATTGGAAGGCCCACACTCTCCCCCTTCCTTACCTCTCACTCCATCGCTGTGTCTTCCCATCTCTTACCGAAGGCTCTGGGCTGACGTCTGCCTCCATTGTCTCCTTGCTCAGCCTGGCAGTGGGCTTCTTTCTCTTTCTCAGTGAATTGAAAGAGAGAGCCCCCTTTAGTTTGAGATGGTGGATGGACGGAGACTCTGGAAGCACCGGACTCCTTAGGCGCACGTGTCCTGGAGTGGGGCCATCATAAAGGGAAATGGGGTGGTCTGGAACAGGGGTTGTGTATGGGAGATGGGAGTGACGTGGGATACCCCTTCTCCCCTATTTAATAGTATTCCTCCTGTCCCTCCTTGCTCAGTTATACTGTGCTCATAGTGGTAGTAACTTCCTGTCGTGCTGTGCATCTGATTTCTGGTATTTGACCATTGCTTGTTTAACCATTTAAGAACCACCTGAGCTGACCTTCTACATTCCTGACCTCACCTGTCCTGCAATCCTGGCATTAGTGTATCCAGCGTCTAGCTGTATTCTATTTATCTGTCTGCTAAACACCAATACTATTTCAGACACATCATTTCACCGGACCAGACGTACAATAAAGCAGTATGTTTGCAGATGCTTTTAAGGCTCTCGTCCTATTGATTATTAAATGTATTTGGTTTTTCTACAGATGAAAAGAACACCATCAAAATCGATTGACTTATAAGATGACATTTGAGTAAACAAAACAACAAACAAGTAAACACGGCAGTTTGGCTTCTATCTGCAACTCATTATTCTGAAGAACATCCTTGACAACTAAACACAAAACTAAAATAAATTCAAACAAAGTGGAATGCAAGTTAGATCTTCATGCTTGACATACATTGTATCCATTACCTGTGTGATTAATTATGGATGTGTCTACGTTGCTCTATATGTTTCTCAAAGCTTCTGGAATATTTAGCTGGAACAAATATTATCAGATTTGGAAGTAGGTTAAACATGTCTTCCAACGCATGGCCGCTGAGCATTTGGAAACTATGTATCAAGATATATTGATCATTGTTTTTATAGTCATAACACTACTATCTCATTTATATCATTTAATGGGGTGATAAGCACAGCTTAATGTATAGGAAACGCAATTACCAGATATAACAAAGAACCTTCCTTCATGATGCTTCCGGTGCATTCGTTCGCATCTACCCGAACAGTGGTGTACAAGCTCATGCACTCTCTCTGGGTAATTTTGCGTCTCTCTGGGATATTCGTTCTATAGTGTCTGATGAGCACTTGTGCCCTTACTGTTTCTATTTGTAAAACATATACAGAAACCATAATCGTAAAGAAACTGTTACTTACTCTGTGTCTGCAACTGTAGCCCTTTCTCTGGCCCATATTGTAATAAACACGACAGGCAGCCCTAGAATGGAACAAAATACAACAGCTGTAATAGTAGGTCTGCCTTATATATAAATTCTATAGGTGCTATGACAAACATTACCAAGGTACAATAAGTGTGGTCAGGGGGAGAAGCTTCACCTGGGCACCAGACCACCCCAGGAGCCCTACACACCCCAGAGCCCTTCTTCCCTGGTTTTCTATGGGGACATTACTGCCTAGGGACACCTCTAGTGGCCATCACTCACACGTTGTGCAGCACTGATGTTCAGCGTCTCCACACTCTGCATGGAGGCACTGAACTTTCCCCATAGAGATGCATTGAGTCAATGCCTTTCTACCAGGAGAATGCTGATTGGTGCAGCACATGCTGCATGTGCTATAGCCTCCCAATGCTCTCCTTTCAAAAAGCATTGGTTGGCTGAGATTATCAGTTTTGATCATCTAAGCCAAGGGGGTGCAGCATGGGCGGTGCCAGCACTTGCAGCCCTACGCAATATTCTAATAAAAGCGGTTTTCTTTTTTTTTAGGGGGGCAAGAGGAGGATAGGAACCTTAAATAGTTTTTAATTCTATAGGGTCAGGAATACACTTTGTACACTTGTATTGCTGACCCTATAGTGTTCCTTTAATATATTTGGATAAACTTTTTAATTTACTTAATATTTAGACAATTAGTTTCATGTTTTGATAGTTGATAGATTGATATATTTTTATACATGATATATTTTGAAATTTCTATATTAAAAAAAAAGAGAAGTTCCGGAATGTTGCAAAAGTCAGTCCATGTGAACCATACACCGGGCAGAGAGTGCTCGTTGACGACAGAAACTAACCAGGTTATTCACTAAATTGAGAATTCAATGTGAATTTCAAATTTAAGGGGACAATAGGTGAACTGGAAAAATTATCTAAGTCAACTATGCTTTTAGTTCCGATATTCTGACCCTAAATGTGAAAATCACCTTGAATTCTCACTTTACTGAACAACCCTGTTTGTCTTTAGCCCATAATACAATTTTTTCCCCAAATGAATAACAACCTGTGACCTCACTTCCTGTGCATATAATTAAAGGTGGTCAGGAATAATATTTTTTTAAGATCTGCTTTTAGAGTTTGCTTGTGACAGCTATTCCTAAAATTATATAAATAAAAAGTACATCTGATTAATAGCGTATTATCTAATAGCTTAGTTCAGGACAATTTCAGATGATAGATGGGGGTCTGGACCTCTGCAGAGAGTGATCAGGTATAATCTACTCATTATTTTAAAAAGAAAACCAATCATGAAAAATAGTTTTTCTCAACACAAATCAAAAGCTGTTCGGTTATTCCATATGTAAACAACTAAGCCTGAAATATTGTATTTTAAGTTAAATACAATAAACCACCAGTGTCCTGAGATTTCTATTAGGTCAGCATTTATTGGCAGAGCAACTTTATATTTCATAAAACTGTCTACTCGTTTGCAGTTTATTTTCTTTCTTAATAAAACAGAGCTTTCCAATATATTCCCAGACCACTGACAGTTATATTGTTATACAAAATCAAATAAGCAGAAATAAAGTGTTAAGAGAAAACCAACCGCATGTCAAAAAGCACATTACCACACGTTCCAACCACACTCTTCATTTGGAAACACAATAGCACAGACAGTTCCATTTATTTATGTTTCTAACAGTGCTTCATTGATACATTTTTGTAGGCAAATTTTATTAAAGACACGGAGGCTCCTATTATGCTTCTCTTTCTTTTATTTTCCCTCAGCAGCGAAGAGAGAAATGAGTGAAAAGAGAAAAAACATATCATTAACATATATACATATTCAACATATTCCACAGTGCTACATTGGGGAACCTCCCCCTTTCAGTATATAAGGTGTAGCACTCTCTTCCTCTTCCTCTTTCTTCGCTGCTCCCTCAGACCAGCTAAGTACATTTTATTGACTATATCATTATACTGTCATCTATACCTACACTGCCTGCAGTCTATCTGCAGGACTTGGTTTTAAGTTTAATTTATTCCTTATACTGCTTATTTCTTTCCTTTGGGGTGGGCTCTTGCCCCTCTTCAGCTGGGTTTTGACCCGACCCGTTTTCACCCGGGTCCCTGGGCTCCTCTGTGCCCCTGACAATCTCCCCACCCCACCCTTGTCGTTTTCGGCAACCTTTATATCCCGCCGTCCTTACTCCCCGGCGGTGTTTTTCTCACCTTCTCGGTTCCGCCGCGGGCGCGTTCTGCGCATGCGCGGACACTCGCGGCGGCCATTTTCTTGGTTTCCCGTCGCCGATAGTGCCGGCGGCCATTTTAAGCCTCATTACTCGGCGTGTTTTTGCTCCGAGGAGGCTGCTTGACCCCGCTCCTGCTCTTACCGGGTATTTTTTCTCTCCTGCTCTGTCCTTTGTGCGTGGGTTAAGCAATCCAGCACCTCTGTCCTTTAGCCTTACTACCTACTATTTGTTATCATGCAGTCTGCCTGTGGTGATTTGAATCCCCACCCTGTCCCACTTAAGGGTACCACAGCATCTGATTCCCAGGCCGACTCTAACCTTATAGGTTCTGAGGAATTCCAATCCCTCTTGGACACCACTATGTCCACCTCCATTAACAAGGCCATTTCCTCGGCCATGGGAGCTATGTCATCCAGTATCTCCCTATCCATCTCTCAGGCCCTTAGGCAGGCCCTTCCCACCCAGTCTGGCACAGGGCCCTCTCCCAACTCCCCTGAAGGGACTAGCCCAGGGCGCAAGGCGCCTGCCAAACGCAAACACACCGCTGACCCTCCCCACACCCAGGTAAAGCCTGGTTTGAATGACACGCCTCAGGCTGTCGATGATGGCGCGCAACAACCGCGCAGTAGAGCTACTGGCCGGGCTACGGCGGCCAGGGAATGGAAACGGGCACGTGCCCATGATGTATTGTCCGATTCGGACGAGGATGGGGACGAGGAGTCAGACAACCAATTCTCAGATCCCTACGGGGACGAGGTTTCAGGGGACGATGACCTGCCAGGGTCACAATTCCCGTCCAGGCAAACCAAGGCCAAAACCCCTTCAGGGGCCCATGATGCAGAGCTAACCTCTGACGAAAAGGATGCCCTGGCTTTTGACCCAGACAACCTCAGGCACCCTCGCTCCGCGGAATGGGAGCCTGCGACCCATATAGCCCGATACCTGGCCCTTAGGGTACGGAAATCCCTCTCACAGGAGGGTCGGAACAAGCTGAGGGCGGAATGCCCACGCCCGATCATACCCGATGTGGTAGCCAAGACCCCTGAGGTAGACCCCCAGATTGTGCAGTTTCTGGGCAAGTCGGGTTGGAAACCCAAAAAAGGCCTGGACTACTCCATGCGGAACTGCCAGGATAAGTTCCTTGACACCCTGGGCCCGGTCACCAAATTGTATGAGCTGCTGGAGACGGCTCAGTCGACTGGGGCTCCAGTTGACTTTGAGGTGGCGTTCGGCTGGCTCCAGCGCCTAATTTGCATGATTGGCAACGCCAATACGGCCATGTCAACAGAGCGCAGGAAAGCCATCCTGCTCAAGATTGAGCCCAAGCTCGCAAGCATGGCTTCTAATGAGCCCGGTGCCTCCGCAAACGGCCTTCTATTTGGAGAATCCTTTGTAAAGGACCTAGGGTCTTACGTAAAGACATTCACGGCGGGGCCGGTAGAGGTAGGAGCCGTCTACCCGGCCGCAACCCCCGGGGTTTCTCAAGACCGGGCAGAGGCTCCTTCAACCAACAGAGACCGACCCAGGAACGGTCCTTCACCCCATTCTTCCCCTCGCGAGGACGGGCTTGGCATACCCGCGGCAGTCGAGGAGCACCCACGGGAAAACGCCCTTATGGTGAGTACCATGTTTCCCCTTTCTTCCCATATACAGGTAGGGGGCAGACTGACCTGGTTCACCCGGGCATGGTCACTTATCACGTCAGACAGTTGGGTGTTACAGACAATAAAGGGCTACCAACTAGAACTAACCGCTCCCCCCATTCAGTCCTCTCCCCCAAGGGCGATTCACATGCCATCTGCACACTTAGATCTCATCTCTACGGAGATCAGGGAATTACAGGCCAAGAAGGCCATAGAAGAGGTCCCTCTAGACACACCGGGTTTCGTAAGCAACCTTTTTCTAGTGCCCAAAAAAGGAGGCGGGGTACGCCCGGTTATCAACCTACGGCCCCTGAATGCCTTCATACAATACAGGCACTTCAAGATGGAGGGCATTCACTGCCTCAGAGACCTACTCCTACCCGGAGACTGGATGGTCAAATTAGATTTGCAAGATGCTTACCTAACGATCCCGGTAGCCTCAATTCACAGGAACCTACTCCAGTTCTGCTGGGAAGGCAAGAAGTGGCGTTTCACATGCCTACCTTTCGGCCTGTCCTCCGCCCCGTGGTGTTTCACGAAAGTCCTAAAACCAGTGGTGGCCTTCCTCCGATTACACGGAGTCCGCCTTATCATTTACCTAGACGGCATCCTAATACTCTCCGGGACTCGATCCCTCTTACTAGAACACTTAGGGTGGGCCCTACACCTCATACAGAACCTAGGCTTCCTTGTAAATTGGAAGAAATCGGTTCTGATCCCCTCTCAACAAATGGAATTCCTCGGATTCCGTATCGACTCCGTACTACAGGTCCTCTGCCTCCCAGCAGAGAAGATGTCCAACATCAAGAGGGAAATAAAGAAACTTATGCAACGGCCGGACATATCCCTACGCCAACTGGCACGGGTCATCGGCCTGTTGGCAGCCTCTATACAGGCGATTTTCCCAGGCCCGCTACACTACAGAGCCTTACAACGGCTGAAAGCGGCCTGCCTGAGAAGCGGCCACTCGTACGAATCTCACATTTCCCTGGACACAGAGTCGAGGGAGGAACTGAACTGGTGGCTAACCCACATGGAGGCTTGGAACGGCCGAGCGATCTTCGGGTCCACTCCAGACCTGGTGATCGAATCGGACGCCAGCTTACATGGTTGGGGCGCGCGCTGCGGCAATATATCCACAGGAGGCAGGTGGTCCACGGAGGAGTCCTTCTTACACATAAACTCTCTGGAACTGCTGGCGGCCTCGTTCGCCATTCGCAGTCTGTCTCCCAGAGGCATCTCATGCTCGATCCTCCTCAAGCTGGACAATGTCTCAGCCGTAAGATACATAAACCATCTAGGGGGAACCAGGTCTCGCATCCTAGCGGTTTTGGCCAGAGACTTCTGGAACTACTGCTTACAAAACAGCGTGTCCGTTACCGCGGAACACATCCCGGGCCTAGACAACTACACCGCGGACTGGAACTCCCGCTACCTGAGGGACTCGGGAGATTGGAAACTGCTACCGAAATTATTCCGCAGAATCTCGTCCCTGTGGGGACCTTTGAGCATGGATCTGTTCGCATCCAGACTCAACACACAACTACCGAAGTTCTGCAGCTGGAGACCAGACCCGGAGGCCGTAGCGACAGACGCTTTCCTCCAAGATTGGTCCGAGGGCAGGGCTTACGCCTTCCCACCGTTCAACCTGATAGCTCGTTGTCTGGCGCACCTCCGGCGCTTCAAGAGCTCATTGGTACTGATAACCCCGTGCTGGAGATCTCAACCTTGGTTCCCACATCTGCTGGAGATGGCGATGGACCACCCACGGCTACTGCCGGACCATCCATCGCTATTGACCAACCCAGATGGGGAAAACCACCCCCTGGTGGAACAGGGCCTTCTCCGCCTCATGACGTGGCTCCTTTCCGGGGACCCTGGGAGATCACGGAGGTTTCGAACACGACTGTGCGGCTCCTGGCAAACGCATGGGCACCTGGTACACGACAAGCCTATGCTGCAGCATGGAGACAGTGGGCCAATTGGTGCTTGGGACGATCATTGGATCCGATATCAGCCCCTGTGAAATCGGTACTAGATTTCCTTACGCATCTGTTCGAATCAGGCAAAGCCTTCCGCACGGTCAATGTTTTCCGCTCGGCCATCTCAGCCGGGCACGACCAGGTGGACGGCCTCCCACTGGGGCAGAATCCTCTAGTTTGTCGTTTGCTTAAGGGAGTCCGTTTCTCACGTCCCCCCACGTCCAGATACGGGTCCTTCTGGGACGTCAACTGTGTGTTCAGACTCATAGATGGCTGGCCCACTAACGTGGATCTTTCACTTAAACAATTGTCGGCAAAACTACTGATGCTGCTCTGCCTTCTATCCTGCAAACGGGTATCAGATGTGAGAGCCTTGGACTGGCGAGCACGTTCATTCACCCCGGAGGGGGTGTCGTTCGATATTTCACGAAGAACGAAGTCGGCCACCAAACAGGTCTGCTATCCACGGATACCGTGTTTACCTAACTTATGCCCAATAGCGTGCCTAAAAGAATACGAGTCTCGCACCTCTACACTGCGCCCGTCCAATGACGGGCCTCTGTTCATCTCCCTGAAGAAACCCCATCTGCCGGTATCCACGCCGACGCTGGCACGATGGATTAAATGGATATTAGCTACGGCCGGAATAGACGTCTCTGTTTTCTCATCACACTCTGTTAGAGGCGCCATGGCCTCTAAAGCATCGGCGGCCGGATGCCGCTTGGAAGACATTCTGAAGGCTGCAGATTGGTCTACGGAATCCACATTCAGGAACTTTTACTTTAGACCGATACAACATTTTTCAGATAAAGTCATTGCTCAGCTTTAAACAAGCATAATAGGAGCCTCCGTGTCTTTAATAAAATTCCTAGATTTTACTAGTAGCATGACGTAAAGTCATGATTTTATTAATGACACGGAGGCGAGTATTATTCCCTCCCTCCCTCCCTGGGTTGGAGGTGGTGATATATTTTCTGTTACATCCTGTTTTTCTGGACTGACTCACGACTTACTTCTTTAGAACGGGTCTTCTTGGCCCATATTCTATTTAATTATGCTGTATAGATTTGACGTTTCTCTGTCGTTTGGCTTAGTTTACATTAGCTTTAATTGATCATGATCATCACACATTTTATGTTATGTTTAGTTAATATGACATTTATTCCTTTTCAGAAGTCAAGATTGCTATATATAATGGAAAATATTACACCCAGTTGCAAGTTGAGATTTTACCATATTTCTCCCCTCTCTCTTTTTTAGCATGATTCCAAATACTTATGGAACTAACAGGAGCTTCGCAGTTGACTCCGCATTTCCAGGAAGATATGTTCAGCTTCCCGAGTTTACAGTTCAAATTCAAGTTCTGGTTCGGTTTACGGGTCTTCGGATCGCGACGAAAGAGGAAGAGGAAGAGAGTGCTACACCTTATATACTGAAAGGGGGAGGTTCCCCAATGTAGCACTGTGGAATATGTTGAATATGTATATATGTTAATGATATGTTTTTTCTCTTTTCACTCATTTCTCTCTTCGCTGCTGAGGGAAAATAAAAGAAAGAGAAGCATAATACTCGCCTCCGTGTCATTAATAAAATCATGACTTTACGTCATGCTACTAGTAAAATCTAGGAATTATACGGTAATGCAAAAGGTTTATAGCTGTGTTAAAGTGACCCTGGCAGTCACAAAATGAGTGCATGCTAATTCCTGCTTCAGATCATATCTAACATTTTATCTATATATTGTACTAAGGACGTTGCACATAGATAATGTTACAGCTGTCTGTGATTGCATGCTGGTTTGATCTATGTGTGCTCACACAATACAAAACACTGTGGTAGAGATGGGAGATGGCAAATACCACACGGGTTGCTTTAATCTGAGAAATGTGTCCACAATTGTTGTTTCTTGCAATGCAAAATTATTTTATGTTATTGAATATGTAATGCATAATATAATGATGCAGTCACTTAATGACTTTAATAATTAGCAAATTGACAGTAACATTGCCAAGTCTGGCAATTTGTTAACACCTATTAACACCTTGGAACGGTTCTCACCGCAGTGTTCTAATTGTTTGTCTGGGTGGCCGCAATTCCTATGGACAACCATGAGGTGGTGGCCATCTTGTTCGCATGAATGCAGGCAGCTATTTTTGGGCATGAATCTCATGGAAATGAAATCGGACACAGAATCTCCTAAACACCGCTGGACTTACCTCATCACCTGCGTTTGGTTCTACACAATTTAGAAGGGCACTGTTCGGTGGAATCGTTCGTCAGAACAAGATGAGCAAGCTCCAGGGTAAGACAATTGACTATGTTTGGTAGTTTGTTCGTTTTTAAACTACTGAACTAGACCGACCGCTAGCCCTGATTCTATGGAACTATTTTGGGCAAAGGACCATGCGTGTGGTCGGTCAAAAATAAGACTTCCATGAAATTCCTGAACCCCTGAACCGATCTGAGTGATTTTTGGATATGTTCTTCACCTAGCTCGGGGCTATCAGGGGATTCATCATTTGTGGGCATTTTGTATGTTTTAAAGGTATTTTGGGGGTTTTACAAAAATGTGTGTTTTCTGTGCCTGGAGATAATTGAGTTTACTATAGTGGATGACTCAATTATCTCCCAGGCACAGGAGAGGGATTATCTTATTATGTATGGGAGTGTACTGGATCTGAGAGCCAATGTTATTGTGTATTTGTTTCTACTGTGGTTTACTGTCAGATCCAGGGGGGAGTGCCCCTTGCATGGGGACTGTCATAAAAGGCCAAGGGTGGTCCCATTAAAGTCAGTTCACTTCGCCCTCAACACGCAGTCTCATCTCGTGATTGTAGGGAACAGCTATACCAGCTTTGGATTGCTATACTGGTTATAATTACTAGCTCTTGTAAGAGCTACACAGCTATACCTGCTAGACTCTCTGGAGTAGGAGAGGTCCACTCACTGGAAGCTGGATCCCGGGCTTGGGTCCAGGGTGAGTGAAGGACAGCGAGACCCCAGCCAAGGTACGGCGGCTAAGGGGCTACGGTGCTTATGGTGTCCGGTGCGGTGCTTATAGTGCTCTAGGCTACTAGGAAGCAGCGATTGGCGGAGACACCCAGTCAGGGTGCCAGATGGCCCGTCAGAGGCCCCAAATAGGAACTGTCCCTACTAAATAAGGATCCATGAAAAGAATGGTAACATTTGCTATTCATTGTACACAATTCTATAAAAGTACACTCATTAACTTTTTTGTTTTTCAATTATTTGGCAGATATACAAAGTAAACATGCATCTTTGTTTGTGTGTTTTTAGGGGGGTATATAAAAGAACACGTTGCAAATGTTGTAGACCTGCTATCTGACTTGGAACGGTCAGAGGTATCTCACTCCGAAGTCTCTGTGCTGGAGCCGCTAGAGATAGTAGCTTTCCAATACTTCTCAATGATCTGAGTGTGCCTGCCGTCAGCTCTGTGACACTAACGGAAGTGGAAGAGTTATCTACGCCACCAATTATAAAGGGGTGTATGTGTTTGGATTGCTCCTTTAATTACTTGGTATATTGTGTATGCTGTGACTAATCAAACTGTCTTTACTACTGCTATTTATAATAAGACAATTGTTTTACATTTAGTTTGATTAGACTTTTTAAATTTGTCTGTTAGTTATCACAAGAGTACAACGTTTGTGGGGAAGTCAGAGTATTGTAACAATGGATGTTAGTAGACAAATGTAGAATAGTATGTGGTATAAAATGTTGCACTGACATAGAATTTATTATAAAGTATTATTGTGAATGGCGTGGGTGATCATTGTGTTAGGACCCACGTGCTCTGTGTTAACGTCCCAGCAAGTGAGCAGATACATCAGGTTAGCCCGATACATGATTTTATTAAAGACACGGAGGCTCCTATTATGCATTCTCTTTCTTTATTATACTCCCAGCAGCAAGAAAAGGGAAGTATGAGAGAATCATAGAAAAAAGAAAACCATAACAATAGCCTGGTAACAGTAGGGCCAATCAGCATACAGTATAGTCCATATAGGTGTAGTGTTCCTTGACTCCTCCTCTTTCTTGCTGCTCCCTCAGACAAGTTAAGTACCTCATCTTGCTACTCCTGAAATTTTATACATTTACTTGTATTTAATTTTACACATTAATTGGTTTTTTCACTAAATTGTGTGTAATACTTATATTGTGTTATATTGTGTTATCATTATCGTTGCTACTGTGGTGTATCCCCTTTCTGGTGTCAGGAGAGTGCTGCTTGCCTGCTTCAGGGAGTGATTCCTCCCTGCCCTCACCTATCGTTTTCCCTGTTAGGTGTCTGGGGCTTTTATTTACCTTCTGGTGCTCGGCTTGCGCCTCCGGTTTATGTCCGCGGTCTTTCCGCGGTGTTGCGGGCGGCCGCGCATGCGCGGTCCCTGAAATTAATTTTCCCCTTTCAGCCCGGTCGCGCATGCGCAGTTGGTAGCGCGGCGGCCATCTTTTTGGTTTTTATGTCGCCGGGAATGTAACTTTCACTCGCGGCGGCCATTTTAACGCGATTTCGGCGGGAATCTGCTGAATTGTAGCTCCTACCGGCTTCTCCTACTCGGCAAGCACTCTCCTAAGACCCAGACTGGGATATACTACAGGTTATTGGCTGTCATACCTCTAACTAACTGTAAGTGTGGTGTGGAGGATTAATCTATCCTGACACCCTTCTTTTGTGCTGTTTCTTTCCTCAAGCTAGTTCCTTTACAGGCTATATTTATTGGCTAAGTACCTAGTGTATAGAGGATTTTACTGGGCCCAATATTTTCCACTATTTGAACTAGGGTATATATATTCCCTGTAAAGATTTCTCTGCTATGCAGGATCAGAGTGACAGACCCTCAGGGTCTATGTGCCCCACATCAGGCGTTTCCCCCTCTAACAAGGGAGGTTTAAATGACGCCAGCCTCATGGCATCCGAGGAGTTTCAATCCCTCCTGGACGCTACCATGGCACAATCCATCAACAGAGCTTTAACCTCTGCGATGGGGGTAATGTCATCCTCTATCACTCAGTCTATAACAGAGGCACTGATACAGACACAGACTAGTGGAATGCAAAACACACGCAACCCAATACCCACTAACGTGGCACAACCGGGTCGTAAGGCGTTGGCAAAGAGCAGACATGTGACCTCCCCTCCTGAACTGCAGGCTCAGCCTGCATTGAATGACACGCCTCAGGCTGTCAAAGATGGCGCGATACCACCGCGCACTAGAGCCCCTGGCCGGGCAAAATCGGCCAGAACTTGGAAACGGGCACGTGCCCATGGGGATTCGTCCGATTCGGACCGGAGTGTGGAGGAGGAGTATGAAGACTCCTATATGGATCACTACAGCGCGGAACTTTCAGATTCCGGGTCTGACATCCAAACAGGCGTTGCTACCCAAAAGAGTATGGCTCAGGGCACTGCGCCTCCTGACTCTGGCGAGGGCGACCTTTTGCGGGACCCACTGGGCAACCTGTTATTTGACCCAGATGACCTCCGTCACCCTCGCTCGGCAGCATGGGAGCCGCCTACTCACATTGCCAAGTATCTCGCACTTCGGGTGCGAAAGCCCTTATCCAAGGAGGGGCGTAATAAGTTACGGGCAGAATGCCCACGTCCCATCCTCCCAGACTCGGTGGAAAAGACACCTGACGTGGACCCTCAGCTGGTCCAATTCTTGAACAAATCTGGTTGGAAACCAAGGAAGGGATTGGATTTTTCCCTCAGAAATTGTCAAGACAAACTCCTTGATACTTTGGGACCCATAACTAAACTATACGAGCTAGTGGAGTCCGCCCAATCGGGCGAAAGCAAATTTGATTTTGAAGTAGCGATAGGCTGGTTGCAGAGATTAGTCTGCATGGTGGGTAACGCCAATGCGGCTATGGCTACCGAACGCCGAAAGGCGATTCTCCTAAAAATTGAGCCCAAACTGACCAGCATGGCGACCAACGAGCCGGGCCCAGCGGCTAAAGGCTTATTATTTGGCGAATCCTTTATTAAGGATCTGGGGCTGTACGTTAAGACGTTCACGGCAATTGATAAGGCTCAGACATCTCTTAAGAGAGTATTTGCACCACGGGTTTTTGGAGGGGCCGGCAGAGGAAGGAGCCGTCTACCCGGCCGTGGATTTCGAGGCTCAACCAGAGCCGGCAGAGGCTCCTTTAATAATCAGAGACCAGTACCAGAGAGGCACTATACCCCTTTCTTCCCATCTCGGGGTCGGCCCTGGAGTTCCCGTGGACCACGGGGGTCTGTTTCAAGCAGACGACCTTATGGTGAGTACCGAATATCTCCGTTTTTCCCAAGTAAAAGTGGGGGGCAGACTGGCATTGTTTCAGCATGCTTGGAAGATTTTAACCGCAGATGTTTGGGTTTTAAATACGATACAAGGGTACATGCTGGAGTTAACCTCCTACCCGGTTCAGACACAGTCCCCTCGAGAACTAAATATGGCCAGCCAACACCAGATGATGATCTCTACAGAGATCGCAGAATTAGCGTCCAAGAACGCTATTCAACAAATCCCATGGGACACAGAAGGTTTCGTGAGCAACTTGTTTCTGGTCCCCAAGAAAGGTGGCGGGGTACGTCCGGTAATAAATCTCCGGCCCCTAAATGCGTATGTCCAGTACCACCATTTCAAAATGGAGGGTATTCATTGCCTTCGGAACCTCCTCATACCATCGGATTGGATGGTCAAAATAGACTTACGGGACGCTTATCTGTCAATCCCGATCGCAGAAGCGCACCGAAACTTACTACAGTTTCAATGGCGGGGAACGAAGTGGAGGTTTGTATGTCTGCCGTTCGGCCTATCCTCCGCTCCATGGTGCTTCACAAAAGTGCTAAAACCAGTGATTGCTTTCTTGCGCACACGAGGGGTCAGATTAATAATTTATCTGGACGACATCCTGCTTCTGTCCCAATCTCAGTCCCAACTTCGCATTCACCTATCCTGGACGATCCACCTTATCCAAAACTTAGGATTCTTGGTGAATTGGGAAAAATCAATTCTACAACCCTCCAGGCAGATGGAATTTCTGGGTTTCCAAGTCGACTCTGTTCAACAGAGATTATGTCTACCCAAAGACAAAATGATTTCGATCAAGAAGGAGATCAGACGGCTTATGCACCGTACAACTATCTCCCTCCGACAACTTGCGAGGATCATAGGACTTTTGGCATCGTCCATACAGGCGATCTTTCCAGGACCGCTACACTATCGTGCCCTACAACGACTCAAAGCCTCATATCTACGCTCTGGTCACTCATACGAAACCTGCGTCACACTGGACGAAGACTCCAGGGAGGAACTAGACTGGTGGCTAGCACACATGGAGGCATGGAACGGACGGGCAATATTTGGATCGACGCCGGACCTGGTCATAGAGTCAGACGCCAGCTTACACGGTTGGGGCGCGCATTGCGGGTCAGTTTCCACCGGTGGCAGATGGTCGAACGAAGAGTCTCTGTTACACATCAACTGCCTGGAACTACTAGCAGCGTCATTTGCCATTCGCAGTATGACCCCCACAGGCATTTCATGCTCAATCTTAATCAAGATGGACAACGTCTCAGCAGTACGTTATATCAACCATCTAGGGGGTACAAAATCGAAGGTTCTCGCTTTGATGGCTCGAGATTTTTGGCACTATTGCCTGAAGCACAGCATTTCGGTAATAGCGGAATACATTCCGGGGCAGGACAATACAATGGCGGACTGGAATTCCCTACACCTTCGGGACGCAGGAGACTGGCATCTCCATCCAATGATTTTCCAGCGCCTCTCGCAGCGCTGGGGACCTTTCAGTATAGACCTCTTCGCGTCTCGACTGAACACCCAGCTTCCTCGGTTCTTCAGTTGGAGACCGGATCCAGATGCTCTGGCAACAGATGCATTCCTGCAGGACTGGACCAAGGACAGGAACTACGCGTTCCCCCCGTTCAACCTCATCTCTCGGACCCTGGCGGTCCTTCGATATTCCAAGGGGACGCTAGCACTGATAACCCCGTTATGGAGGTCACAACCTTGGTTTCCTCAATTATTGGAAATGTCGATAGATTTCCCACAATTGTTGCCGGACATTCCATACCCAGAGGGAATGAGTCACGAACTGGTCAACCAAGGCCTACTACAACTGATGGCATGGCTCATTTCAGGAGATCATGGAATCTCGAGGAGGTTTCGCAGACGACACTCAGTCTCTTGGCAGAGTCATGGGCACCAGGTACCAGACGTGCCTACGAATCGGCTTGGAGAAAATGGTCTGATTGGTGCATGGGACAGTCAATGGATCCCATATCAGCTTCTACAGAAGCAGTCCTACAATTTCTGACTCTACTCTTTGAGACAGGGAAAGCTTTTCGTACTATAAATCTGTACAGGTCAGCTATATCGGCGAGACATATGGGGTTGGATGGCACCCCAATAGGTAAGCATGCCCTTATCTGTCGTTTACTCAAAGGCATCCGTCTTACTCGACCGCCTCAAACTCGATATTCTTCCTTTTGGGATGTCAATGTGATGCTGCGATTGATCGAATCGTGGCCAATGAACCAGGAACTTTCACTGAAACAATTGTCGGGCAAACTGTTGATGCTGTTTTGTTTACTTTCTTGTAAACGAGTCGCTGATGTCAGGGCGCTAGACTGGCATGCACGTGTCTTTACCCCAAACGGAGTATCCTTCAATATTTCACGTAGAACGAAATCCTCGACTAAGGAAGTTTTCTACCCATCATTGCCAGACAACCCAAATTTGTGCCCGGTGTTATGTCTAAAGGAATATGAGCATCGCACGGCCTCACTCCGTCCAGGACAGATCCATCCACTGTTCATCTCATTCAAACGACCTCACCTACCAGTATCTACTGCTACTTTAGCTCGTTGGATCAAGTGGTTGCTGTCTATGGCAGGCATAGACACCTCGATTTTTTCCGCACATTCCGTTCGCGGAGCTATGGCCTCTAAAGCGTCCATGTTGGGTTGTAAATTGGAAGATATACTACGGGCAGCCGACTGGTCGAATGAGTCTACATTTCGTAATTTCTATTTACGCCCAGTGCAACACATTTCGAATACAGTGGTTGCTCAGCTTTGAAATAGCATAATAGGAGCCTCCGTGTCTTTAATAAAATTAACAGATTTTACTATTAACATGACGTAAAGTCATGATTTTATTAATGACACGGAGGCGAGTATTATTCCCACCCGCCCTACCCAGGGTGGTGAGTATATTACAACCCAGAACATGAAGCATTTCGGATACCTTAATACGGTAGGTACAAGATCATTCATGACACAGGTGAGTAGTCTACGAATATGACTTATGTGATACATTCTTGATCTAGCTAGATGGCTGACAAATTGATATATTTACATCGTTTGATTAAATGGTTTACGATTTGTTGATTGCGGAAAACAGTCACGAGATTTCGATATTACCATATTTCTCCTCTCTTTTAGCTTGAATACAACTGGAGAGTTCACGGTTGAAACGGTTCTAGATTGAAGTTCCAGTTATGGTTTTTTTTTTTTTTTGTTCGTGGATTCGTATTTATGGTTGGAATACTTGAATTTGCACTATTGGTCTTCAGGATCTACGCAGAAAGAGGAGGAGTCAAGGAACACTACACCTATATGGACTATACTGTATGCTGATTGGCCCTACTGTTACCAGGCTATTGTTATGGTTTTCTTTTTTCTATGATTCTCTCATACTTCCCTTTTCTTGCTGCTGGGAGTATAATAAAGAAAGAGAATGCATAATACTCGCCTCCGTGTCATTAATAAAATCATGACTTTACGTCATGTTAATAGTAAAATCTGTTAATTTCATACATTAATTGCAACAAAATAACTATGGAAAACAGAAAATTAACAAGATGTTAATAAACAAAATGCTGCCCGGAATGTATGCGCCATTGACATGGTGCAAGGTTTGTCCAGTGAGTTATTAAAGGATCACTCCATTGTCTGTCTGGTGCCAATATGCTGTGCATTCTGGTGTCCGATGTCAATTTTGGACAGAAGTAACGCCTCTGTTCCCGGGCTTGCTTATGGCACCCCAATAATGCTGCTGTAGGTGGAGTTACACCTTCGGTAGCAGAGTGGTTAATATCCATATAAACACCAGCAGATCTAGACATCAGCCACCATTACCAACTCAAACCAATGACGTGGTCATGGTGCTTGGACTAAACATTTAATTTCTCTTACTTACAAATCTGAATTCTTCACACATCTAGTAGCCATTCAAGCTATGTACTATCTCTGGAACTGCTTTGTAATAAATAATGCCCATGACAATCGCTGCTTTTTCTTCTTAGAGAAACAAAACGCATTGCAATCTTTCCTGGCCTGATTAAAGATGTTTGCAACCAAACATTTTCTAAGCATTCTACATTAACACAAAACGTAATTGGCGAGCCAACGCGTTTGGTGACACTATAGACAGTATTAAGGGTAGAGCAGGAGAATGTCTTTTTCAGATCTTTATTTTAAAATGTATTTTACGATATAGCATGGATTTTGACACAAAGTAACAGCTTGCATAGAGGGCACAATAAAATCTATAGTTTCACGGTCATTCATTTCATGGTTTTTTGTAAAGAAAAGGACGGTATATGTTGAAATCAGGGAATAGAAGTGAGTTGAACAGCAAGGTTGACGACTTTCTGGTGGACCACTGTAGATATCTACGGCTGTGTACATGTCTCCACTTTTTGTTTGCTCCATTCTTTTTCCCTGTCACTCCTGCTCCTGATACGAGACACAGGAACGGCAGAGTGGCTGGGGAAAAACAAATTGAGCAGTGGTTCTGAAAACATTGAAGATTCTGCCCTCCATGTCAAATCATTTCAATAACAGCGTTCCAGTGTAATTATTCATGGGTTTGCAAAAAACAGCTGTCAGAAAAATAACAATTCACAAATTGGAAACATTTACTTTCACTTCTCTTTGTTTTTCCTTTTAAATCTGTATTTATCAAAGAAAAAAGCAAGCAGGGTGATATTTAAGGCCTTACATTGAGCATTCTGAATAATACTAAGGAAATTGTCAGGACATAAAGAAGACTTTCCAAAGAGCTCCTACGATTTAATAACCTTTCTAAGAAAAGACTCAATCTTCTTAATAAACATTGTTCGTAGGAAACATAACAAAAAGAATCAATTAGATTTGACAAACATGGTTAGGCTATTTCAAAAGGATTGTTGTAAACTAAACAAAACCTCTCCTTTTCAAGTATAATGACTTCAAAAAAAGCATTTTTTCTGCAAGGTGAAATGGCAAGGCAGCTAATTCGAAATTGGAAATTGCACTTACAAATCTGATTGAGCCTGTAATAAGGCTCTCCTGGTTTTATCTCCACATTAACCATTTGCCACTGACAGATTTAAATGCATTGTGTTTCAAAATGTATTGCACTAATATACTGGGGTAATGATTAGCGAGGTAAACATATCCCCTACTGGCAGATTTGACAGAAGTTGGCAAAATGAGAAAGATTCTATTGAAAGCAACTTTCTTAATGATCGAAACCAATTTTTAAAGTTCATAATATATAACACGCTCAAATTTAAATGGATCAAAATTACATATAATTAAGGCTAAAATAACTTGTTTGTTTCACTTATCCTAAGACATATTTAAAAAAGAAACCATAAAACTTCACACTGTTTTTTTTATTTATAAGCTATTCAATTAAATATTTTTAGAACACAGGTTGAAAGGAAATCATTAAGAAACTTTGCACTAAAAAAAAAGATTTTAAATCCAGTCCCAGTTTTGATTAGGAACTTTCTTCTTCTGACAGTGTGGCATGAAATGTCCATTTATATGTACTAAAAACTTCAGGATCACCAGATAAAAAATTCCCCATCCTAGAATTTCACCAGCTCACTCAAACTGCTTTGACGGCCTATGAGAGCCATTTGTGAATGGGTTATCTAGTTTGCACACCTCGATCACGTGTTCTAAATCAGGAAAGGGACATTCTATAAAGCAATGCTCATGTTAGACTCTTAGAATAATGATGTCTCTTCTTCATCATAAAATCTAACCTTTGATATCTTTGTAGATAAGGGGCAACGAACCTTACTTTTAAGCTGTGGTTAGACTACATATTCCAGAGTTTGACAGAAATATATTCAGTTAAAATTCTTAGTACTGTCAAAGAATTGCACAGTATTAGCTAGCCGGATTCCAACTGCTTCAGCAAAACTGGGGATTTCCATTTGCTTTGTCTAAAATAAAACTGACAGTTGTCGTCCTATACATTGGTGTTATCTCTGCCTTTGGGTCTGTTCTATGTTCATAATGAATACAGGTTGCTGTTGACTGATGTAGCATCCACATTGTATGCGCTGTGTAAATCAGAGCCACACACAGTGTGTACAATGCAGGTTCTATATAGTCACGTCTTCAATCCATTATTCAGGATCCATCGTTTCATTCCAAACCCATTCTAGATGGGCTTCATCGGGACATTTAAGCATTAACTCACCCTTCACACTTCCTTTCTCTCTTTTATTTTTTGGAGGGTTGGGGGGTTAGGATATCTGAATATGTTAGGTTGTTTTTTTTCTGTTTCTGACCAGTCTAAACTCTTTGTAACAGAATGTCTCTGTATTATTCAGTATTTTAGACTCAATAATTCTTTTTCGTAAAGAATGAGTAAATGATGAAATGTCGTACTTCCATAAAACAGAGATTTCCTCGGCAATGTGTTGTATTATACCTGGCAGTATTTTATCATATTAGTGTAAATTATGGAATATCATATATGTTATTGTTACATAGCCCAAATAAGCCATCACTTCGTGAGAGTCAATGGCAGCAAAGCGGCACAACAGTATCCCTGTAAAATTCACTTATATGATATTTTAAAAGATATCCCGAGTTATTCAGTAAAGTATGAATTGTCAGGAATTTTTATTTTAGGTCCCCAATAGCCAATACGACCACAGATAGCTGACTTAACGTTTTCCAATCCCGCTAATTTAACCTTCAATTTGAAATGCACCTTAAATTTGCATTAAAGCCCAGATGATTCATACTTCAGATATATATTTGTAAACTGACTATTATACTGTAAATGTATGTGGAGCAGCTGAATCCTGTGGGCTAAAGGAACACTCCAAACACCATAAACACTACAGTTTTTAGGGTTTAACTCAGGAGAGCTTACAAACGGAATGCTATCTGATAGTAGTAGGGGAGGCAGTAGTGGAAATAGCTACCAGGTAAGAAATCAAACCATTCAAAACATTGGTTTGACTCCTTAAAATGTGGGTGCACCAATGCACTGGCCACAGAGCGAACTGTAGTGAATACAGTGCTTAATATGCTCCTTTAAAGAATTTCCATCTTGAATGGTTGGTTATTTGCAAGGAGGTAACTGAAACATAAAATGTTGATTATTGTCATAGGAGTAGTATGATCTACATATTGGATATTGAATATTGGAAAGCGACAAAGTTGATTGGCCCCATGAAAAACAGGAGTTCATACTCAGCAGCTTGGTGCTCAACATTATCGGCCTTAAAAACACCTAGTATCGTTATTTTGTCTGATACCTGACAAGAATAGATTGAGTGGCAAAATGAAAAGGATAAGGGACAGTGGATGGCCTTGCCTAGTGCCACTTCAGATTTGGACTGGCAGAAAGAAGGCTCCATTAACACAAATCCTAGCCAATGTGCAAATGTATAAGACCCCTTTTTTCGATTATATGTTAATGATTTAAAAGCATAATCATTTGAACACTATATAATTAAGATTGTAGAATATTTTATTTCATTTTTGAATTTGGTTAATCAGTACAAGAGACCTACATTTATATCATATGTTTCATGACTCTCTGGGGTATTAAGTAACATTATTATACAATATTAAGTAACATTTAATACCATGGAAAGTTTGAGTTGTTCTCTTTACATACTTGCAGCTGATGTGTATGTGCAGCTGATGTGTATGTAGGTATATATATATACAGCTATATATACAGCTGATGTGTGTATGTAGGTATATATATATACAGCTATATATACAGCTGATGTGTGTATGTAGGTATATATATATATACAGCTATATATACAGCTGATGTGTGTATGTAGGTATATATATATATACAGCTATATATACAGCTGATGTGTATGTAGGTATATGTATATATACAGCTATATATACAGCTGATGTGTATGTAGGTATATATATATACAGCTATATATACAGCTGATGTGTGTAGGTATATATATATACAGCTATATATACAGCTGATGTGTGTATGTAGGTATATATATATACAGCTATATATACAGCTGATGTGTGTATGTAGGTATATATATATATATATACAGCTATATATACAGCTGATGTGTGTATGTAGGTATATATATATATACAGCTATATATACAGCTGATGTGTATGTAGGTATATGTATATATACAGCTATATATACAGCTGATGTGTATGTAGGTATATATATATACAGCTATATATACAGCTGATGTGTGTAGGTATATATATATACAGCTATATATACAGCTGATGTGTGTAGGTATATATATATACAGCTATATATACAGCTGATGTGTATGTAGGTATATGTATATATACAGCTATATATACAGCTGATGTGTATGTAGGTATATATATATACAGCTATATATACAGCTGATGTGTGTAGGTATATATATATATACAGCTATATATACAGCTGATGTGTATGTAGGTATATGTATATATACAGCTATATATACAGCTGATGTGTATGTAGGTATATATATATACAGCTATATATACAGCTGATGTGTGTATGTAGGTATATCTATATATACCTACAAACACATCAGCTGCAAGTATGTAAAGAGAACAACTCAGTATATGTACTGTACTAGACTGTTACCTAACCTAGCTGTCAGAATATTAGTATTATTTGATAGTTCAAACTTATTCATGTTAAGATCATACAGACTGTGGGTTAAGGGCTGCATGTTTTTCTGTGTGAATGACCCCAATGCAACATAAGATTATCCCTAAACTTCTATCTCCATCTTACGTCTACCTTTCAGCCCCTCTTTTTCTCCATCTATTATGCCATACTTTTTACATCTGCCTGTTCTTTACTGACTTTTAACATTTATCGTATCAGTCTTGGTGACTGGTGGAGAGAGCATTAGAACTCAGTATTTGATCACTCAGTTCACCTGTCTTTATGCAGGGTACTCTTCTCTATGAATCGTCTGATTGTGGCCCAACACACCCAGATCACGTTATTGACATGAAGTGGTCCGGGTGTCGTTGGTGGTCCTTTACAATGCAGTGACTCTGGTTTTATTTTTACACTCTGTTTTATGTCAAAAGTCAATTGTGAGGCTGTACAATACGATAACCTCCTTAAAAATATAAATATAAACGTGACTCTTTCTGGGTTATTTACCAAAGTCAGAATTCAACTTTATTCAAAGTGAATTTAAAAATTTATGTCAAAATAGCCAAACTGGGAAAACTCTCTAAGTCAGTTATGCTTCCAGTTGGGCTAAGCCTGAACTTTGAACTCTTTAAATTGACTTTAGTAAATAATCCTGTTTATGAGATAGCTCAGTGTATAAAGGTCCAGCTGGAGTATCTCAGAGTTACTGGTGTAAATTCTGCCAAATTCATGCCAGTCACCTTAAATTGAGTGATAAACAACATCTAGAAACCAGGACATACCTAGCAAATTAGCAACAAGTTAAATGCATTTTTGCTAGTGAAAGGAACTGATGTCAGTATTATATTCCAAACATTTCAATAAAAAAAGCTAAACCATCACTAACATATTTCACTTTAACGTGACAATAAAATGCTGTTTGAACGTTTGCTTCTTTAATAGATAAATAGAATGACAGCAAAAACACAACGGGACTGCACCACGCTCCTTTTACGTCAATATAAAGCAATTAACCCTAAAAGCATCCCAATGTATTTTCTTTAATAGAATGTCATCTAAAATGTAGCGCATTAGATATGTGTAAGAGGTAAAAAAAAAAATACTTTTTAATAATTAGTTTTTCAAATTTTCAGACTCACATTCATTTTTATTCTTTTGGTACAGAGAGCGAGAGAACAACATATCGCCAACTGTACAAGGTGATAACATTGACTTTCACTCTCCCTGTACCAAAAGAATAAAAACATTTTATGTCAACAAAGGGATAGTTTAATAAGGAAAGCTCCTACTGTGTCATTTAACTGTCGGAGTGTTTAGTAATGAAATCCCGAGATAAACTACATGGGCTGAACTCCCAATTACACGGGAGATTGTCAGGTCTAACAAACCTCATATCATATCTCTCTACTTAGAAAAATGCCAATGACAATCGCATGAAATGTGCACGTTCCCGGAAAATGACATTTAACAGACTGTACGCTTGTCACATCCCCACACAGGAGTCAATTAAAAGCAATTGTCCGATGTTGTCACAAACCAGTACGCTTAACAAGGTACCTACAGCGTACAGCATGAAATGCTAATTCGAAAAAAAAGGCCTCGTAAAAAGTAGAAACGTGTGACTGACTTCATGTTACATCTCATTGAGAGCGGTTAACATTTGAAGATGACTTTTGAAGAGCTAGTATCAGTATCAGTGAAATGCATTGATGCCGCGCTCGCCTACAAAGCTTTTCATCCTTTTCTTGAAGAGGCTGTGCACCCCTCCTGTAGAGTTCAAACAGAACTTAAAAAGAATAAAGTGTAGTTCCTCTTGTGTCCAGTGGTTGTCGTTTATTAGTCTCTCTGCATAAAGTATCCATTTAATTGAAAGTACACATTTACTGTATAGCAGTATATCTATAATATAATATATATAATAAACAGGATTGCAGCACACTCACATGTCTCCAAAAAAAAAAAGAATGCCTTTATTATTTTTGTCATAGTATAATAATAAATACATACATTCATTACAACTATATATGTATTACTATTGTTCTATACACACAGTTACCTATTTGATGTATTTATACATACGTGGTAATACAGTCATTTTGTTATTTTTCTTGGTAAATGATAGGTAAAGGAACAATTTAATAGAATCAGGGCCGCAATCTATGTCATACACACCCCCACGGCATTTTAATAAATGAATACCAATCACTTACCCCAGCCAAACAGCGTGAATCCCCACAGGTATTTTTTATCTGAGAAAAAGGCCATGAAGATGAGGCTGTGCAGGTAGAGTCCTTCCACCAGGATCCAATAATAATTGGTCGTCAGGAAGTAGAGGAAGAAAGTTACAACTATTTTGCATCCCACCTAATGAAGGAAATGAATGAAGAAATAAACCACATTAGCTAGAATAAAGAAGCGTTCTCTAGAAAATAACAGCATTCTCATTCACTAAATTTGAAACAGATCTGAATATTTTGCAGTACACATAGTATTCTAAATCTACAATAATGGCCTCACTTTAATATTTTGGGATTAAAAAAATTTTATATCAGCAAACAAAGTTTTAAAATGATTTAATATTTTGAATACTATTTTAATGGTTTGATAATTTTTTTTAATATATACGACACAAAAATATTAAATCAAGGCTTTTGTTGAAAGTAGCATTTCCTATCTCGTGTGAATTGCAATTCACAAAATAATATGTGGTACAAAGTACTTACTGGGTTATCATATAAAATGTAGCTTTACAACAATGTGATCTGACTATACAAACAATGTCCGTATGACACTAGTAAATAATATTATCTGACAATAGACAGATACTACACCCTCCCAATGAATCCCCTTACGGACCAAACTTCTGGAATAAAAGGGAATCATGACATGTCACACATGTCATGTGTCCTTAAGGGGTTAATAGAATGTTTTCTAAAAACGTAGCACGTAAGATATTTGTAAGAGGTAAAAAAATATATTTTTTATATATTTCTTTTCACATTTCCAGAGCGAGAGAACGACATATCTCTAACTGTGCAAGTCGATAACATCAAAATTCACTCTCCTTGTACCAAAATAATAAAACATTCCCTCTCTGACCCTGCCTGACTACTAAAATGCAGAATTCTATATAGTTCATGAGATAGATGGGAGGGCAGAGTGTTGCAGGTTCTCCCATATGCAGAGCAACTGAATGTACCTCTTTGCTGCATCTCTAGTAAACGATTAAGAATAATTTAGATATGTAATTTGCTTACGTGGTCTGTTACACATTAGGTAATATTGATGAATTTATTATATTTAAGGGATATATTGTCCATTCAGACCAGGATGATTCATGTTTTAAATGAGAACAATATTTTAACACGTATATATACAACATATAGATACTTCTACAATCATAATGACATGTATCCTTCGTATATATAATGTCTCTATACAATGTGATGTCTCTGTTTATCTTAAATCTATATTCTATACCTTATTATAATATGTATGATATGCGTTACAAGGCAATTAGGGAAAATATTAACTTAAAGAGTGGAAAAACAGTATACAAATTCGAAAAAAAATGTTTTTAGTGAATAGTTTATATGGCACTGCTGTCTACGATGAGGTAGGTGCACTATTTTGGCTCCAACAAGTCCACGCTGACTCTATCTCCACCTTATTCACTAGGAACTCTACTGGATTAAGATCTGTGGGTGTAAGTTTTATGACATTATATGACATTATACAGGAATAATGAATTTAAAAATGAATGGACTGTGACCATAAATAGGTACATATGGGAAGCAGTAATGCCGAGGTGTGCTGAGGCATTGGCTTAATGTGGCTTCCCTTTCATTAATACACCCCCAACAGCAGCTGGTGTAACGGACACAAAACAAAACAGATTCATGGATTACAATCAGAATATCCCATCTACATCCTGCAGAATAAATCAAGATTTCTCCGACATATGACATTTTGTAAGCCTTTAGTAGTCCAGTTTTGGTGATCGTGTGCCTATTCCATCTTTGATGTCTTGCTTGTACATGACAGAACTAGGACCTGGTCTTCTGTTGCTCTAGGTCATTATCTTTGAGGTTTGACACACTCTGCATTCATAGATGACCTGCTCTAATCCTCTATTGTAAATTATTTGAACACCAGTGCATTGAAAGAGTCTGACCATTGTCCCCCACCCTCTCTAATTAACAAGGCTATTTTTCCTGCAGAACAATTGTCCATTTGCAGTTTTGTATTGCACTATTTTCTGTGAGCCAGACAGACTGTATTAAAATATTTGTAGGTCATGTCATCAGCCCTTCCAAAATAGCTGAGATCTTGGGTTCTCCCATTTCCGTTGTCCAATGTAATGACAGTTGCTTTGAGCATTTCTACATGATTTTGTAGCTTCATATTTCAATGTTTGGAGTCTGTGTGAATTCCTTCAATAAAGCAGCCCCTGGGTATTTGTATACATTTTAGGAACTATTTGTAGAAATAACTGAGATACATATCTGTATAATAGTGATCAAGAATTAAAAAAAAATCCTTGCCAAGTATAGACTGCTTTGTAAATTCTGCCTGAGCTTTGCAGATTATGTGAACATTTTACTAATGATGTTCCACCTATTTAATATGGGATAACAACCTTGAAAAACAGCATTTTATTTTTTGCAGCTCATTTACCTGTCGTTCAGCCGTAGAGATGATCTCTCCTTTAAGCCAAATTAGACTCAAATTAGACTCAATTTGGGTGAAACCAGGTGAATAAGCAGCAGATTATGTTTTTAGTTGTTTTATACGTTATAATGACAAGAATTAACAGACTCTTTCCAGACTCACTGTTCCTCCATTTATGCTCTAAAAACCAAGGAGTGTAAAGAATGACCTACAGACATTTCCTGGCACAGAATTAACCGGTGTGACGTACGGTTTATTTCTGAATTTTCTGATGTGAAAATAATTCCTAAGCAATGGCTTTGCATTGGATATTTTAACCGGAAAACCTGAGATATTACACAACCGAATTCGGAAATATTTGGCTATAACTCACAAAGTAAGCTTTTTCTTCTGGAGGGTCATCGGCAAATGCCTTGAAGTCTTCTTCAGGAATCAGCTCCATCTCTTCAATAGCAGATCCAGAGTATAAGACGGCATCTTTAACAAAGATACTGGCAGCTCTCAGCATGAAGGAAACAAACAGATGCATGTGGATGTAGTTCCTTGTGCAGTGTAATCGTCTGATTACAGATTAAACAAGACAAAAAAGACAGCAAAACAAAAACATTAAAACAATATCAACGTTTATAAATGCATACTATCACAGCACTATCACCGTGTTGTCCTCAAAAAAACTAAACAGCAGCAAAGTTAAACAGGTTGAGATAATTGGCTAATTAAACAGTTCAGCCCAAGGGGATACAAGTTGTTAAACTCGGTTTGAAAGCTGGAATACATAATTAAATGGCATTAACTAAGGTTGGTGGACATTCTTCTAATGAGTGTTTCATCTGCCGCCAATGGTGATTGGTTTTGTACTTAACATGACCTGCGGAATTAGCATAGGCATTTCTTTAAAAAGAGATGATTGCTAATTATAGACATAGCTATACACCTGGAAAATAAGATTGAAGAAATAGATTTCAATAAAATTTTAAGGTTGTTTACATATTATCTCGTTTTTGGGGGGTGAAGGGATAACGATAGGGCCAGTACCGGTGAGATGATTAAATAATTGTACTATAACCATTGCTATCTGAAAATACATTTATAATTTTTTTTTTTTTATTTAAAAGCTTTATGCTGAACTCAGGGCCGGCCTTAGGCATTTGGGCGCCCTGTGCAAAAAATCTTCACAGCGCCCCCCCTTCCCGTCCCCCCCTCCCCCACTCCTTACCCCTTCCCACACACCCTGTCACACACACGCGCAGACAGTCACACACACACACGCGCAGACAGTCACACACACACACGCGCAGACAGTCACACACACACACGCGCAGACAGTCTCACACACACACACACACACACACACACAGGCAGACAGCCACACACACACTCACTAACAGACACAGACACACACTAACAGACACAGACACACACTAACAGACACAGACACACACTAACATACACACTAACAGACACACACTAACAGACACACACTAACAGACACACACTAACATACACACACACACTAACATACACACACACACACACTAACATACACACACACACACTAACAGACACACACTAACATACACTAACAGACACACACACTCACCCAAATGAACACATTTTTTAACATTTATTTAGACCCCCCCCCCAGCCTCCTTACCTTTGGGAATGCTGGGGGGGGGGGGGTTCTTCCTCCCTGGTGGTCCAGTGGCTGCTGGGCGGTCGGGCGGCGCTGGCGGCTGGCGAGGGAGCACTTCCTCTGAGCTGTATGCTCAGCTCCCTCGCGCGCCGCAGAGTGAGGCTGGGAGCCGGAATATGACGTCATATTCCGGCTCCCAGCCTCACTCTGCGGCGCGCGAGGGAGCTGAGCATACAGCTCAGAGGAAGCTCTCCAGTCTCTATCATATACATCTGATCCTTCATTTGGACAATACCCCTGACAGGGTGACAGGCGTGATTACCATCTCTCTTTTGTAAGTTCTCTACCACGTGCAAAATTTATCTTTGCCTTTTTTACTTCACCATATTTTGTATTTTTGCTATTCAATAGATTCCACGTTCACGATCAGCCATAAACAGGTTGTATTGTTTTGTACCACCCTCTACCTGTGTATATCACCCTTGGGGTTTTATACACGCTTTTGTGCATATTTTATATAGTGTGTGTGAGGTACACTTTTTGGGGGTGTGTCTTTCTAGTGTATCATATAGTAAGCTAATTTCTTTTGTCTGTAGCTCAGAGGAAGTGCTCCCTCGCCAGCCGCCCGCCAGCGCCGCCCGACCGCCCAGCAGCCAGGCATGTCTGTTAGCCGCAAGGCTAACAAGACATTTGCCTTGGGCATTTGGGGGCGGCTTTTTTGCCGCCCCCTGGAAAATGCCGCCCAAGGCAAATGTCTTGTTAGCATTGCGGCTAACAGACATGCCGTGTGAGCTATGCGGCCGCAGGGCGCCCCCTGCACCATGGCGCCCTGTGCGGCCGCACAGCTCGCACACCCCTAAGGCCGGCCCTGGGAACTTTATCTAGGTAAACCCACGTCTAGTTCTCTAGTAAGACTTTACCGATATAATGTCCTATGTTTTTCATTGGTTTTTTTTGTTTGTTTTTTTACAAATTTCTTGTGTGAAGTTCTTATGTTTAGATCTCATCTGTTTTACCCTGAGCAGGAAATGTGTTTACATTGTATCTACCTTATAGTTTATATTTAGGACAAATTAGCAAAATTGTTTAAAATAAAAAACAAAAAGATTTTAAAAAGCAAGATGTTGGTGTAAATGTTGATGTTTAATATTTACTTCTTTATATGATTTTAACAATAGCAAGTGTAACTGCTGCTTTGTGCAAAACAAAAGGTAAACACATTTATTTTGCAAACAAAACAAAACAAAACAAAGAAACAGCAGTCTTTTTTTACTTTCCTCTGTGTTGATAGGTCTGGGCAATCCAAGCTAATAAGGAGAAATCTATCAGTGAGTCATTTAACAGTCTTCAAATCATCACTCAAGTATCTTTTTATTAAACTACTCTCTCTCTACACAGCATGATGATTTACGATAATCAGCAAATACTGATAATAAAAAAAAAATTCTCTTATGAATCCAAGATTTCTAAAAATCTAAATGAAACCATTATGCCCTTACCTGAAGTATCCTAGAATAAGGACAGCTACAGTTAAGGATCCAAGGGAGATGGAATACCCGACAGTATAAATCAAATAAAGGCGGTCAAACACTTCCTGAAAGAGAAACTGTACAAATAAAATCAAGGTTAATGATGACAAAAAGACAGCCAACAAACAAGTTTAGAACCAAACTACCGAGATGAACTAAACAAGGGATTAGAATTAATGTTAGAAACAACTCGAGCCATCAAGTTCTCAGCCCTAAAACTGCTGTTCATCCAACAGAAGTAAAATCAATAAATTAATAAAAGTGGCAGAATCTTGAAATGATTTCGAGCTGGGCACGGTTAGGGGAAATAAAGCTTTCATGTCTCAAATTCACCAATGGAATGTTTGGTTTCATGTTCCCATTGTTAATAATGTCCATTTATTTCCTGCATTCGTTGAATGTGACGAAAAATCCCCACTAAGCAGAGATGGCCAGATCTGTATTATTCTATATTATTTACTCTGCTGTAGGAGAATCTGCGTACATTAATAATGTTCGCTTGTCCCTCATACAGTTCTGTTACTTAACCCCTTAAGGACAGAGCTTCAGAAGCTTGACTTACGCTTAATGACACAAGCAATTTTTGCATTTTCTTGCTGTTTGCGTTCAACTGCAATTTGCATCTCTCTCATTTATTGCACCGACACATATTATATACTGTTTTTTAAAGGACAGAAAGGGCTTTAATTTGATATAACATATATATATATAAATGCTTACTTATTATAAAAAAAATACAGAAAAATGCAAAAAAAAGAAAAATATTGTTTTTTTTTTTTTACAGTTTTTGCAATCATAATGTGTGCATAATTAGTGCAGGTTAAGGAAAGTAATTAAAAATACATTCATTTATTTGTTCTGATTTACAGAATATATAATGTGTCTGGGATTTTAAGTTTTTTTTGGTAGTTACAGGTCACAAAGCACAAGGAGTAAGATAAAATTTTAATGTGGAGCGATTTTAGAATTTGGTATGTTTGTCTTGTAAGCCTAATAGCCATAAAATAAAACAAAATTGCCACACAAAGTATATATTTATATAAAGTAGACATCACAGGCTATTTACCTAAGGTTGTTTTGACACTTTCTACGTAGCCATTTTACCGCCAACCTCTGCTAAATATTGGAGTAAAATTGTGTTTTTTGGGGGTTTTCGCACACAAACGTATAACAAAGAACTTCTCATGTGTATTTTGTAAAGTTGGTGTGTGCTATTCCTGTACAAAGTTTTATTATGTGTTCAGTTACTTCTGCTGAGTACAACGGTACCCCCATTGTATGTCTTTGGCACTATTTCGTGAAGCTACAGTGCCATATAGGAGACCTGTCCTTTTCAGTATTCACAGTAGAATTTTGAGAGACGGATTTAATGAGCCTATGCTTCCATTTGGGGTATTATAACAGTTTGACTGTTCAAAAACCCCCACAAAGGCCTACCATTTGTAAAAGTAGACACTCCACGGTATCTCATAAGGTGCATATTGTGCCTTAACATGCCCCCATTTTTTTACCATTACATGCCAAAGTATGTGGTAAAAAATAATTTTGTGCATTTTTTACATACGGATTGCATTTTTGCTGGGCATTTTGTATATTTCATATGTGCCACTAAGTTCAAACCCCCCAAATTATGCTCAGCTAAGTCTTCTGAGTAAAAGGACACCCCCATTGTATGTCTATGGCACTATTTCGTGAAGCTACAGTGCCATACAGGAGACCTGTCCTTTTCAGTATTCACAGTAGAATTTTGAGAGACGGATTTAATGAGCCTATGCTTCCATTTGGGGTATTATAACAATTTGACTGTTCAAAACCCCCCACAAAGGCCTACCATTTGTAAAAGTAGACACTCCAGGGTATATCATAAGGTGCATATTGTGCCTTAGCATGCCCCCATTTTTTCACCAATATATGCCAAAGTATGTGGTAAAAAATAATTTTGTGCATTTTTTGACATACGGATTGCATTTTTTCTGGGCATTTTGTATATTTCATATGTGCCACTAAGTTCAAAACCTCCAAATTATGCTCAGCTAAGTCTTCTGAGTAAAAAGACATCCCCAATGAATGTCTTTGGCACTATTTTGTGAAGCTACAGTGGCATATTGGAGACCAAGCCATATCAGTTTTTACAGAACTTTGAATTTTGACGCTGGGCCTATGTGCAATTTCCAAGCATCTTCGTAAGTTTTGAATTCAAACTACCCCACAAAGGCCTACCATTTCTTAAAGTAGACACCCCAGGGTATTTCAAAAGGCATATTTTGAACCTTAGCGTGGGATAATTTTTCCGCTAGCTTGTACCAGGTGTAGTGGTAATGAGCGTTTTTTCTGCCTTTTTGACACACAAAGTGAGTTTGCACAGTATATTTTGCAAACCTTATGTGTGCTACGACTGTATAATACTTCATATGTTGCTCAGCTATGTCAGCTGAGTATAAAAATACCCCCGTATGTACCTTTGCCAGGTATAAGTGGACATCGGAGGGGCACATTTGGGGCACAGCCATTCCATTTTTTTTCAAACTTTAAATTTTTACGCTGTGCCCATGTCCCATTTTAGAGTATTTTACCAGGCTATATAATCCAAATACCCCATAAAGCCATACCATTTCTTAAAGAAGACATCCCAGGGTATTTCAAAAGGCATATTTTGAACCTTAGTGTGGGATCATTTTTCCGCTAGCTTGTACCAGGTGTAGTGGTAATAAGCGTTTTTTCTGCCTTTTTGACACACAAAGTGAGTTTGCACAGTATATCTTGCAAACCTTATGTGTACCACCACTCTATAATACTTTATATGTTGCTCAGCTATGTCGGCTGAGTACAAAAATACCCCCGTATGTACCTTTGCCAGGTATATGTGGACATCGGAGGGGCACATTTGGGACACAGCCATTCCATTTTTTTTTCAAACTTTAAATTTTTACGCTGTGCCCATGTCCCATTTTAGAGTATTTTAACAGGCTATATAATCCAAATACCCCATAAAGCCATACCATTTCTTAAAGAAGACATCCCAGGGTATTTCAAAAGGCATATTTTGAACCTTAGCGTGGGATCATTTTTCCGCTAGCTTGTACCAGGTGTAGTGGTAATGAGCGTTATTAAATAAATTTTTTAACTTTTTAAAACTTTTTTACTTTTTAAAACTATTTTTTAAACTTTTGTTTTGCTTATTCATTTTTTTTAAGTTTCCTAAACTTTCGTAAAACTTTTTTTTACAGATTTAACATTTTTCTAAGCTTTTTCTTTTACCGTTAACCCCTAACTAGCAGTAAGCAGCACTAACAGTAAATTCCCCATTTTCCCATAACTCCCACCCACCCCAGCTAGCAAAATATTTAATTATACAATATTTAAATTAGTTAATTAAATTAATTTAACCCCTGAGGGTTAAAAAATAAATAAAAGTTAATCGTCAGGGGTTAAAAAAATTAGATCACAGTATAATACTGTGATCTGTATTTTGATCACTGTAGGTAGTGATAGACTGGCAGGGAAGGGGTTAATTTTTATTTGGACTGGGTAAAGGGTTTATTTTTTTTTTATTTTTTACTTAAACGTTATTAAAACTTTTTTTTAACTTAATTTTTTAACTTTTTAAAGCTTATTTTAAAACTTTTTTTAACGTTAACCCCTAGTTAGCCTAACACTAAATCCCCCAATTCCCCACTAACTTCCACCCTCCCCAGCTAGCTAAATTTATCATTTTAAAATATTTAAATTAATTAATAAAATAAATTTAACCCCTGAGGGTTAAAAAAAAAAAGAATTAACCCTCAGGGGTTAAAAACAAAATCAGATCATATTAAAATGTAATCCCTGCCAATTGATCACTGTAGTCAGTGATCAATTGGCAGGGAAGGGGTTAATTTTTTATTAAAATGGTAAAGGGGGGTAAAGGGGGGTGGGATTTTAAATAAACTTTATTTTTTTTTCCACCAGGGGGCAGGATCAGCACTGATCCGTCTCCCTGCACTTCACACTGAACCCGGAAGTGCAGGGAGGCGGAAGGTAAGTATACAGAGCACATGTGCCCGCTCTGGCATGCTGTCAGAGCGGGCACATGTACTGGGACAGCCCGATCCGGTGCTCCCGGTCTGCCTCTAATGCAGAGGCAGACCGGAGCACCATTAACCCCACGATCGCCGCGATTGCGGCGATCTGGGGTTAATTTTACCGCGTGACGGACGAGGTCCGTCATCCGTCGTTAAGGGTATCCCCTGGATGACGGACCTCGTCCGTCACCCGTCGTGAAGGGGTTAACAGGTCAGCAGCTATTAGCCATTTATCTTTTAGTAAAATTCTATTATTTCTTCTCTAACACACTCTTTTTAGTATGAACAAATGCAAGTTTTGTAAGAAATATGTAAGATCGCCCCCAACTTTGGAACCTGTTCGGACTTTCTTATTACATAGACTGTTCACTCGGGGATCTGCTCAGTTTTAAACCCTCATTGCTTAATAAATATATATCATTTGTATCACCTGGCATTTTAAGTCCAAGGGGGGTCGGACTTGATGGTATTTAGTCTTTTTTTAACCTAGACCTTTACGTAACTATGCATTATGTGAAACAGCACCAATTTGAGTATTTTTCAAGTTTTCCATTCTTAAAAAGGGTAGCACTGTGTTATGTTAGGTGTAATATTGGCTGTAATAACATGTTAGTTTACTTTGTTATTATTATTATTATTATTATTATTATTAATATTATTATTATCGGTATTTATATAGCGCCAACTAATTCTGCAGCACTTTACAATATTATGAAAGGGGTATATTTACAATAAATGAGACACAGGAACAATAGGCAGATGAAGGCCCTGCTCAAACGAGCTGACAGTCTAGAGGAGGTTTGTTACTCAGTTTCCAACTCAGATACACAATGTTTGTATATATCCTACAATATACTCTATACCATTAAACACAGCGACAAACCAAGTGTCAATCTTCTGTAGTCACTGGGTTTCATCAACGACAAGACTCACGATTAGAGGAAGTCATTTCTGTCTCCCAATATGAGACGTTGTAATGGATACAGAAGGCTGGGACATTGTAAGAGTATGAGAACAGGATGCTGTGCATTCTATGAGGACAATATGACCTTGACCAAGAGATATATTTCTTTAAAATGGGTCCCTTGAGGGTACTTCCTTACAAGAAACTACAAACATCCCGCAATTATTTGTGTCTGGCGAGATTAGGGAAGAGACACACAATGTTTTTTGTCTGTGTGGTGAAGATATCTTGTCCAGCCGTATATCACACACATTCAAATCGAGTAGATAGGTTTCCTGTTTGCTACAGTTTGATTACATTAAACATAAGAAATGGCACATTCTGGGACAGTTGTATCTCTAGAACATAAAAATGGCTGAAATCTCTGGGGACATAGAAAACTCTGACTCATTATCTGAATTAACATCATGAGATAATCACATGACAAATACAAATGTAAATCTATGGATACAAAAGACAGATTTAGATTTAATTCAGAACTGTTAACTTTTTATAAGAGAAGGGTAGTAGATACCTGGAATATTCTTCCAGTGGGAGCAGTAACGGTGATATAGAAAGGGTAGTAGGTACCTGGAATAGCCTTCCAGTGGGAGCAGTAACAGTAATATAGAAAGGGTAGAAGATACCTGGAATAGAATTCCAGTGGGAGCAGTAACAGTGATATAGAAAGGGTAGTAGATACCTGGAATAGCGTTCCAGTGGGAGCAGTAACAGTGATATAGAAAGGGTAGTAGATACCTGGAATAGCCTTCCAGTGGGAGCAGTAACAGTGATATAGACAGGGTAGTAGATTCCTGGAAGAGCCTTCCAGTGGGAGCAGTAACAGTGATATAGAAAGGGCAGTAGATACCTGGACTAGCCTTCCAGTGGGAGCAGTAACAGTGATATAGAAAGGGTAGTAGATACCTGGAATAGCCTTCCAGTGGGAGCAATAACAGTGATATAGAAAGGGTAGTAGATACCTGGAATAGCTCCCACCCTACCTGAGCAGAATGCTCTCCTCGGCTGTTCCCACCTCCTATAACCTCCGATCCAGTACCAGCATTTTATTTAGTCTACCTCAATACAAAAAGAAAACAGCCCGATCCTCCTTCTCCTACAGAGCGCCGCAATTATGGAACGACCTCCCATACACTTTCAAATCTTCCCCAGGACTAAAGTCCTCTAAGCGATCCCTCGCTACATACCTCAAAACAGAATGCACCTGTCATGGTTGATTATATATTTCCTACCTGTTCTGTGTTAAATTTTGTATATATTGTGTATTAATATTGTTTTTGTATTTTATTGTACACTAACTGTATCAATGCAATGTTCTGTGGACGCAGGACATACTTGCAAACAAGAGAAATCTCAATGTATCTTTCCTGGTAAAATATTTTATAAATAAATAAATAAAACTCCAATTATGGACAGCTACCTTTTAAAATGAACACAAATGTGATTTTATTTGAAAATAAAATAAATCACCATATTAATCTTCAGTTTTTTTTCCAGTCGATAAACTGGTCAGATAATGGAAATTTTACTGAAAATCGCCAGTGATTTCCCTTAAATAGGGTGATTGCAAGAAATCACTGTAAACTATATGAATCTAGTTATTTTTTTTTTTTTATATAAAATTCACCTTAAAGCTACGAGTGGAATTATTTGTGCTTGAAATACAGAATTGCTCTATTGCTCATATATTTTATATTTTTGTAGACTCCACATGTCCTTTATAATTCCTCAGGTTTTGCAATAAAAATCGTTTCATCTCAACAGAGAGATTATTTTAGGTCCTGGCAGGTGCCTCCACTATTCCAGCCCGCAAAGGACGTGTAGCGACAGTTGTTTTAATTTAATCTATGGCGTAGTTCTTATTTTGATTCACAGCTCAGAAGAAAACCTTGATTGGAAACTGCAGGCATCTAAACTCTCGCTAGCATGGAATAAGTCATCGACTTGTCACTATTTTTGACTTCAGAAATCTTTTAGAGTTTCAGGCCTTTCCTTTGAAGTACAAAACTTTGAGGGGATTAAGGCAGTCGAGAAGCGTGAAATTGAAGCGTGTAATTGTATGATATGTCAAGGCAAAACGGTGTATTAAGCACTCATCTTCCGATGAAACAAACTTTTTTGGGGAGCTAAAAGATAACTGTAAGTTAGGTTTTATTCCTGTGGTTACACAAACTCAAACAAAATCAATGTGGCATTTTCAGAAACTGTTCATGAAGGCATTCAAGATGTCAAACTTCTCAAGAACATGTTTTTCAAAGTTTTATTTTTTTTATTTTGCCGGCACTGGAAGACATTAGCTACAGTAAAGTAAAACCACAATACCTGAAACAAGACAATAAAAGGGAGATTGAATGGCATAAACTAAAATAAGCCTCTAATGTCTTGTATGACCTTTCTATAGGAAAGGTTACGAGATAATATGAGAGTTCTTGTTTTCCCTTTGGACATTTGGCATATTGCTTTATCGAGTGCCCTGTTTAGCAGAAATTGACAACTTTATAAGTCTGTGACAGAAGCGATATTGAGCTGTATATAGGTATTAAATGTTTTTTTCTTTCTATAGTAATGTAGCTGGACTGGAAGATACAAACAGTAGCTTGGACATACATCTATAGAAAGAGGAGAAATGCCTGCGACGTCTGATGTTCCCCGTCTAAGAGCTGAATGAAGTGGAAAGTTTGAAAAGTGAGAGATATGTGAATTATTAGCTTTTGCGGAGATACAATTATATATCAGGGACAAATTAAATGGTAGCTCTTTTACTGCTAACCCATCAACTACTAGCCATTTATCTTTCCCATTCAATCTGCTTCTATGTCTCATCCATCTCCATTTTCTTGCCTCTCCTTAGAACGTCAGCGCTTTGTTGTTTTCTTCGCTTCCCTGATATAATGACCCCTCTCCTCTCTATTTCCACTTCTTCTCCATTATACCATCATTTCTCACTATTCTCCCTCTCGTGTCTATCTCGTCTCCTCGTCCATCCTACCTACGCTCTTCACTCTTGTCTCTCTTTCAATCTGCTGCAATTCATAATCTTTCCCCGTCCTTTCAGTCATTCCCTCCCATTGTCTTCTTCCTGTTTCTCCCCTGCCATCCTAACACTACACTTTACCCTGTACTAACAACCAACCTCACATTCTCCATTTTGTACCTTTTCCAGATCCATTATTTCTTACACCCTACCACCAAACCTCTAATCCTCAATCTTCATTCTCTGCTTCATACTACTCCTCCACCTAGTTTTTTCCCTTTCTTCAATACCATTCTTTCTCTTTCTATCCTTAGCACATCCCCTTTACTTGTTGTTCCCTGCCTTCTCTCCTAAACGTTTTCTCGTCTTACTTTTTCTCGTCTTACTCTCAATAACCTTGTAACGTTGACACCAGACATTTTCCAATCAGTATGAGCACCTTGTAGATGAACGTCTCTGCTGCTATTTAGCGCTTGAGGGTCTGATTTCGACTTGTGCAATGTGGAGAAATTAATTTCGGCTGAACCACTTTGTCCACAAATGTATGCTTTTTTGGAGGGACAGCAGAATCTCGTGCATATGATCATCAGATCATCAGATGGATTACAATAGAAAGAAAATGGGCCAATCAGGGTATGAAAAATATATACATAATATAAATATATATGTAAATGTAATGCATATATTTAGCAGTAAACTGATTGGTGTATTTTCCTATTCGGTTCACAGATCAAGCGAGAAAAAGTAACCAACAGAGGGAAACCAGTTGGAACAGCAGAAAAATGTTTTTATATATTTGTTAAATATGTAATATATGAATATAGAATTGTTATACTGCTTCCCCTGTATGTCCATCTATTGGTAACTTCTAACGCTAAATCACAAATCAGATGAACATGCTCGTCCATTGTGTGGGTGGTTTGTTTTGTGATTAGTCTATGTGGTGGTTCAGAAATCAGGACCCATCTGTCTTCTTTCCTCCTATTTTAGAATGTTTATAACATTATATATTAATTTACAGATAATACCGCTGTACTCTACGCTTTCTAATATTTTTATACATTGACTCAGACATTGGCTTTACAGCATCATTGAGTGCTATTGCAATGGGTCCCAGTGACCTCAGATAGCGACCATGCAGCTAAGCCTTGTTTTGACAAGTTACATTTTTAGCTAAACAGTAAATTATATATAAGATGAACACTTTGTTTTACCCTTTGCCTGGTATCGTTGGAGAGGTACTTTGTGCACTCTGTGTAATTTGCCCAGGTCCGATTGTTACCTGGCACAAGTTCCCAACTCCCGTTCATGTCACACCGTCGATGGGCATGACCTATAGGAGAATTAAAATACAAAGGTTTTCCAATTAGCAGTAGAACATTTAACTAGTTAATTAGACCTTTATATGTAAGGAATCAATGTTATAAAATGTTATCCAACCACTGGTAATGGTGAAATTGAAGAGTGTGTTTGTAAGACATGTCAAGGCAAAATGGTGGCTTCCAGCTGACATTGAAATATTCTGGCTCTAAGAAAACCTTGCTAACACACTGTACTGACACCACTGTGTTTTATGGATTTCCCTCCCCTACGTATCAGTTGAGACATGCTCACTACATGGATATTCTGTTCATCCGTAAGCCCATTCTGCTTGTGACTGTTTCCTCACTATCACCAACCAGGCCATGATGGGAACATTTCTCAAATGAGGGTTAAATGGGGTGATGGTACTCTAAAAGGTAAATCACGAGATTATTATGTACTTTAGCCTGCTGCCCTGCCAACCTTTCATGGTTCTGAACAATATACCTCTTACTTTTGTTTTTATTTATTTTTTATTAAGTTACTTAAAATAGTTTTAGTATAACCCCTGGAATTGTGTAAAACTGAAAACAGTTCTGCAAATTTAGACTAAAATAACCAAATTAGTAAAAATGTCCCCAAATTAAGCTATTTTTCCAACTCTTAGGCTGCGTGACCTAAAGTGTGCAACTCCATTCTCATTCTATTGAATAACCCATGGATTGTGAGGAGTTGAGAAGATATGCCTCACCCCAATCCAAAACTCCCTTGCACATGCACTGAGTGTTGGAATAATCCTTCCCAAAATGTTTTTTTTTTTATTTTGCATGGTTGGTAACAGGACTATATAACAGTAGAAAGTACAGATATATTGCTCATTATTTGTTTTGTTATTTTCTTTTAACAATGTATCACAGCATCTTTACACAATACCTTGTGCATTTTACAGACAATGATTGCTACAGTTTGTGGAATTCCCTTTACACAGTTTGGAGAGTAACAATGACAAACAAGGCATGCAGGTTATATAAGCATTCAGGGTGCAATGAATGTGATGTAAATAATAAAATGCCCAATAAAAGATGATATTATTTAACTCAAGGTAGATAATAATTGGGTTAAAGTGCAGGAGACCAGCCATTACATGTGTGTTCTTTGTCTGGGATATGTGTTTATAAAGAAAGCATTGAAATTTATCACATTTTTAAGAATGTCTTTGGTCGAATGCTAAAATAACTAAATAGAAACTGGTTATTCACCAAGTAGGATATTCACCTGAAAATTGCATATTTAATCCAAAATAACCCAAACTGGAATTAGAAGTGTAGACGTCAGCTATGTTTTCAGGGTAACTATGGGTAAAATAATTCTAATTCCTTAGAATCCCCATCAATTATCAGCTTCTACTATGAGCCAAACCGCTAGATAGAGTATATATCACAGGATAGAGTGTCTCTAAATGCCTTTCAGTAGCTCGTTCAAACAAAACGAGCCACACACAGTGGATTATGGGTTTACAATGAATTTGTAGATGATCTACTTTCTGATACGATGTATTACGTTATTGATACATTTTATAGCAATGCGTCCAGTGAAATATTTAAAGAATTAAAGTGCACACAACCTATTTGCATGGAATGTCAACACTATAAATGTAAGTAAAGCTAAGCTAAATAAATGGAACCCATACAGCAAAAAAAAAAGGAAAATATTCAGGATTTCAATACCAGATTTGTCCTACTCTCTGATAAAAGCTAATGTCTGTTAGAATTTGGGGAGGTGTTTCCTTTCTGGTTACTGCAACTGCTACACCCACTGCGTGACTTTCTGGTGTGACCTGTCGTCCAAAGTAGCATTTGTTAATTATTCACCATGGATAATGAAGGCTATTCAGAGCTATGCATACACAGCCTTCCAGAACTATTTACCTTCCCAATTAAATTGTAATTAATTGAATTCCTATTGACTGGGAAGATCATTATTCCACAGATTGGTCTACATGTAACTAGAGTTACGGAGGTCTGATGAGAGCCCAGGAAACTTGATGGATAATGAAAATGAAAAATAAAAACTTAATAATAATATTATGGATGGCGGACGAAGGATTACTGTGTACTGTCTTTTAGTTAAAATGCAAGGATATTATAAATAATGTCATCATTTGATTAACACTGCATGCCCTTTCTTTATCTTCTTTTTAAATAAAAAGAAATAAAGAGATTTTTATTTTATTAAAACTAAGGCCTCCATTTATTGGCTAAGCTTTCCAAAGAATTTAATATTTTTGGGATAAACTTATAAAATTATTTAATATTATGAAAAATACTTTAAAGGGTTAATACAACCCTTTAGGAAAGTTAACGTTTTTGGACTTACATTGCCCTATTGACCATTGCCAAATAAAAGTGTTTAAACTTACCTGCAATTCAGGTTCGAAGCTACCAGCAGCAATCTCCCTTCTCCATCTGATATCAGCAGGGGCCTGGCATGGTCCAATCAGAGGCTTCTCACAGAGGCTTCTCTGATTGGACCGTTATGCCTGCTCATGTGCACAAGGTGATTGGAGTAATCCTTTAGCTTTGTAATATTTTGATATTTTCTATATATTTATATATTTGTTTTACATATTGAATATTATTTGCTATTTTAATATGTTGAAAAAAATTTTTTCGAAGCTTATCGAAAAATGTCAAATCGCGGCATAAGTTCTGTTAACTCTAAAAATGAACATTTTGGAGAGTGACAATTAAGACCGTCTCTGTATCGGTCTTTACACGCATATATTTACTTAAGGACTAAACCTCACTACAGAAGTAAGGTCTCTCCCGCTCACATACAACCGGGAGGAGAAAAAAAAACATTTATTGAAAAGGTATTACAAAAGGGATCAAAACTCACAGAAGCTGTGAAAATAAAAAATAAATGCAGCACTGTTTTTCCAATGCTTATTGTGTTTTCCGTATGATTGCTCTAACCTTGATCCTAAAAATATGATTAGAATAATTAACAATACAATAATTATATTGTATGAATTATGCATAAAATACACATTAACAATTGAGCGTAAATTCCCACTGCGTTCACTCTCCCCGTAGAATCTCTTTATTTTGGTATCTATACACTGGACGCATTTCTTTTATACCTTGGGCTTCAAGGTTTGTGTCATACTAAGGACTGCCTTGGGTATGTACCATTCCAATCATCTTTTTCTAAACTTAATTATTTTTATGGAATTCATTTTTCAATTCACAGAGAACATGTTAGACATTAAAACACACATTTTTGTTTTCATTATAATTCTTTTAACTATCTACCTGGTTTTCAGTTTTTACCTTTGTGGTTGAAGTCAAGGATGTATTCGGGGCAAGGAATGGACACCACGCTGCCTGGGGCACCTGCCGGCCAACAGACCACACCGTCCCACTCAGACAAACAAAACCCATCTACAAAAGATACACAAAACACAATAATTCAGTGCATGGGTGTTAGTGCGGACTCAGAAATAATTGGGGCAGATAGAAAACACGATAATTGTTTGCAGAACAGTTATAAAACCAGAATTTGATTTAGGAATGCCTCAAAAACAAAATTTCAGAACTAATTTTAACATACATTTTTCAGTAGTTCCTTAAATTCACTTCATGATCTGACTCCCCTGATGATTAACTTTGCTGAACAGTGAACAACATCCAAACAACACAAAAAGAGATAAAAAGAAACTCTATACTGTATAACGCTTCACAGCAGCAACAAATTGTTTCTGCCATTCACTTATTGCTTTAGTTAAAAACCCTTTTGGGAAATAAACACATTTTATAATGAAAGAATCATCCATTATCATTTTTGATTTTTTTCCCCTAACATAATTTTATTTTATAAAAATCACAACATGTTCTTTATACATTCATTGTACCATGTTTGGAAGCTACTAAAGTGAACTAAAATAATTAACATTTATTCACCTTTTTAATATTTTGAATGAGCACAGACATAAATTAATCTGCAGTGTTCTACCTTACTCCCAGTTGGGGATAAATTCCCAGCAGAACATTTGGACATTTTCCAACGCTATATTCTTTTTAGGACAATTAGATTTTGGCAGATCCTGTGTACTACAAAGTTTTTTCTGAATATAAAGAAGGTATAATATCTTTGCAAAAAGTATTCGGTAAAATCATATCGAATGCACTGGGGATTGGTTTGTAGAATATACTGAGATAGCCTGACCATGTTATTATGGTTTTATTGAATAGCAACAAGATAAGAAAGATTCTTCAATTTTTTTTTTATTTGAGGAAAAAGCAGCACATATTTGTCACCGATTGAACGAAATGTAAATAATATCTGAATTGAAGGTTCACAGCGTACTGTGACTGTCATCATACACATGATAAAAGCGACACGTCATTATGTCACGTATGTTGTAAACACAGTGATAACATAATTATAGAAAACAAAAATCTATAGCAAAAAAACAAACAAAAAACAATAATGGGAGCCCTAGCTGATCCTCACATTTGGTGTTGCATTCGATGAAATATAACTGAAATAAATGCACTTTTTGTTTTTGCAGATCAGAGCTTTTACAATGGCTTATTATAATGGCAATTTTTCCAGTCTTTTTTTTTTGAAGCGTGCTTTCTTTCTTTTGATAATAATTTCTTCCTCCTACTCAATTTTTATTTCTTTTTTTTTAAATTCATTGTTTATACAACAGAGCAGCCATTAAAAAGTACGATGAGAAATTGACATATGGAATTGTACATCCCATGTTGTAAGAAACAAAGAAAAACATCCTAAAAATACATCAACCAGCTTATCGGAAGAGTATTCCAGTTATTGCAGACCAGGGTCCATGGTACAACACTGATTAGAAGAACACAGGGCTAGCAGGTGGATCCCATCCCACATTGGTGTAAACACAAATTATCACCAAGTGGATTATACAAGAGCATTGAAGGCCCACATTTTTAAAATCAAATGCAAGTGAACCAAACTGAGGATGGAAAAGGATGGGTCAAAAGGGGAAAGCAGGGGTTCTCAATTCTTATTTCATTATTATATTCCCCATCTTGAAGCAGCCATTCTGCTGAACACTGCGTCCATGCCTGAGTTACAGCATGTTGAAGTGATACCAAGTTTACAGCAATTCTCAGATCCTCCAATGAGTTCCATGCGGGAGTCAGATTAGTCCTGGTTTCCAAAAAGGGATCCCCGGAAATCTCAAGACCAAGGTATCCTCCAATGCCTACTTGTCTCCTCAACCTCCCTTCCAAATAGCACTCTCTTTGGAGATTGGGGGGGCCGAGCCAAGAGTGTTTCAGGTAGCCTCCCCGTCAGGAACTCTAGGTGTAATATGAGTCCAGGTAAACCCCGGCTGCCCCTCAAGCCTCTCCGAAAGGCCAAGGCTTGGGAGCTTCTGTCACATCTTCTTTGATTTGCCTTGCTTGGGATACGTCTCCAAGCAGGGAAAATCTAGTCGGCTACGTCAGATTTATTACCAACGTGCCAACATAGGAACGGAGTGACGTCATGTCACTCTTTCGCTATGGGTGGAGAGCACATTGTAGACATCCCCTCCTCTAACAACAAAATATGAATATATTTAAATAAATAGGATAAAAACAATTAAACCTTTTATGTTTTGACAAAAACAGGAGTGACCAAGCATTGACAAAGATTTGTGGAACATGTACATTTTGTGGGAATACAAAAGATATATCTCTAAAAGAGGCACTCTAGACAATTATCCGGTCTACACTGCCCTCTCATTGCCCAAACACATACCTCCTCCCAACATTTAAAAAATACTTTTTCATTTTAGAGATGTGAGTGGGGGTGGTTTGGAGTCGGCGTGTGGCCAGAAGCGGGGCTGTTTGGAGAAATTTTAGGTGATTTACTAATAGTAATGTACACAACTAAATTGTATTCTAGAACAATGTATCTTATTTACAGACTGATTTTTAAACACAGTTAAGACACTTGACTTGTATTATTGCTGGGGATCTCTGTTATACACTCACACACACCAACAACATGAGAGGAACATTAGAAAAGAAAAGATGGACAGAGGGATTTGGGTCTGAAATAATGACAGTCCATCCTACATAGGGACACTCGGGAGTATGCAAACTGTATATACCAGTTTTATCAAGCCGTAGTGAGATACCTGAGTGGAATTGTTGTGTCATTATTAACCAGAAAGTGAAGCTTTTTGCAACTGTCATCCCTCATGGAGCCACCGCTAGCAGCAGTTCTAGTTGGGTCAATAGAGCCCTGGGGCGCCGTTCACAGAGCGTCCATGATTGAAACATCTTTACCTTGTTTATGAAGTCTCTGTACTAATGCCTTACTGCAAACAAAGAGCAGCGTGGTCCGTTTCACATGCACTGGGGACATTTCTAAAACTGAATGAGCAGGGACATTGCATGGTTTACAAGGAGACTGCTCAGCTTTTAGAACTTTGCTTTAATTTCTATTAGTGACAAGTGTATCGGAACTGGTGCATAAATGAAATACTCCTGACCACAGCTGTAGGAAGTAGAGGGCTGGTGGTGAGCACCAATGTACAGGTAATTTAGTTGGATAAGAAAGAAGGGATCCCCAGTCACCACAGTCTACCCGGTACTGTTTAACCAACAGGAATATCACCAAAAAAAAAGCGTCTTAAAGGAATTGTTCTTCTTGGTCATAATGCTTTAAAAAAAATGCATTTGAATAAGGAAATTCAAATTAAAACAACATGCTTTCCTGTAATTTCCTGACCTTTTAACATAAGTAAACTGTTTTACTTTTTCTTTTTGTGCAAAATTGCATATTTTTATACGTTAAAAGATGAGGTCTGGTTGCTCGGTCTGGGGTTTAAAGTGAAACACTGCACACGGACTCCAATCACCATGGCCACTTCAAATCACCGACATAGTCACGGTGCTTGAGATAACTCTTTAATCAAACAGCTCATCCTGTATAACTTGTCTGCTGCCATAAATTTAGTTACAGAGCGGTGAAAGGCAACTTGCATTAATACAATTATATTTGACTTTCTGAAAAAATCAAACCGACATTTTGATAGAACAATGCATCATTTTGTAAACAGAGCCACTTCCTTTTCAATAAATGAACCTAATTCAGAATTACAAGAAACATTTTTTTGAATTCACAGATTAAATACTTGCTATTCAGGCCAACGGCATCTGTCAGATGTAATTAACAGAACGATGATAAAATGCAGTGTTACTGCAAAATAGTCTATTTAAACAACAGTATCTTGGTTCTTGGAAAAAATATTCACATAAATGTTCTGTATTGTATCACTGCAAAAATATTTCAAATCCTGCCCTAAACGTATGATCATTTAGATGCCCAGACACTGCATCTGAATACTTGTTAAATAGATTTGTAATTTTCTATAATTTGGAGCTTAGTACCTGTCTCCAGAACTGAATACACATGCCTAAGCGTGCATCGCAATTATCATTAGAAAAAAATAAACTCGTTATTCTATATATCATATTTACCTTAACTCACTTCGTTCAGTAAAGTCTAATAGATTCAGTTACAATGTATTCAATAATAATTTGAGTTGGGGTCAAACGAAAGTCAAACATTCATATGGTTTCTATATGAGAACCACGTGACAATCAGCGCACGGAAACATTTCTCTAAAAATATTAACCATCTTATCACCAAAAGCAGCAAAATAAAAGGTCACTTTTATTGGCTAAACACTGACACTGTAGTCCGGAGAGTTTGAGGAAAACCACAATTTCAAAAATGTTAAAAATATAGTTAAACATTTCTCTAAAATTATTTTTTTTTTCAGAAAATGTTATTAAAGGTGTTTCATTTTTTTGGTCCTTTTGCCACTAGTAGACCTTCAGAAACAAGAACATTCGTGACAAATAATATGCAATGAGTATAACTCATTTACCTTTCTTTAAAACGGTATATTTGTAATAATTGGTGTGGATAATTCCCTCCACTTCCTATTACATAATTACAGATAAGGGGATAGGTAGGGCTAATACGTGTAATATTATTTTTATTGTTTTGGTATATATATATATATATATATATATATATTTATTATATATATATTGGTACTTGTATTTGAGATAGACCGACAGACAAATATAGATATACACACACAGATGTAATATATACTTCGTGGACCTTATAAGTTACTCACCACTGCAAGTCATATCGGACTCACCAGGTGTGAATCTCTAGCCAAGGCTAAACTAGCCTATGAGAAGGAGCAAATGGACATTTTGAGCCCTGGTATATATATATATATATATATATATATATATATATATATACAGTAAGCTCGGCATCCCCCAATTACTGGTAGGTTCCTTACATTAAGGACTTATGGATTGGATATCAGGATATAAAGCCTATGGGACAGAGAAGGCATATTTGATAGACCCTACTCAGTTAATTAGTACCCCTACACCTTACAGTGTATGAAATGGAGGGAGCTTAACTTATCAGCCAAACCTTTAAAACCATTTGCCTAATATCGTGTAGGTCCCCCTCGTGCTGCCAAAATAGCTCTGATGCATTGAGGCATGGACTCCACAAGACCTCTGAATGTGTCCTGTGGTATTTGGCACCAAGATATTAGCAGCAGATCCCTCAAGTCCTGCAAGTTGTGAGGAGGGGTCTTCATGGATCGGATTTGTTGTTCCAGCACATCGCACAAATGTTCAATCAGGTTGAGATGTGGGGAATTTGGAGATCAAGGCAACACCTTGAACTCGTTGTCATGTTCCCCAAACCATTCCTGAAAACAATTTTTGCAGTGTGGCAGGATGCATTAACCCGCTGAAAGAGGTCACTGTTATCAGGGAACACCTTTTCCATAAAGGGGTGGTACGTGGCACACGAATGCCAGGACACAAGGTTTCCCAGCAAAACATTGCTTTCTTCTCATTGTGCACCCAGTTGCCATCTCTTCCCCAGATAAACAACACACACGCACTCAGCCATACACCTGATCTAAAAGAAAATGTGATTCATCAGACCTGACAACCTTCTTGCATTGTTCCATGATCCAGTTCTGATTCTCATGTTCCCTTTGAAGGTGTTTTTGTAGCAGGACAGGGGCACTCTGGCAGGTCTGTGGTTACGCAGCCCCATATACAGCAAACTGCGACGCACTGTGTGTTCTGACACCTTTCTATCATGGCCAGAATTATGTTTTTCAGCAATTTGAGCCATAGTAGCTCTTCTAAGCGATCGGACCAGACAGGCTAGCCATCACTCCCCTCGTCAATCATGAGCCTTGTGACCCGATGAACCCGATGATGCTTCAATGGTTGTCCTTCACTATTTGGCCCTTGTCAAAGGCACTCACATCTTTTTACCTGCCCATTTTTTTTTGCTTCCAATACATGAAATTCAAGAACTGACTGTTCATTTAATGTCTAATATCCTCCCCATCGATAGGTGGCATTGTAACAATATAACGGTTGTGGCTGATCAGTGTATATATCACACATCCCCTGTTTAATGTGTTTCTTTGGGGATGGGGGTCCATGTCACAGTTCATTTCCGTCTTACATGGACCCGTTATATACCATAAAATAAGGTTTTATCTCGTCATTGATTGCAGGGGGGATTAGGGGGATTAGGGGGATTAGGCAACCAACATCTGAAAGCTAGTGATGGCTAATTAATAGTTGAACACACTTTCCTCTGATGTAGCTTCTTCCTTAGCGAGTTCCAGAACCCTGTTTATCAGTGTTCGTATCCAAGTCACCATGTGCTTTAGCCTAGTCCTGATTTACCCTTATTATTTATTTAAACTTGGTCACTGAAAAGGTTAAGTAGTACAAAACACCTAACAGAAATTTATGGTAAACGCTACATACATACAGAAAAGGACTCAATATAAATATTATAAGTAATAAAACAAGTATGATTATTTACCGTTTAATTGGATTATAAAAATCCTAAATTATATTTCTGGGAAACCATTAGGGATACACATTGCTGCAATTAGATTTCACTTAGCAAAGTAGCTTACTTGACAAAATTGTCGCCATTCTTTGACATTATTAGCAGCCCGGACAAATTGGAGCCCAGACAAATTATATTATTTTAAGCGTAATTCGAGGTTAATAGTAATTTCAGTGAAAATACTGTATGTATCATAGAAAAAGGATAATAATGTGTTTCTAAAGTAGGATGAATGAGCTGCAGAAAGCAGGAAACAGGAATGAGAAAAATGTGTCTCAGTGGGGATCGCTAAACTTCATACACAAACAGTATATATACCGAACAAAAACAAACAACTTTCTGGTGACCCGCTCTATAACAGGACTTTACAAAGGGCAAGAGTTCTTTATGAGACATCATGAAAAAGTACCTTCCCTACAGCAGAGGAAGAGTGTTCTTGTTTATACAGTAAGAATAAAAAGAATATATAGAATTCTCTACCTAGATACATCGTGTCAGCAGATTAATTCTTTATCAAATGTAATAATAGACTTTCAAAATATCAGGCTGTTTTTTGGTAAAACAAAATATCATGGTCAACAGCGTTTTGACCAAGGAGATATCTGATTGCTCATTTGGAGTCAAGAAAAAATGTTTCTTCTTATTTGAGACCCAATTGGAAACTTATCAAATCTCAGTGAAAAAGGTATACGGGACATAGTCACAGATATCTGCCAAAATTCAGTTACCAGGTTTATATGTCATAGTTACAGAGGTAATGAAAAGGTAACCCCGAGCTGGCTGAAGTGATCTGAGAGGAGATGTTTAAAAAATACAGTAAACAGTTTATGAAATCCATTCTGATTCCAGGTTGTAAGAATGCAAAATATGGAAATGTTCGAAGGAGGTACATACCTAAAAGGGTTACTCCAACTACCATGTCCACGTACTAAGTAAGTGATATTTGCACATTTGTACCAGGGGATAACTACACCCTTGACGTTTGTGACTTAGGCCCCCAGAACTCTGTCACAGGCTCTCTGGTGTCAATTCTGTAAAAAAACGTACAGCTGCCATCAGTGTGCACAGCGCTTTGGCGAGAGATGTGGCCAGCTTCCTACCTGCAGACAGCACTGCGAAAGGTCAGATTATTCACTTTGACAGACTGCAGACTGCATTGGCCAAGCTCTGGGAAGGAGTGCCCGGTGATTTTAGCTTAGTTAAACTATATGTTTCCTATTAAGGGACTGAGCTAATTAGTAATGGGCAAAAAATGAAATTAAAACATTTTAAAATGGTTAATAACCCTTTGAATTAGATGTAATGATTCCAGCACAAGCACATCACACTTCTCCTAAACACTAAAATACGACATAATCAAACCATTCGGTTTTCCATAAAACAAAATGAAAATGAAAAATAATGATACAAATAATCAAAGAGCAATCAAGCTATTCCTGGAATATGGAAATTTAAATCATAAAATCCAGTATTGTCTGCTGTAAATAGCAACATATATAGTTTGACATAAAATAAGCTAATTATATTTGTGCTCATACGTGTGGAAGGTGTAAAGCTGTAATCCCCATCAATTTTTCCTGGGTAATAACATGTTATCACATAATAGCATATTCGTATTATAACACATTAATATATAATTATATAAATACAAATGTGTAAGATTTCGAGACCTGATAACAAAGGGTCACCGGGTGTTAATCTTCCTATATGTTACCATGCAATTATGTGTAATATTAAATGTAAATATTTTTAATCAATATAAATTGTAATGTCATTTCAACACATATATAGGCAGAAATAATGCAATTTGGAGCAACTGCATGAGTTCAGTGATAGCTTGTTGCCATCAATACAAGTCCTGCTATAATCCATTATTTTATGCAAACAATAAACACATTTACCCATTAAAATAATGTCACCGGGATTCGATTTTCACGACATGTGGATCAGGGGTGCGCAAAAGGTAGATCCCGAGATGTTGCAGAACTACAACTCCCATGATGCTCAGCATGCCTTTAGAATGACAATGCATCATGGAAGCTGTAGTTTTTAAATATCGGGGGATCTATCTGTTGGGCACCCCTCATGTGGATGATTTGGGAAATGTAGCTGAGGTTTTCATTCAGCAAATAGTTTCGACTTGTCTGCAGATCCCATTGAGTGCCCCAAAGCCCACAGATGGTTAACATTTTCTACAGTAACAGGCAAAACTTGTCTCTATATATCTCTTAAACATGGAGATTCGTTTTGGGCCAACCTGCATTTCAGCTGAATTTGAGCAATCAGTTGATTTGCGGAATTTATAAGTTGATCCTTTAACCAAACTAAGGGAAAATGCTCATAGCACTGTACTATAAAATATATACACACCGAATGGCCCATTTGTGAGCCTTTTTAGTTTTGATTCAGACCCTGAATTGGGATCTCTGTCCTGAAGTTCTGCTGAATCTTCTCTCCGCGAATAAGTCTAATAACTGTGGTGTTACAATATTAGCAGGTTATATAAGAGAATGGACAACAATCACTAAGGATGACAGTGCCTTACACATGTTTTAACTACCCCAGTCTTTGGCTAAGGATGCTGGGTAAAACATGCTCTTGCCTTTTTTTAAAAAAGATGGTGCAACTGGCATTTGTTTGTTTTTCTTTGGAGATTTTATTTTATTATTATTATTATTGTTTTATTAATTTATAAAGTGCCCTCACATAGCGCAGAGCAGTGTGCTGGTCCATCGCTGTTCTGACCAGAGTTGAGATATTCAATGATTAATACTAAGAGCCTATCAGGGTTATTCACTAAAGGGAGAACTTAAAATTAATTTCAAATTTAAGCCCAAAATAGCTGACCTACAGTTGCAAGAAAAAGTATGTGAACCCTTTGGAATGATATGGATTTCTGCACAAATTGGTCATAAAATGTGATCTGATCATCATCTAAGTCACAACAATAGACAATCACAGTCTGCTTAAACTAATAACACACAAAGAATGAAATGTTTTTTATTGAACACACCATGTAAACATTCACAGTGCAGGTGGAAAAAGTATGTGAACCCTTGGATTTAATAACTGGTTGAACCTCCTTTGGCAGCAATAACTTCAACCAAACGTTTCCTGTAGTTGCAGATCAGACGTGCACAACGGTCAGGAGTAATTCTTGACCATTCCTCTTTACAGAACTGTTTCAGTTCAGCAATATTCTTGGGATGTCTGGTGTGAATCACTTTCTTGAGGTCATGCCACAGCATCTCAATCGGGTTGAGGTCAGGACTCTGACTGGGCCACTTCAGAAGGTGTATTTTCTTCTGTTAAAGCGATTCTGTTGTTGATTTACTTCTATGCTTTGGGTCATTGTCCTGTTGCAACACCCATCTTCTGTTGAGCTTCAGCTGGTAGAGAGATGGCCTTAAGTTCTCCTGCAAAATGTCTTGATACACTTGGGAATTAATTTTTCCTTCGATGATAGCAATCCGTCCAGGCCCAGACGCAGCAAAGCAGCCCCAAACCATGATGCCCCCACCACCATACTTCACAGTTGGGATGAGGTTTTGATGTTGGTGTGCTGTGCCTCTTTTTCGCCACACATAGTGTTGTGTGTTTCTTCCAAACAACTCAACTTTGGTTTCATCTGTCCACAGAATATTTTGCCAGTACTGCTGTGGAACATCCAGGTGCTCTTGTGCAAACTGTAAACATGCAGCAATGTTTTGTTTGGACAGCAGTGGCTTCCTCTGTGGTATCCTCCCATGAAATCCATTCTTGTTTAGTGTTTTACGTATTGTAGATCGCTAACAGGGATGTTACCATTTGCCAGTGACTTTTGTAAGTCTTTAGCTGACACTCTAGGATTCTTCTTCACCTCATTGAGCAGTCTGCGCTGTGCTCTTGCAGTCATCTTTACAGGACGGCCACTCCTAGGGAGAGTAGCAGCAGTGCTGAACTTTCTCCATTTATAGACAATTTTCTTACCGTGGACTGATGAACAGCAAGGCTTTTGGAGATACTTTTATAACCCTTTCCAGCTTTATGCAAGTCAACAATTCTTAATCGTAGGTCTTCTGAGAGCTCTTTTGTGCGAGGCATCATTCACATCAGGCAATGCTTCTTGTGAAAAGCAAACCCAGAACTGGTGTGTGTTTCTTATAGGGCAGCTGTAACCAACACCTCCAATCTCATCTCATTGATTGGACTCCAGTTGGCTGACATCTCACTCCAATTAGCTCTTGGAGATGTCACTAGTCTAGGGGTTCACATACTTTTTCCACCTGCACTGTAGATGTTTACATGGTGTGTTCAATAAAAACATGGCAACATTTCATTCTTTGTGTGTTATTAGTTTAAGCAGACTGTGACTGTGACTGTGTTGTGACTTGGATGATGATCAGATCACATTTTATGACCAATTTGTGCAGAAATCCATATCATTCCAAAGGGTTCACATACTTTTTCTTGCAACTGTAGAAAAGTTCTCCGAGCAGTCAGCAATGCTTCCACTTTGTCTAATGTGGTCTTGATTTTGAAATCTACCTTGACTTCACTCTAATTTCTCACTTTCATGAATTAGGCTGCCGTGGTCATCCTGCGATCACATTACACATTGCTCTCTGATGGTGTTGGACAGCAGTAACCGAGGGTTCTAGACAGTGCTGGATAATGCCATGCTCTTATCATTGGCAACAGCCAATCAGAACACAATATGAACCGCACATTACCTCTGAGATATCCATGGGGCACAATGTTCTTTGGACTCCTTGACAATGCTGTGTGCTCAATGTGCCAAAGGAAAAGCAAACATTTCTAAAAATGGTTTAATATATTTTTTTTAATTAAAAAAAACACAAAGTATGAGGCATGCCTTATTATGGGTGTGATTTAAATTTTATCATGTTCACCACAACTTGGAAACAGTGGCAATCACACAAGGCGTCGGGAAGACTGGAGAAACGTGTCACACAGACACATGTTGAAATGCACTCACACTGTACGAGAGATTAATTTCAGGACATTTCAGCACACACTGCTATGCTTTGTCAGTGCTAAGTATGTGGGCAGCCCCGGTGGAATGTGGCTCCCCATTCAGACATGGTGTCTGTAGCAGAGATCCAATACTCCAAGTGCTCTCAGGTTGGAATAGAAATGCTGCTTCAGTGATTATAGTCCATCTCCCCAAGCACTAGATGACACTAAGTCAAGGGGAGAAGAACATGACAGGAAAAAGGGGTAAGAGGAAGGCACATCCAACCTGGACAATCAACACATTCAATCCAATACACATGCCCAAATCTTATGGAGAAACATATAAGCACTCCTAACAACACAATATAAAAAAACATAAAGGGTCTCTGGGCATGGAGATTGTGCTGTAACACAACAAAGCCCCTCACCCACAGAGACAATAGACACTTTTAGGGGCTCCTGGGACCAGGCCCATAGTCTAGGGGTAGAAGGCTAGCCTTTACACCGCTCCAGGGGGCTGTGTCATGGGAGATTCAGTCACAGTGTCAGTGATGCAAATTGTGTTACTTGTAGACTTGGAGATTCAGATTGCTCAGGTTCAAAATTCCGCAGAATTTAGACCAATTATGTGTCATTTGAGTTCTTCACACTGAAGAAATTTTGAAAATCAGAACCATGTCATCTGAGAAGCCGCAAGAAATGTTTGTGAGTAGTTTTTTACGTTTTTGTTAAACACCTCTTTCCCTTTGTTTTAGGATTTCTCCAGCAATTTTCATATCAACTTAGAACGTTTCAAATGTAACCGAAATGGTGCCCAATGTCTGACACTGCATTCTCAATGTAACATTTGCAATTAAACTGTAGCAATTACTTGTTCCAATAAACAGATTGAGCTGTAGGCTACAAACGGCAACAACCCGTTCTATGGAGGAAGCTGCTTAGATAGTATTTATTATGCTTGATAAATCTGTAGGCAGTGATGTTGATGTATTTATAGAATGGATTTATATAGAATCACCGAGGATGTGCCTTAGGGTCTCTGTCTGTTCGTAATTAATTTATAACATTCCCCAGGATCGTCTCTGGTTGCAGTTCCAGCAGTAGACCAGATGACATTATCACTTATTGTTTTAAGTGGACACAATCACTTTAGTTTCGGCTCAGTAAAGTGCAGACTAGCTTTTCTGGTGCAGTTGTTCCATAGATCAGAATGTAGAAAAATAAATACCAAGATTTCACAGCAGAATGCAAGTCTGTGCTACGAATATGATCATAAAACAAAATTCACCAATTACTTATAATTTCTGTACAGTAAAAGCAAACAGCTTTACATGGGGCATATTCTAGACTTATGCACTGCGAGATTTTTCAATTCTGTAAATGAACTTTTATGAGTTTTTTTTCCCAAATCAGCTATTTCGGTCCTCGTTTTGGTTTTTATGTTGCATTTATGTTTCATTTCACTACGATGTGCCATTAATGAAGTAGACATTTACAGCCTGTAGTCCAAACCCAGCCCCAAACCATGTATTGTTTTATAAGAATCTCTGATTAAAGCTACTAAATAGCGATCCTCATTTAAAATGCAACATGTAATGCCCTATTTGCAAATTCCACTCACTTAACGTCAGGTAACCAAGTTTCTCATTTGGAAAAGAAAAAAAAGATCAGCTGAATAGCTTTTGATTTAGTAATGGTTTTGAATAAATAAACAGTGATTGCCGTGCTGATTAAGATGTGTTCTATATGATATCTGATCCTCAAAACAAATTGCTTGAGTGCATAACAAGATTGTAATATTCCGCTTTGCTGTGTGGGTTCACCGAGTGCAGAGTGAGAGGCTGAAGCTTTATATAACATGACTCTTAAAGCAACAGTCAATCCTTAAAAATTATGAATTATAATGAAAAACGTAGTCCAATAAAGAATTTGATTGTGTTTTTATCTTTTGCAGAGAACTGCAATATGTCTGTAAGGTTATTTAGTGTTGAACTGTGCCCTTATCTTCAGTGTTGTTACCAAGCTTGACTGAAAGGAGAGGTGTGATAACAAACACCGGCTAAATCATTCTTTAACATACCTTCCAAGTGTCTCGGTTTCCGCAGGACTGTCTTAAATGTGAGGGCTTGTCTGGCTGTCTCAGGTTTGTTTCCAGGTGTTCCACATCTTGAGACACCCAAGAAACATAGCTAATCCTCACATATCATTAGATGTTTTTGCATAGTGCTGAGTAACCTCAGGGCACAAAGACCGGCAGTGTACCAGGTGTGCTCTGTGCTTGGTCTGCCTTGATTTGTGTTGGCTGTTTGCTAATCACTTCTAAGGTAAGATTTTTATATATTTTCTTGTGTGAGTCAGAGATGCATTCCTCTAGTTTGTATGACACATACCATACAATGGAATTACTGTAATTGGTGGAGAATAACAAATTGGTTGAAACAGAAACATTGCAAATTCGTCCACACTAAACTGTATTCCTCTGACTGGTCTCTCATGTCAAAACATAGCAAATCATATCGGGTATCATTAGACGAGAGGATTAGTCAGGATTTGATTTAATAATATAGTATGTTCTTTCAAGCTAAATTCGAGAACGTTTGACAGCATTAAAAAAAGAAAACATTTCATAGTTACATCGTTTGTAACATTCGGTGTCAGTGCATGCCTGCAGCTTTGGTTCTCTTTCACCAGAAAATGCCAACGTTTTACACCCAGTGGACCAAGGGACCAACACTGTGGACAAATTCATTGAGGTAAAACAAAAGAAATCCCATGGCAAAGTGCTAAATGTACAGAAATATTGTATGCGTGCCCAGGATCATTGCTTCCTGCTAGAACTTCCTGCTCTAGAATTTATCTGAATTTCTCATCTGAACATGCTTTTATCTCCCCCAATAACAAAGATTTGTGAAAATCAAAAAGAAACCTGCTTACTGATCCACAAATTAATTCTGCCCTAGACGAACTTGGAAAAAAACTAGAATTTGAAGTAAATGAACAAGTACAGCAGACCCAAGCCATGAAATCGCAGATGACGGTAAACATGTGCAACAAAAAAGATTATGTCAGAGGTTGTCACATTCTGCTAAAGCATATATAATAGTTGGACCATCATTTTGGAAGAAATATGGAAGGAGGGGACACCAAAGGAAACAATATTGTAACACAACGATAATACTTGGAAACTCGGAATAAATGGATTTTCAAAGTGAAATGACTTGCTAAATAAACACCAACAGAAATGTGTACAAGACACAGTTCAAAGAGGTTCGAAATGGGAGAACATTATGATGAAACATTTGCTCCTGTAGTATACCGCTATAAGAACATGGACTGAAAGAGAACTTAAACCAACTATATAACAACAGTGATTCCCTAAATACCGACATCAAAGAGGACCTCTACATGGAAGATGTTGTCAGGATTTGTAGATCCTTTGTGGAACTGTATGCACAAACTTCAAAAGATTACCTGCTGTCACAAACAGGTCACACGAGCACGACATGAAGTGATGAACAAAGTGCTCACAACGGGAGGCTTTTCGGAGAAGAAAGCAGACAAAAGGAACATGCATTCTGATTTACCTATTATACGCGAGTATAAGCCGACCCGAATATAAGCCGAGGCCCCTAATTTTACCCCAAAAAACTGGGCAAACTTATTGACTCAAGTATAAGACTAGGGTGGGAAATGCAGCAGCTACTGGTAAATTTCTAAATAAAATTAGATCCTAAATCAATTATATTAATTGAATATTTATTTTAACTGTGTGTATATAATGAATGCAGTGTGTGTGTGTATGAGTTCTGTGTGTGTGTATGAGTGCAGTGTGTGTATTTGAGTGCAGTGTAAGTGTGTGTGATGCAGTGTGTGTTTGTGTATGTGTTGCAGAGCCTTGGTGGGGGTTGGGCATTTTTATTATTATTTTTTTTTCATTATTTAAAAAATAATAATATTGTTATTATTATTATTTTTAATATATATTATTTTATTATTATATTTTTTTCTTTTTATTCGTCCCCCCTCCCTGCTTGATACATGGCAGGGAGAGGGGCTCTCACTTCCTGGTGGTCCAGTGGCATGGGCTGTGTAGGAGGGGGGCTGGCAGCGAGCACTTACCTCTCCTGCAGCTCCTATCAGCTCCCTTCTCCTCCGCGCCGGTCCGGTCAGCTCCCTCTGCAAGTCCCAGTGTAAGTCTCGTGAGAGCCGCACTATGACCCCGCGGCTCTCGCGAGACTTACACTGGGAGCTGACAGAGGTGCTGAACGGACCGGCGCGGAGGAGAAGGGAGCTGACAGGAGCTGCAGGAGAGGTAAGTAACCGCACACAGACCCCAGTCTGTATTATGGCAATGCAAATTGCCATAATACAGACAGTGACTCGAGTATAAGCCGAGTTGGGGTTTTTCAGCACAAAAAAATGTGCTGAAAAACTCGGCTTATACTCGAGTATATACGGTATATTGGTGGCATAATAATTTGTTCTAAACAAAATGAGGACTATAAAAAAAATACTTAGAAAATTCAGCCACAACTTTGCAATTCAAAAGTTTGGAGACATTACTTGGTTTCATAAAACCTTGGTTTTCAAACGGAGAGAGGATGAGGGAGCAATCCACTCAACTAAAGACTGAAGATCAATGGAATACTGGCATTATATATGCAAGAGAAGTAATGATACTTGTGGACTGGAGTTCCCCAAATTACCAATTATCTAATAACGATCAGTACTGCAATAACAGTTACTGTTTGAAGACCAGATGTTGATGTAACATTAGAGATCTTGTGTCAGAAAGTTATAGCACTTTAGCAACATGATGAAATGCAGTAAAAAGGGTGAATATCTTCAAATTTACTTACTACAACAAACCAAAGTTATCTGGATATGTAGATGCTGACTGGGACAGAGGCCCAATGGAAAACAAGCCTTGAAGAAGTCCACCATAGCAGTACAAGCATGCGAAGAAGCAGTTGAGATTCTGTTCCTTCTAGTAATGGGGATGAACATGACCAGTTACTGAATACAATAAATTATTATAAATTCGGGACAGACAGATAAAAATTCGTATCAGGACCAAGTACATTGATGTGAAGCATCACCTAATTGAAGGCCACTCGTGAGAGACCTACATTAAAGACTAAAGATGCATCAGAGCATTATTTGATGATGGACAATTTATTGTGAAAGGATATTGGAGTCTTGCCATGAATGGCCATACATGATGAGTGTATTTGGCAAACTGTACAGTAGGTGGAGCTATATCAAATTGTAGAGTGAAGTATAGCTTTTTCTATATGATTGTCTCTCTGTGTTGCAGTTTCTTGTTACAATATTTGAATATACCAGTAAAGTTAATTACTCTGCATTAAGTTGAATAACTTTAAAAAAATGTATTAAAATAAATTAAACACGCACTAGGCAAGTAATGTGTATTTTATTACTGAGAATACCGGCAATAATTATAATAATATTTAATACATAATGCATACATAATCAGTGATTAGACAATAAAATATGACACACGTTGTTCAGATACCATCGTTATTGTAGATATTTGCATACACATATGGCCATTAAATAGCTACTCTTTGTATCAACAGCAGAATAGTTAATACAAGTTGGTGTTACACACAGTCGTGTAATGTTAATTTTAATGAATGGTTATAATATATAAAAGGTCAGCAATACAATGATTTGTGGTTGTCATTTAACCCTAGCAGTTACGAACACAATGCTTTGTTACTGCCTGTAGGTTACGTAGCAATGTCTGAAAATGCTATTGAAACTCATGTTCCTCGGATAGCAAAGTCCTCAGATGATACATTTGGAGCATCTGGGGGGATTACAGAGTAAAACAGGGCTAGCTGTCCTGTAAACGTCCGACCTAAGATCATGTAGCTCGAACAGCCCTTAGCAGGAGCCTGTCCAAAGCCATGATCTATTTCTAATGTGCAATAAATTGCCAGAAATCAATATCCAATGATAACGTATATTAGTCTGTAAAATGATATAGAAATCTGCAAAGTGCCATCTGATAACCCACTTTACAGTTACTATGGTGCATTCTTTCATCACCTCCACCTCTTGTCAACGGCACTGAAGTGCTCTCCGGATAGCGAGAAAATCAGCTTCAAGAATATAGAGGAAACAACTTGTCAGCCAAGGAAACAGAAATTGTATCTACATAACATCGGGAAAAAACGTATCCCTGAGGTCAAATGCCAATGGAAGAGCCCCCACACATTGACCATTATAGAACACAGGATACAAGAAAATGAAAACAGTGTTTAGTGTAATATTTCTATGAAATACAATGAAGAGATTAAGATTAAGTACACTTACAATATGATACAATATGATAATGGCTTGCCTTACAATCCGACCTGCCTTACATAACCGATCGATAACATTTCTTCACAGTCCAAATCACACAAAGCATTTCTCTGCCACTAGGCTGGCATCGCAGGGTTAATGACAAAAACCTGGCACTTTGGCCGATTCTTCATTGATATCATGTTGTAACTCACAAACAGTCAACGGGCATTGGTGTTGCTAATAGGTTTGTTATTAACCCAATATATTTATTATGGACACTGACATGTATGTGCGTTTCCTTATGGTATTTTTAGTTATATTTTAGTGATTATGCTTCTTGTCCTTTGATTGGAATAATTTATTCAACTGCAATTGTTAATTAAAGGGATACTCCAAGCCCCATGATCTCTTCAGAGATTTGAAGTGTTCGTGGTGCCAGGAGTTTCACTATGAGACAGCACACATACGGAGTTTAACCTCTTTGCTGCTGCGTGTAGGTGTGAGTTCACCTCCAGCCATGTCACTGGGGAATTATTAACAAGAGTTTCAGGCTGGGTAACCTCGGCATATTGGACGGCAGTCGTCATCACTCAAAGTGTGCTGGTGACAAGCATCCAATGAAGGTGTAGCCCTACAACAAAGCAGTAAACCACCTTGCTTGTGGTCTGCTACAAAGGCAGGGTGCCTGCACCTTTAGAGATTAATAATGATAAGAAAATGTGCAAATAATTCTGTCAGTAAAGGCTTGATATGCCTTCAGTACATAATTAAACCTCAATTATTTTTAGGCATTATCCTTCAATAACCATTTGTTAACTTTCTTAATGACTTTTTCTCCCAGGGACGTGACTTTAACGCACCAGGCATGATTAGACTTGAAAGCATCTACTAAAGCGCCCACGTATTTTGACACAAATGGAACAGTAAACCAATCCCACTCACAACATTGTGTCGCAAATCAACTCTTTTTATAATGCAGTTGTTGAAATACAGTTATTATATCAGACCGTGGAGTTACTTGGGTTTAACCACTAAACAGTGATCTGTGACAATCTGAGCAACGAAATGCAGAAAAAAATAATCGAACTGGCAAAATAAAAATAAAAGAATTTGCAGTTTTCAAAACTCATTTCAAATGGATGAAACCAAGTAACTCCTGTATCAATGCAAGATAAATCCCTATTTTCTATGTATAATGATTTCATTTTTTATCTGGCTGAGCGGCCATGTTGGGTCAGATTCTGTTATCTGACCAATTGCTGCGCAACCTGACTGGCTGCTGCTATGGTTACTCTAACATTAGAGTCTAACTACACAGCCAGATAAAAAAGTTTATTTTCTCCGAATTTTTTTTAAACTAAAATAAAATGAAATTATATATATATATACATAATTTAAAAATATATCATTTTCATCAAATGTAATGCATTAAAATAAAAATGTAAAGTGAAAATTTGATGAAAGTTGACCTTTAATCCACCCATATGTTTTAGAGCTGTAAATCCCGTGCCTAGCAAAGCATCATGGGAGTTATTAATTTACAATAGTTCTTCCCATTGACTGCCCCCTGTTACATTGGAATTATAAATAGTGAAATACAGTCCCATCTTTATCGTAGTAGTAAAAGTATATTATCGAGGGAAGAAGGAATGTACACGATACCATACACAGTTATTCAATAAAGTGAGACTTCAAAGGGAATTTACAAGGAATTTCAAACGTAAGGTTTAGGTAATTTAAGGAAAGCATTGCTACCTGACGTTGATTCACAAATTCTCAGATCTGTGTTACAATGCTTAGATAGAATTATCAGTCCTATAGGCATCAAAACAACTTTAGCTTCATGACGCAGTTTTGGTGTATATAACATGCCCCTGCAGTCTCACTGCTCAATCCTCTGCCATTTAGGAGTTAAATCATTTTTGTTTTGGTTTATGCCACCTTAGCCACACATTCCTGTGGCTGTGACTCGCACACCCTGCATGAAAAAAATGGTTTCATTTTCAATCAGATGTTAACTTACTGTAGAGGTTTTTATCTTTTGCTCTGTAAATTGAACTTTAGTCACACACATAAGGCTCCTGTAGGGTCTAGCAAGCTATTAACAGAGCAGGAGATAAATTCTAAATTAAACAGAATTTGCAGTAAATGAAGTGTAAACATTAGATCGCTCTCTACAGGAAGTGTTTAGTAAGACAGTGTAAGTTACATGGAGGGAGGTGTGACTAGGGCTGTATAAACAAAGTGATTTAACTTCAAAATGACAGATAATTGAGTAGTGAGACTGCAGGGGCATGATCTATACACCAACACTGCTTCATTAAGTTAATGCAGTTTTGATGCCTATAGTGTCCGTTTATTGTATATGCATGCTCTCATGCACACATGAAAATGATAACATTGCTTTTAATGCAAATAGTTATGCCTTAAAGTGTGACATGACAGATCACAATCACTACATTTCTGTTTTTCCGATTACAAAGGAAATAAAAAGGGAAGAGCTTGTATATTAGCAGTTTAAATGACAGATTACTGGCTTACTGTATTATTATATATCAAAATTTAGCCTAACAAAAGTATTTTTCACTGCAATCTCCAACAAACTCAGGCAGTCAGGTGACAAACCATTAGTGACATCATACGGGTATTTCACCTGCAAAAATAATTTATGAAATTCCCTGAAAAAGCTGGACAACGTGAAAGAGGCCCCTGGACCACCAAAAGGAATGGATGAAAGCCATATATAAGGAAGGACTGGGGAGGGAAGGGTCACGCTGCTATTTTGTCCCTTTGTTAGGATATATTATCTGTATAAACTTGTTTTCTACTGGGTCCCTGAGGAAGTCTTATATATAAACGCGTAGGACCGTCCTTTTTCTTATCTCTATACTTATACAAATAAAACAGATATTTTTTACACTTCCTGACTCCGGACTTCCACATTGTGGCGATACCACCAACCAGCTGAGAGGGAGTTCTGGATGTACCCCCCAATCATCTAAGGGGAGGCACCCAAAGGCGATTATATCTATCTACATCTAGTGAGTTCAATTGTATAGTTACAGTATTACACTATTGTACTGTTTCGTTTTGTTTTTCTGTAGATTACCAGCTATACTCCTCTGCAATCTATATATACAGTCAGGTAGCATGTAGCATGGGTTATAATGGATGATCTCCATTTCCTTGTCAGCATAGTAGTATGATTAATTCATACGATAACATATAGAATCATTCAAAATTAATATATACGACAACATCTATAATCATTCATTCAAAATTAAAAAAAATTAAAAAAAACTACAATTTACCAAATCAATCACATTGACGTTTTGCTCATGCATCTAAAAGTAATGGTTGTACAAATTCTCTAACACAGTTATATGTTCATTGTGGTCAAGAGCTCATCAATCAGATAGCAGAACACAATAGGCAATTTGCACTAACCCCCTCTAAAAACGTGTCATCAATTTTACTATGTTGTAGTTTAATTTAATACTTGTCTGTCTTTAAATTGGAGTTACTGATTTATGAGGAATTGTTTAGTTTAGTAATTGTTAAGTCATTTTCAAATCATCGTAGGGGGTGATTTTGTTTAGTTTTTCATAGGACAGCTAGAGTGTCGTTGACTCATCTTCATTAAGATTGTGAGCAATGTAAATTGAGTGGGTAATGTAAAGTGTAGGCTGTATTTTTACTGATTGGATGCTGGTAAAGGTTTTGGAAACAATGGCCACCGAGGAAGTTACTGCAACCCATTAGAGAAATCTACTTGTCAGCCAACTTATGTGACACATTCCATTTAGGGTTTATACTGGTCATGCTACTGAGACAGCAATGAGATATGTACTTAATGACCTGATGTTGGCAAAAGGCAAAGGTGTGTGTTCAATCCAATTCTTTCTTGACCTCTCTTTGTAGTCCATGGAAATTTAATTGACAATCTCAAAGAATTTTGCCGACTGGAGGGCTCAATCATTATTTGGGCTGATTCTTTTTTAACTGGCTGATTCGAAAATCTGGATTTAACCCGTAGTATCACTCAAGCTCTGAATAAACAGCCTGATAATCTGTATTGAGATTAGCCATGAATCATTGCCATTGACTAATTACTCGGGGTAATGAGCATACATACCTATAACTGGTGTGTAGTGTCCTTTCATTTCTACCTATAATTAACGTGTTGTCAAGGGAACTGTTCATGAATGCTTATTATCAACTGTATGTGTCACACTTGTTTACGTTCAGTCTATAAAACTATGCAACATGAATTGCTCCCTGTACAAATTATTTTCACATTTGACCTCTAATGGCTGTTGAAAATAACGTTAAACAAGAAAAGGTTTGTTTGAGTGAGGGTCAGTGTGTGCCCTCTGGATATTCTGAGTCTCTTTACTATTCATACTTGTATGTATGTGTATTTATTATTATGCTTACAATAATGTTTTATTATTATTATACTGTAAGAACGGAAAGAGACAGACCTTATTTTTATTTGAACCAGTTAATTTTTAGGGGAAACAAAATAATTTTTAAATGACTTATTGGCCTAAATTTCAAAAGACAAATTCATGTTGAATATGTGATATTCCGAGTTTTTACATATCAGTACATTTAAATTTCTAAGCACCTAATAAAACACTAACACTGAGATCTTTGCCTTTTATAGCAAAAACTATGAATCAATCTTTGCTCCCTTGGCTTACAATTACATAGCAACATAGGCTGGAAAATCTTCAGAGCTATCAGGTTCACAAACTTCAATTCCGGCTGATAATTTAAGAAGACAACACGTGGGGTTTACAATTGATCTAAAAAGGGAATAAACGTCTTCTTGACTTTAAAATGGCAACTGCATTTATCAGAGGAACAACACACTGTTTTAAAAAATCAATTCTATATCCAAAAAGGCATATCTTTTTTAACACATACTCACATACTGTTACACCCTCCCTGGCTGTCAATCATACCAAAGCTCCTGTTACTTCCTGGTTTGTTTAGCTCAGTGGAGATAAACTCAAAGGCAGCAACTGCACAGAGCACCTGCCTTGCAAAGACTTCTCATTGAGCTGCATTGGGAAGTCTGTGATTTGACAGCCACAGATCGTTTGGTCCATGTTTTTGACGGGTGGGTCCAACCCACACCTGCTTCCTTCCCTACCCACCTCTGTCCTGGAAGGTGGGCAGCAAATGTTGGCAGGTATGCAGGAAGGTAGTCTTAAACACATTTAAAAAGGTTACTCATCTCAGTAATTAAGCAATTTTAAAAAGAAAGGCTGCAGGGACAAAGTTATTGCATGTTAAACACTTCAATAATATGAAGTGGTTTGGTGCTTATAGTAATTATTTTTTCATTATCTCCGAGTCACAATTTGATTTCTGGTGAAGTCATCTCAGCCTCTCTAGGTTAATTAAATTAGCTCTAATGATGGATGCTCGAACAGAAAACATGAACATTTCATTTTTTACAGCAACAACATAATAATCGGCATTAGTATTATTAAATATGTGGAACTGGCAATAAAACAAGTTCGATTCAGTTGTGCTTTCAAAACTAAAACTTGTGACATTTGTATTTGTTGCCCACGGGACGTTTTATTATGTATTTAAAAAGTGAACAGAACAAACAATGTATTACTTGCAGTATGTAATCATTTCAGGATCTTTAACAGATTGTTTGTTTTGTAATTCCGTAGCTCTGAAACATATTTTTAGGAATACTTTTCCTTCTCATTAAAATTCTGAAACCATGAGACACAAACTTCAAATATGACAAGATAAAATAACTCCTAATCCTGGTGCACACAAACTGATTCTAATTACAGGTTACCAGGAGAGTAAGCCTGGTTTGATGGTTAGGAGTTATTATCCTGTCATGGGTAGCAGCGAGTGGTCCAGAGAAACCAATGATGTTTGCATAAAAGTGACAAAACTGAGTTCTGGGATGCAATGAAAAAAAAAAAAGAAAATCTTGTTCTACCGGAACCTATTTAATGGTATATATTGTATACTAAGTGTAATAAGAGCTTCAATTAACCATTTATGTACACGTGTTCTTGCAAGCTCCGAGGATGTGCTGTGGTTGTTTAGCCGATAGTCAAAATTTAAAAGCACACCGTTAGCACCATAACCACTACAGCTTATTGGACTAGTTATTGATGCAAGGAGTCTTTGGGTGTGGATCCTTGCCGTATACCCAAATCAAGGCTTTCGCAACACCGAATGCATGGACCCTGTTGCTGATGTAACAAGAAAGAAGTTTCCCTCCCACAAAACGCATCTAAAGCCTGGGTGATATTGCCCATTATTCACATTTCTTTTACGGTTATCGTGGATGTGATATTTCCACATTATCTGAGCGGCAGCAGAGAGGCTCAGGAAACTATTTTTTAACTGGTAACATAAAACTTGTGAGGGGCTTTGGCTGCCAAGAGAACCATGTTTTTTGTTAAGTTAAGGGAAACCAGTTCGATAAAAGAAGCGGGACATTACACCCAAAAGAATCCTTGCACCATAACCACTATGAAAAACCATTGTCTTATAGCTCACCTTTGCGGTCCATCAAATATGTAACTAAACTCAAAATGTAATATGTAAACTCAGTTAATGTGAGTTTAATTGTAGACATTCCAACATATTTCCTGGGCATTTATTGAAATAATTATTTAATGAGAGTTTATGCTACTCTTGCACTCAGGGGAGCAGACAGAGAAAGTGAGCAGCGATTGTAAAGTATTCAATGCTTGCAGCGTCAAAGAAATAAAATTAGATTTTGGTGGAAAAAAATGAAACCTTAATCTTGTCCAGTTCCTGTAACATTTGTTTTGGTTAGTTTTTTTTTGCTTTTCTTATTAATTTGAATTTGAAACATGCCTTTATTGTAACAAAACTAATCCAGATTGAAGCATTATATATATATATTTATTAAACACAGAGATACGAGAACATTATATCAAATCCTGAGAAGTTGCAGCTTCCTTTCACATTGAAGCGTAACATCCTGCGCACTGTAAAGGCACATTTAGAAACGAGTTGAGAATTTATTAATAGCAGCCATACAGATATATCTCCATAAAAAGAAATTCTTGCACTCAAAGAAATGTACATTTGGCCGCTTTACGCTTTCCTCAGCAATATTCTATAGCAGTGAAGAACTAGCTCAATTACAGCCCTATCCTAGTGCTGGTTTAGTGAATTTGTTAATCCATCAGCGTTTCAGCTCTGATACAGTCTGTTTGTTAAGGCGCTGATATTGAATAATGGAGATGAAAACTTAATTTATTAATACATTCTCCAGACTGATCTTTTTTTTTTTTTTTTTTTTTTTTAACAAAGCTGAAGAAGTGACATACTTTCTTCTAGACTTGAGCAAAAGTTTGTTTAACGCAATAAATATAAATAAAATTCACGATAATCGATACCAGAATGAACCGATTCTGAATCGGTCACACATGTAGACTCCACAGCAGACATGAGGAAAATTTGGTTCATCAATAAACAAACCGAATCTTCCAAAATGGATTCATTCGGGTGTGGATTAACAGGATTGGGACTTGGATGATTTGGTTTCTTTTATGAACAAACAACATTTTTACCTGTTCCACAGGTAAAACTACAGATGAAACGATTTGTTAAACACATTTTTATACATGTCTATTTTTTCCTACACTGATGTCAATATTGATGCATGTTGTCACTCCTCTATCCATATTGATGCTTTGCCAAGATGCCAAGACATGCTGCGTCAATCCGGCATCTTCTGGAGTTTCAGCCTTGATGTTGACCAACAGAGTTCCACCAAGCATTTCCAATGGTTCCTTGTCCTCTCATGGTTCCTTTATATCCAGGAGTGCATTCATTTAGTGTATGTGGTTTATTTGACTTATGGACTCCAGCATGTCTGACCTCTATTGACTTCTGTAATCTTGACCTCAGCTCGTCCCTCACTATTATGCCTTTCTGTACTCCTTTGACCTCAACCTGTTTCTGGGCATTCTCTCTCTGCTTGCAGACATTCTGCATGCTCAGACTTTGGTGTCAGCCTGGGGACTCTAAGGACTTGTATACACTTCTGCAATGTCTATACCTAGGGTTGTGTGTTAGAGTTAGGCTACTCGTGATAGAAATATTGCTAATATTGAAGCTGAAATTTCTCAATCATGGGTGTGGTGGGATACGTTGGTGAACAGACTTGTGATTATCCAAGTTCCTGATCAAACATTTTGCATAAAATACATTGAAAGGGAATGGGGAAGCTTCAAAGACCTGTCAGTAACGCTTGCTCCCCATTTGTTTGACAGCTATAAAGTGTAATTTGGAAATGTGTGTACCGTTTGTATTCATCATTTGTGAGTTGAATTTTACGGAACTGCATTAAATATGTTGTTTTAGGTTTTCTGCACTGTTAGGTTTTCTACTCTGCAAAGTTGTGTTTGATCATTTCTAAACTGTGTATATAAACATTATTTACAGATGTATTCTGCATGCCCATCTCACCGAATATTGCTAAAAATATAATTATCCACCTCACACATGCCATGGGATGTAAAATAATGAAATTGGCATGTGGAATGCCTTATAAGCAGTTGAGATCATCCTCCATTCAGTAAAGGCAATATCAGGGCCCTTTTTAGGGACTTCAAACGTATTGCTATAGAAGGAGTTGAGAACTATCTAGAGGGCAGAGATGACCTTGAACAACATATCCTAGCCTTGGAGACTGAGAGAAATATTCATTCCTGTCACTCAATCATCCAGAATAAGAACCAGTAGCTATGGAAGATAGGTTAGCCTTTAGGTCAATGGCTTTCATGACCAATAAAGACATAAAAAATTATACCAGTATTACTAAATGAACAGACTCACTATATTTCCACACTGGACTCCCTAGAGGCTCCCTTTCAAGTCTAGGCCAACATCCTCAAGAATATGTAGTGAGACCCCGCATTCCAAGCTAAAATGTTGGATTGTAGCAGCTCTGGTGACCAGACTACATCCCATTTCTGAATTTTATCAATACAGCTGCTATTGACAACAGCTGATTCAGCTTTATATTTGTTATTTTATGTCAAAATTATGTTCCTACTTATATTTTTTGTGTTTTAGGACTTTAGCTGGTTGCCAAGATCATATTGACTGTTTTCTCTCTCTGAAGTATTGCCATGCCTGACGTTTCTGAAGTTTTTTGAGGACTTGATTCTGATGTAAATTGGGGTCCCATACCATTTTACCTCATGGAACACAATTTATCACATAGTGACTATATTAATAAAAATAATTACAATCCATGTTATTATTTTGTTCTGGGTTCCATCAGATTATCATCACACCCTTGAATGGCCCAAGTTTTCTGATCTTAACATTTTGGGTTTTCCCTCAAGTATTCAGCTTGTAGAAATTTTCACTAAAAGTCCCGTAAAAACATATGACATCACGACATCTGCATATACTGTGTTTATCTATGTCTATCTCTGCAAGCGTGCTTTCTCACCTCTCTGTGGATGGGCGATCAGAAAAGGTCCCAAGAAAAGCCAGCTTTAACCCAACCCATGCCTTGCCCCGACCTGCTAGCATACTCACCAATGGGGGAAGGTATTATATCAGTGATTGTGGTAAGGTATGAATAGTCCACTCAGAGTGCACCAAAATAGGAGGCCCATATACCCTCAACGCATCATGGGCAAACAACCTTTATTTCATTATTATTGTCTTTTAAATCTAAAAATATTTGTTTATTATAATGTATCTATCTTTTATCACAATAAAAATTCACACATTTTTTCAAAGAAGGTTCTGAAGAACTTTAAATAACTGTGTCCTTTAACCCCTTAAGGACACATGACATGTCTGACACGTCATGATTCCCTTTTATTCCAGAAGTTTGGTCCTTAAGGGGTTAAGAAATTCAGCAGGATATTGCTTTGGCCATAACAGCCGAGTAGGACACAGTGAATAATGAGGCCCAACGATCAATAAAATAACTATTATGGGAATAGTTACTGAAGTATGAAGCGCAATTCATTTATATTATACCGTTTAAAGCACACAGAGCCAGAACTAGCTGAGATCCGTGTTAATCCCCAAGTGGCATGGCCTCTGATACGTACAATGAGATTTTTCTTTCCATCTGTCTCAATGTGTTCCAAAAAGAATTGATGACCTCAGGGATTACTGTTGAATCTCTAATGCAACAGCATAGAAAATTTCACCAGCCAGCCAACTTTAGCTGCTGTTAGTTTGAAACTCTTGGCATTCCTAGCAAACACTTCCTGCAACATCTATGGCAGGGCATTATACCTTCTTTCATGGCACGAGTCTTGGAGCTCTGTCGAGTCCTATATGACTGCCAAAGCAGGTTGGATGGAGTTAGCTCCAAGGGCGTACCTTACAGGTTTAGTGTTAGGAGGTGTGTTATGGGTTAAATAAGTATGGCAAAAATCAAATTCTGGCCAGGAAACAGGGACAACACAATCCGTATAGTCTCTTTAATATAATATTTTGTTTTGTTGTTTGTATATATCCCTGCTTTCAGCTTTACATTAGAAGGTCAATAACGGGATGCTTGGTTGTGCCCGTGGGGATTTAAATGTGGAATGGCAACCAGAATAACACACACTATGTTAATTATGGCAAACAGCTGACAATGGATATATGGTTTATGTATTATTTCATACATTTCTGCTCATATATCACTACTTTCCTACCAATTAAACCATGTTTTGGTCATTTAACTACAAAATAATAGTAATGCATTATACCTTTCAAATTACACATCAATATTCCCATGTTATTGCAATCTCATATCATTTTTTTCTCTTTGAATGTAAATGTGAATTTAAAAAAAGTTGGCTTTATAATAGATATAAAGAATTAAAAAACACATTTTTTTTATGGAATTGTGGCTAATTTCTAGAGTAGAACTGCTCGAGCTACAAAACTGCCTCATATAGGATTTTAGCATGTTTTGTTTTAGTAAACCATTTTCCTGCATTCCCTACATTTCTCTGACCTCTATTTACATTGCTCGGAGTTCCACTCTTACTACTGTTGAGAAAATAAACATACAGGTTCATTGTTGGCCAAGTAATATCATTAATAGACTGTGTTGTTTTTTCCCTCCTCCTTTCCATTTAGCCAAAATAAACGAGGTGAAAATTGCAGGGTTTTTTTTAAATCAGGGATTATGCCATTTCCAGTAAAACAGTGAGACTAAAAGGTGTTCAAATGAAATGCCTCTTCATATATCGTATGTACTTAAGGTTTTTCACACTGCTCGTTCCATTTCCGATTATAAAATTCTTACATTGGCTTGGCCAATGTAATTTAAATGTTCAGGCAAATAATTGAATAAAATTGAATTCTACAAAATAGTGGGTAATTTTAATAAGCAGAATAAAAGATCACTAAAAAAGACATCTTTCGAAGATCGTTTTAACGGAGATGTTAATCATCTTAAAATATCCAAATATTTTTTTCCTAATTCTTCTTGAAAGAATAATCTTGTTCACTTATTATTTGCTTAAAATATGAAGCAAATGTTTTCTTATATTTTCTATCTTACTGTTAGTTCGAGAAAGTGCACAAGGAAAATCTTTAGAGGCCATCGAATCCAAACTGTCCTGTAAATAAGAACTCCTACGAAAAAGCATGCATAGGGCGTAAAACGCATTCAACTCTTTTGTCCTTAACTTTGTAGTTTAATTTGATTTTCAATGAATAAAAATACATCCTAACAGTGTATACAAATTATTCTATTCCGGGGGCGGGGCTTGGACGCCATTCTGAACGGACGCAGAAAACATGGGCTCCTGCCTAAGCTTGGCCTAAAATCGACTTAAAGGGTGACAAACGCCCTATTACTGGACTAACTCACACTGGCAAACTCGTCTAGCACCATACAGGCAACACTGGAGTGAGATCCAGTCCTCCACACTCTCAAAGTCAAGCAGTGGCGGCCATCTACGTGCGGCCTGGTGTTGCCTTGGCGGGAGAAGCGGCCGATCTCTCTGACCGGGGTGGACCAGGAACTCTTCTTTGTGGATCTATAGTGCCCCGTACTCCCCCCCTCTGGACCGGCGGGGGTTATCCCGGTCCCCATCAAGCAGTACTTATTCACCTACCTGTTGCTCCTGAACGAAGCTTGCAGAAAAAGCCCCCACGTGGCCGACCTAAGATGGCTGACAGCAGCGCTGATGCAACGCACGAAACACGAGAACCGGCACAGAGCTGGGAAGAAGGCTTTACACGGGCATTAAATGCCATTTGCCGGAGGTTCTGGCGAAAGCTGAGGGAACGGAGGAAACTCTCTGCAGCGATGATCCAGGTAACTCAACCTGATGGCAGAGTTCCTGCCCGGAAACACCCAACTAATCTGAGACAGAAACAGCAACAGCGGGTGGCACAAGGGCTGCTAATCCGGAATCCTGCGCCGAAACCCTCAGCAGGTCAGAGACCCAGGCGGCGACAGAGAGCAGCACAAGGGCTACACACCCGAGATCCAGCACGGACACTCTCAGCAGGTCAGAGACCCAGGCGGCCGCAGAGAGCAGCACAAGGGCTACACACCCGAGATCCAGCACGGAAACTCTCAGCAGGTCAGAGACCCGAGCGGGGGCAGCGAGCAGCACGTGAGCTGCATACCAGCGGAGACCGTGGCCCCCGGCAGACCCAAGGACATTGCCTTACCACGGGAAGAGCAGCCTACAAACAAGAGAATGGCTGTACTGCAGCGGGATGCAGAATCCCAGTGGACCCTTATTACTGTTTGCGCGGGTCTGATCCCGGCTTACAAGCCTTGGGTATAGGGTGAAGGTACCAAATATCCCACTGCTCACTATAGCCCCCCTGCCCACTTTACCATGTTCTTACACTCAGCGAGCTAAGCTAAATAGCCGTTGGTGGTTTCCCTAGCTAACAATACGATGTAATAGCCTACCCCTTACTAGCACTGTTCTCATGTTTAAGTTCATGACTTCATGACAATTGTTTATAGCTAATACAGAGGTCTATGTTCCTATAGGAAAGTGAAGCATTTTTGACACCTCTCAACCTCGCTATGCCTTTTCATGTATATTCTTGTATACACCAACGGGATGTGTCACGGTATGCCTGTCTGTTATAATTTGCACCTATATTGGTATGGTGAAAATTGCATAGTTAAGCATTAATTGTTCTATTTACATTCATTTTTACTCTAACGTTCTAATTGTATGGTCAAGCCTGAAAGATATATATAAAAATGTGCAAACTGTAATGCCACTATCTAACTCTTGCAACTCTTACATAACGCTGTTGTGGCGTCTGTTAACTCTCTGTAACCAACTGCACTACATAAATAAAGAATTAAAAAAAAAAATTATTCTATTCCACAGTATATTATAAAATATAATTTTGTCTCTTTATAAATCAATGGTAAAATCCCACCTGCATTGTAATTTTGGTCAGCAGTTTTAAAGAAAGATATTGCAGAACTAGAAAAAGCACAGATCTACAAAATTGATAAGGGGCATGGAAAACATTAGTTAAGAAATAATGCAACAAAGACTGCATTTGTTTTCTAAAGAAAAAAGGTGCCTCGTAGGGGATATTATAGCACTATACAAATTTATACAGGGTCAGTGCAAACTGCTAGGGGCTAACCTGTTCATTAGCTGGAATATACAAGGTCGAGACTGGAAGAAAGGAGATTTTGCTCACAGCAGTAAGAACAATAAAGATGTGGAATTGCCTTATCAGATGCTATAGATATTTTTTATAGAAAACATGATTATTTTTTTTCAAACAGAATATTCAAGGATATAATTATTATGTATGTGAACAGTTTATTGATCAAATGAGAAATATGAGTGTCATTATAGTCAAGAAGTATTTGATTCCCTTTTTGTAGGATAATTGTCCACTAATTCAAAATGCATTTTTTTTTTGCCTTCCTTTGGATCAACAGCCTAAAGAGATGTGTTTTAAAGGTGGAAGTTTATAGAATGGAGTATTTTTTCAACCTTGATTACTATGTAACTCTCAACACTACATAACCATAAACAGCCATAAAATCATATTATATGCGGCATCCATTTTGGATTGGAGAAGAAACTATGAAGGGTCCATTCGTGTTGCTGAAATCCTGAACTTGTGGAGTTGATCTACTATATGTGTGCCTCACAGGATAATAACACTCCATCATGCCATCTTCTGGATAATCTTTATCTCCAAGAGATAGGATGCAAGAAATGGGACATTTAGAGGTAAGTGTCAATTTGTCAATTATTTATGTGCCACAAGCCTTTTATAATTAACACACGTGCATGATAAATCCTGGAGTGCCTCTTTAACAGGTAATTTAACTGAACTTTTTATAAATACCATTATTCCAATGAATTACAACGTGACAAAATAGTATCTCCCCGACATCTCCATAATATCTAAATGATGTCAGAAGGATATTGATGGTAAACGAGTCTGCAATCAACAAAGTAAAAGGGTACAAATATATAATTATCTGGAGATTGAATCAATAATTTACATCCATCAATAGCTAGTTTTATCCTGAAATATTGGTACTGGCTTCAATATAAGCTGTATCTCCAACTGTACTGTGATTTCTATAATTCCATTAACAGCGCACATGTAGTCGGTGTGCCACATTAATAATATGTGTCTATTCCTATTGGAATCTCATTTATTACCACAAGAAAATCGTTAAATAGCAGCAACATTTTTCAATTCAACCTTATTATTGTTTCATCCGTCCTGAACATTTTCACGTGTGTCACATACACCAGAAAATAAAACGTATAATCCTTTGTGCACCTGTTATGCCGTAGATAGCTTGTGATAGATGTTTCAGACGCATTCGAGAAATCGTTCTCAATACTGAATCTTACAGAAACTGATGCTTAAGGTGATTATTTTTCATTCACATAAAACTATTTTTTCAGTTACGGAGAAGGTCTATTATTTCAAGATTCATTCTCCGATACGCCTTGTCTTCTAAACGTCTGCATTTGGATTTGGCCAGTTTGTGAATTGTCCGAATTCGGGCCGATCGGCTGCCATAGGAATGTATACTTGAGAAAACAACTAACGAGATGGCTGAACATTCAGTATTTGGTGGTGTACTCATGATTCCAAAAAAGAGATGATTGATGGGAAAAAGATGATTGATAGGGAGGGGTGTGTCACTAAATGTGAATTTTAGTCACAAGTGGGAAGTGACCAACAGAGGGAAAAGTAAAAATAAAATCTATACTTATATATTAGATATTTGATATATAAATATAGATTATTTTTTAACTGCTCCTTTAATTTTCTTTTTAGTTACTTCTTCTCAAATGATCTGTGAACCAAATGGTTGGGAAATGCGCCAATCTGTGTACTGACTGTAAAATATATACATTTATACCATGTGTAAACTTTGGCCCATTTTTGGGACCTTTTGGTTTATCTGAATGTTTCCTTGATTAGATTTTTATGATCAACGTTCGGCCAAGTTGAACCAGCACATAAATGAGTGACGGACGTCACAAACAGAATTTAAATCTCAGGGAAAATTTTCGGCCGCACCAAACAATGCAATTGCAATCGATTTGTAAATACCATTTACTGATTGCAAACTGTACAGCAGCACACCAGGCTCACAAACTAACAGGATTAATTCTAGCCACTAAGGAGAGGGACGTATTTAACATTTCCCACCCATGCATATAAGATAAGGTTACATACTTTGTTATATATACTTCTGTTAGCTTTTAATTATAGAAAACATATTATAATTTATATCCTGAGTAGTTATTTTGTGTTATTAGTTTATGCTACAAATAATTCAATAGAGTTAGATGTTTAACTCACAAGTCAACCTGTCGGAATATCCCTAGATGTGTGCAAAAGCATGCAGCTAAGACTCAGAAATGACCTGCCAGTGATATCTAAACATAAATGCTTGAATTATTGTTTTATTCTTGAGTTTTTTTGTTCATTAAAGGGACAGAGTCCATTAAAAAATCCCTTCATTTTGTGCTTGCTTATTTTAAATGATATGCAGAGGATTGTGGTGTTGGTAAAAACAAACAAAAATATAAAACATGTAGATAATCTGGGGGCTTTGTTTATTGCTATACTTTTTTACGGGAAGAATACAACGAGGTTGTTTTGGAGCCATTTAAAATGGTTACTATATAATGACATATTCATAACAAAAGTGAGAATAAAATAAACATTGCAATACATACCTGTAATTAGAGATATGTTTACATTTAAACAGGGATATTAGGTTTCAAACTTTTAAAACATTTGGTTTTGTTTGGAAAAGGAAGGATTAACGGTGGAAAACTATGTGACCCTTGTAGAGCTGTGATTGTAGTTACTGGAACGGAGGGTATAGGGGGGAGACCCGCTGAAGACAGAGGATCTATTCACTAAATGGTGATTTACAAAAAATAGCAAGTTTAGTAAAAATATCCAATACATATACATGGGGGTTTTCTACAACTTAATGCATTTGTTTGTTTTTTCGCCCGGTATTTTTGTGCCATTTTATGCTTTTTCTAGTGCGATAATCATGGGGGACAGCGGGTACCATTGCACCCTCTCCTCATCCTGTGTGCCCTTACATGGGAGGGTAATGTGGCACATAAATATCATCACAACTCTTCCATAATAAAAGAATAAGAGATTGTCCTTTGCTGGCCACAAAATCATTGAATACCTCTTCATCCCCATCCAACCTGAGTTCTAATATATTTCTATACTGGAAACTTTCTCAGGTTTGTTTCAGAATAAGGCAAGCAATGCAAACCTATAAAATCACTATTTCTTAATTAGTTAGTTTTGGTTAATTTATATCATAAAATGAGTCGGCTAATTATACTACACAACAACGCAGCTTAATGGAATCTCAGTAAATAATTCATGGCTAAATGCTGTGCTTATTTATTTACTTCCAAAATGTCTCCAGTTTAAACTCATTCGGCTTTCCCTGATGGATTGATGACATCAATGGGTGCATCCGCAAAGTCAATGATTTGCATAAATATACGTTGCACAGAGCATAGTGTTACGGGGGTTTACATATGATTTATATCTCGGCATATGGTTGAGATTTTAATTTAGCAATGTGAAGGCCAAACATGAAATTGGGGTCTACATCAACTCTGATATACTAAAGGGAATTGACAGGGTGTAGACCATCATTCGGCTTAATTTTGAGTTAATAAGTTCATGTGTTTTATTAGAATGATCAAATACTTTAATAAAAACGAACTACTTGGAGCTGGGAAGCTGACAAGACGTGCGGGTGAGGAGCTCCGGCTGAACACACCATTTTAAAGAGACAAAGTGCCACGAAGCTGCAGCAAATAGAACAGAAAACAGGCTTAATATTGCCCGGACACCGTCAGCTACGTGATGGGACAAAAACACAAAAAACTAACTGGCCAGGAGGGCTCATATACGCCGGACATCAGGCGGTCCTTCAGTAGGCCGCAAAAGCCAATACAAGCCAAGATGGCGCAGGACAGCAAGCAAAGCTCCAGCGAATCAGAGGTATCGACCCACGAAGGGGACCCCTCGTCCACACAGACCGCTAAAGCAGTCTACCGGAGAGAAGAGTCTGACTCCGACGACTCGCCGTCTACAAAAGGCGATATTAAAAAGCTACTGCTCGACTTACGGAAGTTATGGAAGTCGGATCTGGACGAAGTACGGTCTGAGATCACTGGAGTTACAACGCGACTGGGAGCAGATTAGAGAAGGGGACAGAGACGCTCTCATAGCAGAGACCCAGACCAAAATGACCTCCCTGGCCCAACAACTTTCACAACTTACCCGCACGGTGACCGCGATAGAGACCAGGCATCGCAAAAGAAATGTCCGCATCCGCGGAGCACCAGAAACCATAGGCCCTGTTTACAAACAGACTGGCGATCACGATGGGTGCAAAGAGAAACGATGAAACATCGCCCATAGTGGCGGCATTCAGGATCCGGAAGGCCGTGACCACCCCTGCAGACGCACCCAGGGACATTATCGCAATCACCCGAGACACCTCGGTAAAAGCAGCAATCATGACCCACGCAAGGAAGATGCCCACCACCGCGGTGGATAACCTCCACATCAAGGTGTTTGACGACCTGCCATTTGCAACCCTGCTGGAGAGGAGAAGGTTCATGCCAATTACCCGGCAGCTGAGAGACCTGGGCATCAGATACAGGTGGGGGGCATCCGGCACGCTGGTGGTGCCATGCGGGGACAAAATCTTTTAATTGGCAGCAGAGGAAGACCCCACGAACTTTATAAAGGATCTACAACTCCCCAAACATGTACCCCCAGAACATGGGAGAAGCGAGACCCCACACACCACCGGCGACAACGCAGCACGGGAAAGGGGCACTGAGAGATCAGGGGCGCAAAGAAGGCCACCTCTACAGAACCCCCCATAGGACTGATAGAACTGACCACTCACCTGCCTCCCGGCTGGCTGGAGACACAGGGGTGAACTAGGCAATTTACAGCCTCCCAAATGCCTATCTTGTTAATTGTTGTTGTTTTTAGTTTGTTTCTGGTATACATCCCCTTTAGTCTGTTGCTTCCCCCTTGACTCCCTCTACTCAGAAACGCATCCTCTGACACCGTATGGACAGCCCCTCGGACCCGGACTCTTCGAGTCCAAAACCCTTACCACGTAGCCCCGGCCAGAAATATGAGGGGTAATGGGAAGACACGAGTGGCCCAGCGAGAGGGGAGGGAAGGGAGACGCGACTCGTAGATACCATACTATAAGATACACTACACAACAAGCCAGGTTACAAGACACCCCTAAGCAGCTTAGTATATATCCCAGATGAGTATATAAATGAGGTGGAGCGGGAACAAGGAGGGCAAAGCGAGACATATAAGGCAAACAGCCGTGACATGCATACAGACGGTTAGGCTACAACTAGGATTACAACAGTAGTGTTTACCTACGCGCAAATACCAGAATAGCCCCTAGCAGCGACGAGATATAAGGTATAGCAAACTGACAGCCTAATGCAGCCACACTATGACTCAAGAAAAACCTGACAGCTTTACCCGCTCACCCACAACCAGGTATAGACTCCCAAACCGACCTTAAGACGCTCCCACTTAAGAAATCATTATTATTCTCACATGTTTAAAATATTACAATAATATTCTGACCTATTATTTACGAACGCAGCAGCCTGCACAACAAAGACAACTGTTCACAAAATCATGAGTAGCCGTTTCTTATTACTAACCAATATCTGTAATACAGTATGTGTTGAATCGACTAGATAACATTCTAAAATGTGCAATTTAAACCTATGACATGACATTGTACGCCTTGAACAGCCAGCAGCTGCTGTCGCGGCACTGCGGGCATTTATGTTAACCTTATTGCACTTTCAAAATAAAGAATAATAAAAAAAAAAACTAGCTATCTGATGTTATATTTGTCTTTGACATGTATCCCATTTAAATGTCATTGGTAAGATAATAACTAATTTACCTTAAATAATTACGATAGCGTTAGGAATACAGACTATTGCGTTCTGCTACTTATTCAGTTGTCCATGCCCACCCTGAAACATATATGTGTAGTCTCCTTGGAGTCTCCGCCGCACCATACTCCATGCTACTGGTCCCATCTTTATGGCTGAGATGATCAATCTGGATGATCTCAGCCAATTCAATGCTTCCCCACAGTCTCCATACTGCACCAATCAGCATCTCCTCATTAAAATGTAAAACATGTACATTGTATTAAAGTTAGGGTGCTAAGATGTTCTGGGTGCAATCCCCCACTTTTAATTAAAGTGTCTTTGATTGTGGCTTTGAGGAGCACTAAAGGATTTGTATGGCTGAGTATTTTCCCCATTCTTTGCAATCTCAGTGAGCGATGTCTCTGGCCGTGTTGTAACAAAGCTTTGGCACTGGTAAATATACAAAGTGGGCACTAGTTAATGTACGTAACCTGCAGAATGGTTCACTACCTCTGCTTGGTGATTGTCTATTTTGCATCCTCTATGGGATTTTAAAACAATCCTATGTCAATAGCCTGGCTTTCCGAGCTTATACAGCTGTGACGATGAATATTCAGTAAGTCTGTGCAGCTCCACCAATCGATCCTCTAAAGCAGCGTCAGGGGATTCAGATCAATGTATGTAACAATGATTTTATAAACTATTCTTAAAGGTGCCTGGGATTTTGCTAAGCACAATTTTTAAATAACCCTTCTGCGTTACATCAGAGGACCGAGCAATTAGTGTTTCTTCAAGAAAATATAGCGAAAAATAAGACACCTACGCAATATTAACTATATTTTAAATTGCATATTTTTTCCATTAATATGTGGACTCAGTTTGCTCGGATAATCGTCTCTGATGCAGATGAAATGCACTTTAGCAATAAAGCAATTGGACCTGTCCCTCCTCTGAAATTCACACCAATAAATAAACGATTGGAAATCACCTGTAACTATAGATTTAGTTTTTTTCTTAAATGTATATCAAGGTTTTGGTTTCTACTCCTCTCTGAACTCTCTCTATCCTGAGCGACAGGTGAAAAGAGTATAGTTTATAAACATAGCGCCCAAGTGTCCCTATTTAGGAGGGAAAATCCCTATTTTGTGTCCAGTTCCTCTTTTCTCTTCTAATTCTCCCTATTTTCTAGTAGCTCCATATACAATCAGTTGGTGTGTGTGAGTGTATAACAGAGCTCCACGGCAATAATACTCCCAGTAATGTGTCTGAGTGTATAACAGAGCTCCACGGCAATAATACTCCCAGTAATGTGTCTGAGTGTATAACAGAGCTCCACAGCAATAATACTCCCAGTAATGTGTCTGTATAACAGAGCTCCACAGCAATAATACTCCCAGTAATGTGTCTGTGTGTATAACAGAGCTCCACAGCAATAATACTCCCAGTAATGTGTCTGAGTGTATAACAGAGCTCCACAGTAATAATACTCCCAGTAATGTGTCTGAGTGTATAATAGAGCTCCACAGCAATAATACTCCCAGTAATGTGTCTGAGTGTATAACAGAACTCCACGGCAATAATACTCCCAGTAATGTGTCTGAGTGTATAACAGAGCCCCAGAGTAATAATACTCCCAGTAATGTGACTGAGTGTATAACAGAGCTCCACAGTAATAATACTCCCAGTAATGTGTCTGAGTGTATAACAGAGCTCCACAGCATTAATACGCCCAGTAATGTGTCTGTTTGTATAACAGAGCTCCACAGCAATAATACTCCCAGTAATGTGTCTGAGTGTATAACAGAGCTCCACAGCAATAATACTCCCAGTAATGTGTCTGAGTGTATAACAGAGCTCCACAGCAATAACACTCCCAGTAATGTGTCTGTGTGTATAAAAGAGCTCCGCAGCAATAATACTCCCAGTAATGTGTCTGTGTATAACAGAGCTCCACAGTAATAATACTCCCAGTAATGTGTCTGGGTGTATAACAGAGCTCCACAGCAATAATACTCCCACTAATGTGTCTGAGTGTATAACAGAGCTCCACAGCAATAATACTCCCAGTAATGTGTCTGAGTGTATAACGGAGCTCCACAGCAATAATACTCCCAGTAATGTGTCTGAGTGTATAACAGAGCTCCACAGCAATAACACTCCCAGTAATGTGTCGGAGTGTATAACAGAACTCCACAGCAATAATACTCCCAGTAATGTGTCTGAGTGTATAACAGAGCTCCACAGCAATAACACTCCCAGTAATGTGTCTGAGTGTATAACAGAGCTCCACAGCAATGAAACTCCCAGTAGTGTACATTTCGTATAGTGAATAACAGAGCTCCTTGCTGTTTATTATTTATTTATTTATAAAATATTTTACCAGGAAAGATACGTTGAGATTTCTCTCGTTTTCAAGTATGTCCTGGGTCCACAAATCATTGCATTGTTACATTAGGGTACAATAAAATACAAATACAATATTAATATACAATATATACAACATTTAACATAGAACAGGTAGGAAATATATAATCAACCATGACAGGTGCATTCTGTTTTGAGGTATGTAGAGAGGGATCTCTTAAAGGACTTTAAGCTTAGGGAAGATTTTAATTTGTGCGGGAGGTCGTTCCACAAATGCGGTGCTCTGTAGGAGGAGGATCGGCTGCTTTCTTTTTATATTGAGGTAGACTAAATAAAGTGTTATGTTTCTAAAGCTATTCTTAACGAGTGCAATTTTCTCATTAAAAAAGCAGCATAAGAAACCCTATATAGGACTATTTATTTTGAAATATTAAGTATAATATTAATTGTACATTCAGTACATATATTACAGTAGTTATAGATAATTAGGCTACGTAACATAGCAAGCCCATTAGTGCTGATACATTCACTGTAATGAGATTATTATATGACTGAATAGCAGAATATTAAAGCACATTATTCACTGCAGGGTAAAATTGACCTCGTAAAACCACATATTATCCTCTGTAAATAGATTAAAAGCAAAGTATTCTTTCTTTCTCTGAACCCTTATCAATCGAAGAAGCCCTAATCTATATAATCAGCATTCTGACATCAAGCATCGTTTGTGAACCATACAAAACAGTGATTATTGTACTGGAGGAGTCCTTACTTTCATGTGGTCGATAACTACAGTGTATGTGTGTGTAAATATATATATATATATATATATATATATATATATATATATATATAGAAAGATTAGGACTATGGAAATATATATTTGTGCTAACACAGTGGTTTATTCATTGGAATAATCTGCTATATCTGCTAAACACCATAAAGAAGTATAACCGTTCAAATGACTAGTGTGATGGACGAGAGTGTTCATTTGAGTCAGGATTCAGAGTTTCGTCCATGGAACCAAATTAAGAGATGACTGAGAAATAATGGACAACCACTTAATGTTAGTTTTATCCAAAGATCAAGTGAGTTTTTTCCCTTGATCTGTCTAACAAATTGCCCTGAATCATTTCCCAAATATTTTTCATAGACAATATTTGGACAAGCCAAACCATCAAATTAACGAGTGTTGAAAGTCCCGAATGAAATTTCATTTTCAGAAAAATGGTTCGGCCAAACCAAATGTTTTTTCTGTGCACAAGTGTAAACTGTAGTGAATGTGAAACCAGATTTCAACATTCAGCCAAATATATAATTAAGTTGGAGGATTGTTTGAAGTTCGTTCTGTTTGATGAGGCTATTTGGCTTTCAATTCACTATAATTTTGTGCTTAGTGAATGAATCAAAATGTAATCAAAATATTGTGTGGCTTCAAACCGATCCACTAATACTAATCACTAATAAGGGCAACCTAGACATTTATTTATACTATTTACTTCCAAAATTACAAACTGTGGCCAACTGAAATCCAAATTACAAAAGTTGTTCTAAGCTGTGTCTATATCAGCTATTTTTGACCAAGGTTTGCCATTTGGTCTTCAAATTGTTACAATCTGGAGTGTAAGGAATAACCTTGTGTCTGTTTCTACATGTACCTCTCCCATTCTGCTAGCCACACCTTCTAATTAGATTTGGACATTGTCAGCATTTTGCATACTGAGATACACCGAGATGGTGTGTACTGCAGCCTCTGTAGGAGACAAATTATGAAAACCTCTTCGTGCACTAGAACTTGCTATGGTTGCCTTTGATACAGGTTCTTGTACTTTGTTTCCTAGTTCCTCTGTCTGCAGGGTATTCGCTTTGCCCTTGGCTGTCAGACAGTTATTAAATGAATAGCAAAAATTCAAGGCCATCAGTAAAATGCTTGCTCACCTACTGTGATTCCACATTGCTAGCATTGGGACCATCTCTGCTCCATGGCTTACCACTCCATGTTTAATCAAACACATATTAGAGAAATGCTGGTGATTTGCAATCAGAACTCTGTGTATCTGTACTTCAAGGTCACCACCATTGTTTCACCTCTAGAAAGGTCGCAGTCACGATGGAAGTGTGTTGGACTATTTCTCTATATTGGGATTGTTATATCCGCCTTTTATGACCAAGGTTACAGTGACCCATAACCCAGTCCTGGGTCTTCTCATGACAGCCTCTTTTGTACTATGATTGTATTTACATTAATTCATTAACTCACTATTACTATTCATTGAGTTTCCCATTTCAATTATATATTTAATGTAAAATAAATCAATCAATCACCCAATCACCTCCTGGCTGACCTCAGACGATCTGTCTGCTTACAGTGGGATTGTGTGTGCTATTATTAGCAGAATATTATGTGGATGATGGAAGCTATCGTATAATAATTTACATGAAAACCTTTTTCTGCTCCCAGTGCTATGCTGAGACAGCGATAGCCGCACTTCACATAGAGCAGGAAAAATGACTCAGGAAACAGGGGAGAGTTCACGGGGACGATTCTTACAATTAAACAGAGCCAGATCCGCTAGTTAAAGTAACAGATGATGATGTACAGAGTAACAACAAAGCAAGTCATGTTTTATGTTCTTGAATGAATGCCTACAATAAGAAGCAGAAACAGACACATTTTCACTCAGAGCAAGGAGGTTCATCTTTGGGTTTGCTGCTAACCCTTAGCAATGGCCATGTATACGAAGAAGAGAGGCATTATGGGGGAAAAGTTCAAAAATTGGACCCAGTTGCCTAGGGACACCAACCGTCCAAAATGTCTCAGTGTTTGTGTGCCTTAAGGATTTAAAAGCCCTGCTAGATTATCAATATGCTGGGGCTGTAAGTGCTGGCGTCAGTGAGATGATTTATATCTTAACTCCTAATACAACATAACATAATACAACATTTACAAAACTTGCCAAAGTATTAAATATTACTGTAATGAATATTTCATTATTTTAGTTAGAGATACTACACACTGCCACTAGGGGGTGCTGTGCAAAGATCTTTCTCTATAGAATAGAGTGGTTTAGCAGTTCTTTTTTTAACCCCTTAAGGACCAAACTTCTGGAATAAAAGGGAACCGTGACATGTCACACATGTCATGTGTCCTTAAGGGGTTAATAAACTTCATTAAAGTTACATAGAAACATAGAAACATACAATGTGACAGCATTTAAGAACCATTCGGCCCATCTAGTCTGCCCAGTTTTCTAAATACTTTCATTAGTCCCTTGCCTTATCTTATAGTTAGGATAGCCTTAAGCCTATCCCACGCATGCTTAAACTCCTTTACTGTGTTACCCTCTACCACTTCAGCTGGAAGCCTATTCCATGTATCCACTACCCTCTCAGTAAAGTAATACTTCCTGATATTATTTTTAAATCTTTGCCCCTCTAATGTAAGACTATGACCGCTTGTTGTGGTAGTTTTTTTGAATTTAATGCGTTCTCCGGGACGTTTCTTATTGCGAAAAATTTGTAAACCGAAACGCGATTTCGCATAGGAATGCATTGAAAACCAATTAATTCGTTCTGGAGGTCAGAAAAAAGTAAAAAGTAGCTGGCATGGAAACCAACCCAAAATGCAGAACACACAATAAAAGGCATGCAAACGACAAAGTCCCAAAACAACTGCAAACAATTTCCAGAATGGCCCCAAAACTCGATGCAAAAGCCGCTCCAACACCTCCACACTCGACGCCACATGCTTCCCACAGGCTCCAGCATGCAGGGGGCGGTGCTATAAACCTCCCAGGTGCAATGCATCCTGGGGAAACTTGCTTTGTAAACCGAGGCATTATTTTCAATGGATTTTTATTTGTAAACCGAAAATTATGTTAACCGAGTCGTTGTAAACAGAGGTCCCACTGTAGTCTCCTCCTTTATTGTGTTGATTCCCTGTATGTATTTAAATGTTTCTATCATATCCCCCCTGTCTCGTCTTTCCTCCAAGCTATACATGCTAAGATCCCAGTGGCGTACATACCGGGGTCGCAGGGGTCGCGGCTGCGACCGGGCCCGGCCCACCAGGGGGCCCGGCCGCCCTGCGACCCAGGTATGTACCCACAGGGCCAGCCTCTTCTTCTGGGGGGCCCAGGAGCCGGCCACCTCCGGGCCCCCCGAGGCTGGCCCTGCTGTCACCCGGCTGGCTGGCGGGCGCGCGAGGGAGCACTGTCCCCTGGGTGCTCCCTCTTCAGCTCCCTCGCGCACCGCACTGAAACCGGAGCCGGAAGACGTCATCTTCCGGCTCCGGTTTCAGTGCGGTGCGCGAGGGAGCTGAAGAGGGAGCACCCAGGGGACAGTGCTCCCTCGCGCGCCCGCCAGCCAGCCGGGTGACAGCAGGGCCAGCAAGACCACTGGACCCCAGGGAATCCCCCCAGCTCTCCCACAGGTAAGTAGGCTTGGGGGATTAAATGTAAAACAAAAAAAACAAAACGTGTGATTGTGTTAGTGTGAGTGATTGTGTTAGTGAGTGTGTTAGTGTGAGTGTGTTAGTGAGTGTGTTAGTGTGAGTGATTGTGTTAGTGTGAGTGATTGTGTTAGTGAGTGTGTTAGTGTGAGTGTGTTAGTGAGTGTGTTAGTGTGAGTGATTGTGTTAGTGTGAGTGATTGTGTTAGTGAGTGTGTTAGTGTGAGTGTTAGTGAGTGTGTTAGTGTGAGTGTGTGTGTTAGTGAGTGTGTTAGTGTTAGTGAGTGTGTTAGTGTGAGTGTGTTAGTGTGAGTGTTAGTGAGTGTGTGTGTGTGTTAGTGAGTGTGTTAGTGTTAGTGTTAGTGAGTGTGTTAGTGTGAGTGTGTGTGTGTGTTAGTGAGTGTGTTAGTGTTAGTGTTAGTGAGTGTGTGTGTGAGTGTGTTAGTGAGTGTGTTAGTGAGTGTGTGTGTGTTAGTGAGTGTGTTAGTGTGTGTTAGTGTGTGTGTTAGTGTGAGTGTGTGTGTGTGTTAGTGAGTGTGTGTTAGTGAGTGTGTGTGTGTTAGTGAGTGTGTGTTAGTGAGTGTGTTAGTGTGTGTGTCTGTTACTGAGTATGTTTGTGTGCGTCTGTCTGTCAGTAAATGTGTGAGTCTGTTCATGAGAGTGTGTGTGTGTGTGTGTGTCTAAAGCACTTACCTTTCTCCAGCGCCGGGCTCCCTTGGCGCTGGGGATCTCTCCGTCCCGATCCGCCTCTCAGCTCCGAATGCAAATGTGTGGCAAGAGCCACGCGCGCATTCAAACCGCCCATAGGAAAGCATTACTCAATGCTTTCCTATGGACGTTCAGCGTCTTCTCACTGTGATTTTCACAGTGAGAATCGCAGAAAATCCTCTAGCGGCTGTCAATGACACAGCCACTAGAGGCTGGATTAACCCTCAGTGAAACATAGCAGTTTCTCTGAACTGCTATGTTTTCAGCTGCAGGGTTAAAACTAGAGAGACCTGGCACCCAGACCACTTCATTGAGCTGATGTGATCTGGGTGTCTGTAGTGGTCCTTTAAGTGTATGTGTTTATGCATGCACTGGCGTACATACCGCGGTCGCACGGGTCGCAGCCCTGCTACCAGGTGCCCGCCGCCATGTGTTGCGGCCCCAGCCCGCGCAGAGTAAGCGCGGGGGGGGGGGCCCACGGATCAGTTTTCGCACCGGGGCCCCATGGGTTGTGTGTACGCCACTGTAAGATCCTTTAACTTTTCCTGGTAAGTTTTATCCTCCAATCCATGAACCAGTTTAGTAGCCCTTCTCTGAACTCTCTCTAAAGCAGGTACCACGGTACCGGTCCGTGGATCAAACGGTACCGGGCCGCCCAGGGCCGGCCTTTGGAGTGTGCAAGCCTGCCGGCTAATGCAGGGCTGGCATTGCCCAAGTGCCAGCCCTGCAATGTGCCTGCGGACCGGAGGGGAGATCAGAGATCTCCCTCCCCGGTCCGCAGGCACTGTGCTGACAGCCGGCAGGGGAGGGAGTGAGAGAGGACCCGGGAGCTCTTACCTGCAGCTCCTCCGGGTCCTACTCTCGCGAGATTTGGAGCGTTGCCGCGGTAACCATGGCAACGCTCCAAATCTCGCGAGAGTGAACTCTAGCCCTGTAACTGGGCAAGAGTTCATCTCACCACCACTGGGACCACCAGGGAATCCCCACCGGACCACCAGGGACTAAGAAATGTAAAGGTAAGAAGGGAGGGAGACATGAATATATTAATTTGTATTGAATAAAAAAAAAGCCTCCCTACCCTCCTTAACCCCCATACACACACTGCCCCCATGCACACACAACACACATTGCCCCACAAACACTTCTCCCATGCACACACTACACACACTGCCCCACAAACACTGCCCCCATGCACACACTACACACACTGCCCCACAAACACTGCCCCCATGCACACACTACACACACTGCCCCATACACACACTACACACACTGCCCCACAAACACTGCCCCATGCACACACTACACACACTGCCCCACAAACACTGCCCCCATGCACACACTACACACATTGCCCCACAAACACTGCCCCCATGCACACACTACACACACTGCCCCACAAACACTGCCCCCATGCACACACTACACACACTGCCCCATACACACTACACACACTGCCCCACAAACACTGCCCCCATGCAAACACTACACACACTGCCCCACAAACACTGCCCCCATGCACACACTACACACACTGCCCCATACACACACTACACACACTGCCCCACAAACACTGCCCCATGCACACACTACACACACTGCCCCACAAACACTGCCCCCATGCACACACTACACACACTGCCCCACAAACACTACCCCCATGCACACACTACACACACTACACACACTGCCCCACAAACACTGCCCCCATGCACACACTACACACACTGCCCCATACACACACTACACACACTGCCCCACAAACACGGCCCCCATACACACACTACACACACTGCCCCACAAAACACTGCCCCCATACACACACTACACACACTGCCCCACAAACACTGCCCCCATTCACACACTACACACACTGCCCCACAAACACTGCCCCCATGCACACACTACACACATTGCCCCACAAACACTGCCCCCATGCACACACTACACACACTGCCCCACAAACACTGCCCCCATGCACACACTACACACACTGCCCCATACACACTACACACACTGCCCCACAAACACTGCCCCCATGCAAACACCACACACACTGCCCCACAAACACTGCCCCATGCACACACTACACACACTGCCCCATACACACACTGCACACACTGCCCCACAAACACTGCCCCATGCACACACTACACACACTGCCCCACAAACACTGCCCCCATGCACACACTACACACACTGCCCCACAAACACTACCCCCATGCACACACTACACACACTACACACACTGCCCCACAAACACTGCCCCCATGCACACACTACACACACTGCCCCATACACACACTACACACACTGCCCCACAAACACGGCCCCCATACACACACTACACACACTGCCCCACAAAACACTGCCCCCATACACACACTACACACACTGCCCCACACACACTGCCCCCATTCACACACTACACACACTGCCCCACAAACACTACCCCCATGCACACACTACACACACTGCCCCACAAACACTGCCCCCATGCACACACTACACACACTGCCCCATACACACACTACATACACTGCCCCACAAACACGGCCCCCATACACACACTACATACACTGCCCCACAAAACACTGCCCCCATACACACACTACACACACTGCCCCACAAACACTACCCCCATGCACACACTACACACACTACACACACTGCCCCACAAACACTGCCCCCATGCACACACTACACACACTGCCCCATACACACACTACACACACTGCCCCACAAACACGGCCCCCATACACACACTACTGCACACTGCCCCACAAACACTGCCCCCATACACACACTACACACACTGCCCCACAGACACTGCCCCATACACACACTGCCCCACAAACACTGCCCCCATACACACACTGCACACACCGCACCACAAACACTGCCCCCATACACACACTAAACACACTGCCCCAATACACACACTACACACACTGCCCCACAAGCACTGCCCCATACACACACTGCCTAACAAACACTGCCCCATGCACACACTACACACACTGCCCCACAAACACTGCCCCATACACACACTGCACACACTGCCCCACAAACACTGCCCCCATACACACACTGCACACACTGCCCCCATGCACACACTACACACACTGCCCCATGCACACACTGCCCCATACACACACTACACACACTGCCCCACAAACACTGCCCCATGCACACACTACACACACTGCCCCACAAACACTACCCCATGCACACACTACACACACTGCCCCATACACACACTACACACACTGCCCCACAAACACTGCCCCCATACACACACTGCCCCACAAACACTGCCCCCATACACACACTACACACACTGCCCCATACACACACTATACACACTGCCCCACAAACACTGCCCCATGCACACAGTACACACACTGCCCCACAAACACTTCCCCCATGCACACACTACACACACTGCCCCACAAACCCTGCCCCACAAACACTGCCCCACAAACACTGCCCCCATACACACACTGCACACACCGCAGCACAGACACTCCCCCATACACACACTACACACACTGCCCCAATACACACACTACACACACGGCCCCACAAACACTGCCCCCATACACACACTGAACACACTGCCCCACAAACACTGCCCCCATACACACACTACACACACTGCCCCACAAACACTGCCCCCCATACACACACCGCCCTAAACACACACACTGCAACTCTCACACACACTGCCACCCTCACATACACACTGCACCGCTCACACACACACACTGCCCCACACATACACTGCCCCCTAACACACACACTGCAACCCTGACATACACTGCCGCCCTCACGCACTCGCACTTCACCACTCACACGCACACTGCACCTTTCACACACACTTCACCCCTAACACATACCTCTTATGCCCAATATCCCAGCAGACCCCAGGTAAGTTGTCAACGGTTTGACTACTTACTCTGGGATGGGATCCTGGCACTACTGGCGCCATAACTACTACACTGAGCTGTAGTGTTTATTGTGCCTGGATTATTTCTTTAAATAATCTACAAGTGCCCCTCCCGAGATCAGGTTCTGCATCCGCCACTGGTGCGATCTGTGCGGTCGCATAGGGCGCCATAACACGGCTCGCAAGCTGAATCCCTGATGGTCCAGTGGTGCACCTAGCAGGAGCTGCAGCTAGATCATCATAACTTCTCCCTCGCGGTTCTGGGGCTCACTTAGTGAGTCAGAGGCATCTTCAGAGATTCCCAGCCTGCGCTCTGACTCCACACAGCGCCAGAACCTCAAGGGAGAAGTTATGATCAGCACTCCCTGCTATTCACTCCCAGCCCACCAGAGGCCGGCACTGGAGACCAGGGACAGAGGGGACTCGTGAACGGGCACCAGAGAGAAGGGGCACTGCATGGAAGGAGAGGCAGCTTGGGACAAGGTAGGTAGGAGACTGAAATACAGCCTTGAGTTCCCAGCCACAGAAACTCCCCCAGTCTGTGACTGGGAAAGAAGCTGCTGAGTATAGGTGGTGTTACATCAGCATTAGTACCTACCTATCCTGTCTGTCACATACCCTCATCTGTACCCCATTTTTATTAACTCTCACATGAACATGCTATATACATTCAGTCTGCGTATGTGTGGGACCCTGAACCAACAATTTTGAGTCTATGTCTTTATGTGACTGTGTTTGTGATTTTCTGACTATGTATGTGTCTGTGTGTTTTTTTAGTATATGTGACTGGTTTTTTTTTGTCTTATTAAATCAAAACAAGTGGGCCACAGAAAAATTATCAAATGTTTACCAGTCCGCGGCGATAAAAAGGTTGGGGAGCACTGCTCTAAAGTATCAATATCCTTCTGGAGATATGGTCTCCAGTACTGTTTACAATATTCCAAGTGAGGTCTCACCAGTGTTCTGTACAATGGCATGAGCACTTCCCTCTTTCTACTGCTAATACCTCTCCCTATACAACCAAGCATTCTGCTAGCATTTCCTGCTGCTCTATTACATTGTCTGCCGACCTTTAAGTCAACTGAAATAATTGCTCCTAAATCTCTTTCCTCAGATGTTGAGGTTAGTAGGCTATCAAATATTCTGTACTTTGCCCTTGGGTTTTAACGTCCAAGATGCATTTTCTTGCACTTATCCACATTAAATGTCAGCTGTCACAACTTTGACCATTTTTCTAGTTTACCTAAATCATTTGCCATTTGGCTTATCCCCCCTGGAACATCAACCCTGTTACATATCAGCAAAAAGACATACCTTACCATCAAGACATTCTGCAATATCACTATAAAAAGTATTAAAGAGAGTGGGTCCAAGTACAGATCCCTGAGGTACCCCACTGGTAACAAGACCATATTTTGAATATACTCCATTGACTACAACCCTCTGTTGCCTGCCACTCAGCCACTGCCTTACCTATTCAACAATATTGAAATCCAAACTTAAAGATTGCAGTTTATTGATAAGCCTTCTATGTGCAACAGTGTCAAAAGCCTTACTGAAATCTAGGTAAGCAATGTCTACTGCACCACCCTGATCTATTATTTTAGTTACCCATCAAAAAAATCAATGAGATTAGTTTGGCATGATCTCCCTGAAATAAACCCATGTTGTCTCTGATCTTGAAATCCACGTGTTTTTAGGTGTTCAACAATCCTATCCTTTAACATGGTTTCCATTGCTTTCCCCACTACTGAAGTAAGGCTTACTGGCCTATAGTTGCCCGACTCCTCCCTACTACCTTTCTTGTGAATGGGCACAACATTCGCTAACTTCCAATCTTCTGGGACTACTCCTGTTAACAATGATTGGTTAAATAAATCTGTTAATGGTTTTGCTAGTACACCACTAAGCCCTTTTAATAACTTTAGGTGTATTCCATCAGGCCCCATTTACTTATTTGTCTTTACTTTAGACAGTTGAAATAGAACCTCTTACTCTGTAAACTCACATGTAACAAATGACTCATTTGTCCTTTTTCCTAACTGAGGCCCCTTTCCTTCATTTTCATCTGTAAATACTGAACAAAAATATTTATTGAGGCAGTCAGCTAGACCTTCCTCTTCTTCATACCTTTGTTCTTTTGTTTTTAATCCAACTAATCCTTGTTTTAATTTCCTTTTCTCATTTATGCATTACTGACTGTGCTATTTTCTCTTATGTGTGTGATTTGGAAGCTTTTATAACTTGCTTAGTCTGCTTTCTACCTAATCTTATAGATCTGTCTATCTTCCTCACTTTAGGTTATTTTATAATTACTAAAAGCTAACTTTTAGTTTTTTATCAAGTTGGCCACATCTGCGGAGTACCATAGAGTTTTCTTAAATTTTTTTGCTTTTACTGACAAGCCTAATGCAATTTTCTGTTGCCTTCCGCAGTGTAACTTTTAAATAATCCCATTTCTCTTGGACTCCATTTAAATTGCTCCAGTCTGATAATGACTCCTTTACACATATTCTAATTTTAGAAAAGTCTGTTTTTCTAAAGTCTAACATTTTTGTTTTTGTGTGGTGTGACTTAGTCACTATTCTTATATGAAACCACACTGACTGATGATCACTGGATCCTAAATTTTTACCTACGGTAATATCTGATACCAAATCTATATTTGTTAACTCTAAATCTAGTATGGCCTCTTAAGAGTTGGCTCCTCAACGACTTGTTTTAGAGACAATCCCAGTAGGGAGATTAGAATATGTGTGTTCCTGGCACAAGCAGCTATTTTGGTTTTCCAGTTCACATCAGGAAGATTAACCCCTTCTACATTATCAGTTGCCATTATTGCCACAAGTTGCTTAGCTTTTTTAACACACTTGCTACAGGCACCTTCTGTCCTTGTTTTGGGGAGCAGTTGGATTGATGTTTTATCACCCTTTTGCTCCCCCCACCTCCTAGTTTAAATACATCCTAGCAAAACCTCTGAACTGCTCACTGAGAACATTTGTTCCCTTTTGAGAAAGATGCAAACCATCTTTTTTGTACAGTTTATTTCCATTCCAAACAGAGCTACCATGAGAAATAAAGCCAGATCCTTGCTCCCGACACCATTCACCAAGCCACAAGTTAAAGTCCGTAATATGCGTCCGCCTGATGTTCTGAGTGTTATGCACAAGCAGAACTTCAGAGAATGACAGTGTGGAAGCAACCTGCCGTATATCATTAGCAAAAACACTAAAAACTTCCTTTACCTCTGAAACCTTATTGTAAGTCAAATCATTTGTCCCTAGATGGATAATTACATCCAATTCCCCTTCCTGCTTTGCTCGCTTAACAATATTACAAATACATCTCCTGTCCAGTTCCAGGAACTACTCACAAGACCACTATTGTCCACCTCCACACCTCTTATTATAGAATCCCCCAACAACAACAACTGCTTTCTATTAGGCCTCACCATAGTCTCCAAGCCTGTCTCCATAATACCACTACACTCGATGTCTGAGAATGTCTCCACAACACCACTACACTCGTTGTGTGAGCCTGTCTCCACAGCACTATGTGTCTGAGCCGGTCTCCATGACACCACTACACTTGGTGCCTGAGCCTGTCTCTGCAACACCACTACACTCTGTGCCTGAGCCTGTCTCCACAACACCATTACACTCTAAAAGTTCTGAAAATGAATTATGTAGAGCAACAGACTGTGCAATATGCCTTGTATCCACAACTCTAAGTCTACCAGATAATACAGTAATCCATCTGCCATTCCTAGTATGTCTTTGCGGCAGTGGCTTTGCAACAGTTCCAGACTTCAAAAATACAATCTCCTGACGCAATATAGAGAACTGACTACAGATTAGACAGCATCCAAATCTCCAAAAATTGGAACCTGAAACAAATGCATAACAACTATTACACTGAACTAAGTCTGCCATTGTAATGAGGTGAGTAATTTAAATAAGCAAATCTTAACTTTCTTTTTTTTTCCTGCTGTATACCTTAAATTACCCCCAGTTGACCTCCATAATATCTCCAAGCACACACTTTGAAGCATCACTCTCCAGAATATCTCCAAGCACGCACTTTGAAGCATCACTCTCCAGAATATCTCCAAGCACACACTTTGAAGCATCACACTCCAGAATATCTCCAACCACACACACTTAGAAGCAACACTTAGATGAAGCAACCAAGCTGTCAGGATCGGGACAGGGATCCAACACGCAGAGTACAAACAGTAGCTAGATACGTATACCGGACCTTAGAATGGCCGGACTAACGTAAGTAGTACAGTATAGAATGGTCAAAGACAAGCCGAGGTCGAGGGTAACAGAAGACAGGTAAGCGAGAGACAAGCCGAATCAAGGGTAACAGAGATAAGCAGAGTAAGGTAAACAAGCCGGGTCAAAACCAAAAGGGATAATAGAATACACAAGCACTGAGTGACTAGAACAAGCTAGAACCACGACAGGGCAATGAGCTAATGAAAGAAGCTCTGTTAAATACCCTGTTCAGAGCAGTAACCACGCCTCCAAGGCGTCCTGATTGGTCCTGCAGCAATTGAGTGACAGGTCGTTCCGGAGGAGTGTCCTGATGACAACTTCCTGCCTAGATGCTGTAAAAGGCAGTCACTCCCTCGCGGCCGGCCTTGCATGACCGGATAGACCGTGGAGAAGGGAGCCATCAGGCCGTCTGGATGGAGGAACAGCTAAGTCTCTACCTCTTTCGGAGGTAGAGACCACAGGTACCCTGACACAAGCTATATTAGCCAAGCTAATGACAACAACCCTGATATACTCCTAAAATCACCACCCACTAGGAATGTTTAACACCTGGGTAGGCCTCTGCTTATTTGCAAACAATAGCTAATTTAAACAGCAATCAATAGCAAATGTCAAATCAAATGCCTTATAATTACCAACAGGAAATCAAACCTTGTGCAATCCGTAACCTTTTCCTACAGATGAATCTTACCTGTAACAGTAAAAAAGTAAACTCTTAGCACAAATCTTAGACAGTTGAAGATTCTGTAAACCACTCCAGAATATCTCCAAGAACACAGTTTGAAGCAGCACTTAGATGTAGCAACCAAGCTCATTGTGAGCATCACATAACATATACGATCAATTCTAATAGGCTTTATAACAAGACGATTATGTTATAGGGATTTGCTGTATCATTAACCGAACAAATACCTTTGATTAATACCCACAGGGATGTACATATCACATCCATTCAGTTATTATATAGCGCTATAAGAATATGTTATTCTAACAGACAGAAGAAACAGTCTTTAAATACAGCATTAAATGTATCCATACCAGCACCATGGAAAGCAGAACGCATTAACAGAAGTAAAAGCTTGATTGCATTTCATTATCAATGAACACGTTATATAATCCAATTTCTTGCCTACCTCCAATACGCTTTTCCTGGGTATTAATATATGCGATTGGAGACAAGTAACATAAACCTTGAATCAGACCTTTATTAAGGACAGGGAAAGCAATGCAGAAATTGATACGGAATTTTATTATAAGAAGAGGATAATGAGACATTACCATTCTGTGGCAATGCATGGTACTGACAGCACAAAGGAATTATTTCACCGACAGCCTACATTATACCAGCAATATCACAATGAACATTATAATGACTGAACCCCAGGAACCAGAGTAACAACTCAATTCCTGCAAATACGCAATCTGAATTTACATTATCATTTCCAAGTCAGACACAAGTTGTATCTGCGTGAATTCTAAAGATACTAATCAGAATATTATTTTTAATTAACTTTTAATATAGAGAAGGAGGAGTGGCTGAGTTTCTGCATAAACTAAAGCAATGGCTGAGTTTCGGAGGGCGATGGTGCCGGAAATCAGATAAAAGACGGGGCAGAATTAGGGGACAAATAAAAAACAAGCCAGCAGTATAGGAACACGCCAGCCTGCAGTTGGCTGGTAGTTCGTTTTTGAAGATTATTAAATTAAAGATCTCAGATCTCAAAGAAAAAAATAACCCAGGGAGCAAAACTCCAGTGTGTATCATTTAATAATACAATTAGTTTATTGAACTGAAAGAACTCACTGTTAAAGTCCCTGTACAGACACACACCACAAACAATAACTCAAATTCTGATCCACAGCTGGAAGCCATCCAGATAGTTGGATTCATTGAATATCAGAAATCAATATCTGAGTTATGACGCGATTATCTAAGCACCATGGCCACGTCTTTGATTTGAAGTGGTTATGGTACCTGAAGTCTGTATGTGCAGCCTTTTAAAGTGAAAGATTAACCCCTTCTGCTGCCTGAGGTGTAACTTCACTTCTGGAAGTATTATTGGGCGCCATTAGCCAGATTGAAACAAGAGGCTGGCTAATGTCAATTCTATGCACAATTGGCATCTAACGCCTGCACACAAATCAAGCTGGCAATGGCAGTGCCCGTTCCCCCTCACCCTGACCTCTCTCCCCTTCAGAGACAAAAGGTGACATCAGCAGAGGAGCATTGGCATCAGGGGGAACTTGGTTTTGGCAAAGATACGTTTTACGTTTTCTGTTTTTGTTTTTTATATGGACCACCACCACTACTATAACCAAAACCAGTGTTTCATGAAACTGCATTTAAATGCTACAAGCATGACCAACGATGAGCCTTTCAGATCTAAACCTCCTGGCATTATTGCTTCACAGTCTGTGTGGGCTGTATAATTAAATAATGTTATTTTATTGCTATGTCTATTGATTGCCCATAATAATTTTGATGGTTAATGTTATTTATTGTTTCTTTATTTTCTGTTATTAGTTGTTGTTTAATTTATTTCCTTTACCATGCTCTCTGCCTTTCTATATCTGCAAATATTTAAAGCTATATCCCACCTTGAAAATGTCTTTGTCCTTCAAGACAACTGGTCCTAATACCATGACCTCCAGTGAATGATGACCCCTTTATATTGATGTAAATCCCTGGACGATTAATTCAGGAATACTGCAGACCTTTCCAAACAAAGAGGGTCCATAAACACCGGTGTAAGAATAATAGGCCAGTGTTTCCATAACCTCCTGCCTACACTAATTAAGGCCATGTTTATGTACATAATGGGAAAAGGTCTCAATAGTTTTGCATTAATGATGTTATTAGACATATATACAAATAGACAAGAAGCCCATTATTGATTACAAGCGGAAAACCCTTTCTAAGATCAATAGAGACATTCCACCCAAATCCAGTATTGGACGATTATTCAATAAATACAGACTAACAGTGTTCGTGAATAGTAATATATTGAGCCCATTTACTACATGAATAGACGGCTGTCAATAAATTCATCTTACTATTTTGTAAACACAACAAAAACCGTATGAAAAGAAAAATGGATCAATTCAACAAGGTACATGAACTGACTCTCACAAAACCAGAACGTATGTTCCATAATGAGTCCTACTTGGTTTGTTTATTTATTTATTTGGAGTGCATTCTGCTCAGAACGCTGGCACTTCTGAATGAAAGACCCAGAAATAATGAATAGCAGGTTATTTATGTTCCTAGGGATTCCGATAAGTGGAACCGCAACTTGGCGGCTTGAGCGTTTACAGAAACTTTAAATAAAACGTAAGCATGATAATCATTTTGTTCGAGCTGGAACAGTTGTGAGCATAGTTGGTGAAGAATGTTTTAGATGGCTTTGGTAAACCACAGAGAAAAAAAGCCATGCCGTTTAACTTACAAATAACAGAAATAGAATTCTGAAATTAGCCGCGTGGAAAAGCACAGCTGGGATGGGAAAATGTATCTACGAGGCATTTCAGCCACAGGCAGCGACATTCTATTTTATAATCTTCAATGGATTAATACTCTCATTACAAAATAATATTAAACATTAAATTATGTTTTATAATGGAGTGAGCTTACATTTCTCTGTCTATCTAAATCTAAATATCTGTCTGCCAATCATATCTATCTATCTATCTATCTATCTATCTATTTATCTCTCTCTCTCTCTCTCTCTCTCTATCTATCAATCTGTCTATTTATCTATCTATCTATCTATCTATTTATATCTCTATCTATCTCTCTATCTATCTATCTCTCTATCTATCTCTCTCTATCTATCTATCTATCTATCTATATATCGATCTGTCTATTTATCTATCTATCGATCTGTCTCTTTATCTATCTATCTATCTATCTATCTATCTATCTATGTATCTATCTGTCTCTCTATCTGTCTATCTATCTGCCTGTCTGTCTGTCCAATGTAACACAATATAAACTGGAAACCTACTTACCGTGTGACTTTGGCACTTTGGACTTCAGATGTCTCTCACACCTTGCTTTGGCGTTATATAAAAGGCTAATCTGCTCTTCCTTGGTGACAACATCATCAGCATCCACCTGCAGGAGACAAGAAAAATCACACCGCTAAGAACGCTGGGAAATTATTCACATTGTAAGAGGGCAATAGAAATGCCACCCACGCAGTTTGGGGGTTGCAATCCACAGAAGATGGAGTCACAAAACATTGGATTCATTTAGCATTTTTCATTAAAATTTTAGCACAGAATAAGTTCCTCCGTCGTGTAAATTCAGGAAATTGTACCAAACAGGTAAATAGATTAGAAGAAATATACCTATCATCATAATAATAATAACTTTATGTAACTTTTTAAATCCAATCTTTTATTGAATCAAGACGGAGATTGAGGATTGTCAGCTCCACTGGATGGCGGTGGAGAATGCCTTCTAACAGAAAATTTGAATCTCTAGTTCCAGAAACTGGGTGAACGTGTCTTTATCCCTTTAGATATGCACAATAAATAACGGTTCAGGCACTCAGAGATAACAAACAATAGCAGCTTTATTGTTTTTGCCCCTGTAGAGCTGCTATTTTTTGGAGTGCCTGTTATAAACTCTGCATATCTTGGAAGGGAGGCCTGACCGGCCCTGGCTTCAGAGCACCTGGGTTTTGCCTTGGTCTCATCAGATACTTCTTGTCCACTTTTACCACCCACTATGGTTACTGGAACTAGATATTCAAATTTGCAATATTTAGGATGAACACGTCTGTCTATATGTGTAAATATGTGTATCCTTTAGGACCCTATCCCTCCTGTTAATGGCTGAATTAGAGGCTGGACTTGGGGACTGGACGAGTGTGGACATGGGTGGGATTTGTACCGGGTTCTTTGGTTTTATGAACAACTTCCCCTGAAGAGGTCTAAGCAGTTGGACATAATGTACAGGGCGTTATAGTTTTATAGTTTTCACTGTTATCTGTACTCTTGTCATTTGGTCAATTGGAGAGTCCCCAGATATTCCGGGGGTTGGATGTTTGGAGACTACATTCCAGGCAGGTGTTGGTGATATATTTACAGATTTTATAAGTGCAATTCTATTAACATTTGAATTTTAATTGGCAGTACTTCCCTATGTCTCTCTCTGCTTCCTTATTTTTGATTGGAATTTGAGAAAGAGGGGGCAGCAAACACCCTTAATTTGGAGACCTTCAATCATTATTTATCCTGGGTGTGCAATAATTCACAACACTCTCTGGAGTCACCGATGATATCGCTGTAATTTGACTGTAATTTTTAAATTATGTTTATGAAGATTTTGAGGATCTGCAGATTTGTGTTAAAAAGGGTAAATAATTTCCTAATCCCTCTGCACTTTGTTCCCTGGTGTGTTTTTTAGGGGTGTGTTTTTCAACATATTTATTGTCAGTATATACAATCCTCATACACATGGCTGGTAAGTATGGCAGATAAATAATACACATTGTGGTCCCAGTCGACCCTAGCCCGCGGCTGGATATTATTAATGTTGTTAGGTTAAATTGCTCAAATCATAAATTGATGTAATAAACAGCATAATCATATAGATATTAAACAGAAGCTTGGCTATCGCTAGCTCAATGAGGATGGATAAGGAAACAAATTGAAATGATGACTTTATTATATTTGCAGGACCTTATATTTGAGGAGTGAATGAGATCTCCTGGGCAGAAATGTATCATCATATTAATAAGACACATTTCATTTAGTACAATTGCGTTTCAAATTAATCTCACAAAGAATAATTTTACAGCCAGAAGCACAGATCTTTCCTTCTACATATTTTCTGTCCTTGACCATGAGGGATTGTCTTAGCTGGGAACGTCCTGAAAGAACTGGGTCAGCTAATGGTTCTAATACTCCTTTTTCTAATTTTGAAGAATTTATGAAGATCCCTAATTTAGTCTCGTGTTCAAGCAGTGGTTCCAGTGACGTTGTAGACATACATGTAACATTTAGGGTTAGTTCAGACTTTGAGATTTTGAAATCCTGTCTCCGAGAATATTCCCCACTCACCTTCAGAATATGTGCATTCATAGTGAGACTTTAAGAATAAATCCATTCTCAAAAAATGCTGCATTTTCAAGTTGAGAACCCGTTAATCTGGCCACTCAGTCTAAGACCATGAGAATCTGTCCATTCATCATGAAAATCTATCCAAAAGGGCGTTCTCTAGGAACCCAAAGCACCACCACTCTGCTATGCCTAAGCATTCAATTTAGCAAGTCCACCTTTGGGCAGGAATGATAGATTACGAGTGCTAGGCTAGATCTACCTAAGCTTGCTTGCAGACTATCATCATTGTAGCGAAGTGGCGTTGGCAAAGTGGTTTGGCATTGGAAGGGATCCACTAAAAATCAGTTAGTCAAGAAACATAGGGATGCCTCGCATCGTCTCTCTGCACCATAGCCACTACACTAAGCTTCAGTGGTGATGGTGCTTTGAATGCCCTTTTACACGTTTCATATGTCTGATTTGCTTGTGTGAAAATTGTGATGGATTGCAGAATATACAGGCATATCAACATTAGTAATAGTAATAACCTGCTCTAAAATTTAGCATGAAACTGTAGATAGATCCCGGAGCTACAGGGATAGTCCAGCATGTCAAAAAGCCTTTTTTATCCATCCGTTTTTCCATCTGGTTACCCTGCGGCCTGGCAATGTTTATCACAGTTCGCTGGTTAAACGGCTGCATCATTTAAAGAATTAACTTCATTAAACTGATACATTAGGGCTCGTCTTTCACTTGAACGACACTTAATGTGATTGCCTGAAGCCATTTTCACAATTTTAAACAGGACAATGGCAATGGTTTGACAAGGGCTGTCATCACGTAACGTGAAATTAATACATTTACGGAGGAAATGAATAAACTGTACAAACAGATTGCATAAACACAAAAAAAAATAGGATTAGACAACACTACAACAGGGCACCATTCCCGGGCCGAAGGGCTAGTTGGACAATTACCTCAAAAGCATAAGGAGGTGTGTGTTATGCGGGCACAATCTAGTCTAAACAGGCACCATCATTCCCCCTGAGCATGCTTTTAAAGTAATATAGTGCTGAGACAATTACATTTCATTCTTTATAACAACCACATTCTGCACTGTCTTGGAAGCCAATGCAGAGATATAGCGATCATAAAAATTCCTGCCCTACCTCTCACACCTCATGCAAGATGTTATCACTGAACATTTATTCCTGTAGATTAATTCAGGAACTAGTATTCCGATTTTATTATGCCATAGCAACAGGGGGCATTGCTATGGCAACAGGACAAATACAATAGATATGTAAAAACTAAAAAAATATTTGGTTTTTGGCCTTCTAAGCAGATTGCCCAAATTAACAAAAATAACTAATACTTGTTCCAGATGATATTTAGTTTTCCTCTTTATACAGCTAAGATCAGAATAACAAGAGCATGCTGGGTAATGATGTTGATCAATACATTCCCATGACAGTAAATGCATCAAGGTAAAAAAAATATGCACTGGAAATAGTCTCAAAGATCCCAAGAGGTCTTGATGGGCCATTTGGATATTTCACATGTACTTTGAATTAAAAGCCTTGTTTGTGCACAAATTATAATGATCATAAAAGGCTGATATATTGCACAATGCTGTATAAATACGGATAACCATGTAAATGTCTATTTATTTCATCAAGCTTGATGATATCAGCCAATCAAATGCTTTTCCATAAGAAAGCACTGGGAGGCTATGGCACATGTGCGGCAAAGCGCAGCTCTGCACCAATTAGCATCTCCTCACAGATATTCATTGTATCAATGCATATCTAAGACGAACACTGTGCAGCAGTGCTAATTTTGGTGGCAAATTTCAATGCAGTTTTAGTCATAGCCTTTTGACTAAAAAGCCATTTTAGTTTTAGTTGAATTTTAGCCATCTGAATTGTTTTAGTTTTAGTCAAGTAAATATCCAGTAGATTTCTGTCTCTTTTGCCCCCCTCAGCCACTCTTTGTGTCCTCCCAGACCCTCAATGTGTCTCTCTCCCAAGCCCTAGTCTGTCTTCTTTACCCCTTCCCCAGCCCCTCTGTCTCTCTATGTGTCCTTCCACACCCTCTAGGTGTCTCTCTCCCAAGCCCTGGTCTGTATCTCTTGCCCCTTCCACACCCTCTAGGTGTCTCCCTCCCAAACCATGGTCTGTCTCTTTTGCCCCTTCCACACCCTCTAGGTGTCTCCCTCCCAAACCATGGTCTGTCTCTTTTGCCCCTTCCACACCCTCTAGGTGTCTCCCTCCCAAACCATGGTCTGTCTCTTTTGCCCCTTCCACACCCTCTAGGTGTCTCCCTCCCAAACCATGGTCTGTCTCTTTTGCCCCTTCCACACCCTCTAGGTGTCTCCCTCCCAAACCATGGTCTGTCTCTTTTGCCCCTTCCACACCCTCTAGGTGTCTCCCTCCCAAACCATGGTCTGTATCTTTTGCCCCTTCCACACCCTCTAGGTGTCTCCCTCCCAAACCATGGTCTGTCTCTTTTGCCACTTCCACACCCTCTAGGTGTCTCCCTCCCATACCATGGTCTGTCTCTTTTGCCCCTTCCACACCCTCTAGGTGTCTCCCTCCCAAACCATGGTCTATATCTTTTGCCCCTTCCACACCCTCTAGGTGTCTCCCTCCCATACCATGGTCTGTCTCTTTTGCCCCTTCCACACCCTCTAGGTGTCTCCCTCCCAAACCATGGTCTGTCTCTTTTGCCCCTTCCACACCCTCTAGGTGTCTCCCTCCCAAACCATGGTCTGTATCTTTTGCCCCTTCCACACCCTCTATGTGTCTCCCTCCCAAACCATGGTCTGTCTCTTTTGCCACTTCCACACCCTCTAGGTGTCTCCCTCCCATACCATGGTCTGTCTCTTTTGCCCCTTCCACACCCTCTAGGTGTCTCCCTCCCAAACCATGGTCTATATCTTTTGCCCCTTCCACACCCTCTAGGTGTCTCCCTCCCATACCATGGTCTGTCTCTTTTGCCCCTTCCACACCCTCTAGGTGTCTCCCTCCCAAACCATGGTCTGTCTCTTTTGCCCCTTCCACACCCTCTAGGTGTCTCCCTCCCAAACCATGGTCTGTATCTTTTGCCCCTTCCATAGCCCCTCTGTGCAGTGTTAATTTTGACGGCAAATTTCAATTTAGTTTTAGTCATCTTTTTTTGCTTAAAAGCCTTTCTAGTTTTAGTCATATTTTAGTCATCTGAACTGAAAGTTGTAGTTTTAGTCTAGTTGTAATTGATTAAATCTCAACAATTTTAATTAACTAAAATTTGACTAAAATTGTTAGTCGACAAAATGAACACTGCTGTGCAGCACTGGACTAGGGCTCGCACCTAGATGTGTTACCAGGCAGTAATATAAACACTGACTTTTCTCTGACAAGGCAGTGTTTACATTAAAAATCCTACAGAAACAGGAAAATTAAGCTGTAGTAGTTCTGGTGACTATAGGGTCCCTTTAAGGTCAAAATAGGGAAATTGGCAGCTGAGCTCATTTGGATTTTATTTTTGGCAATTTTATTCTTATATTTGAAAATTGCTCTGAATTAACTCTGTATTCACAACAATTGTCCCTTTAGTGTCTGTGTCTTCTAAGTCCCAGCATGATAATGAAATAACATATTACACCCATGGAGACATTGACAATGAGTTTTGCAGCTTGGTTTTCTGGTAGCCTAGAATTTAGCATCTCAGATCTTTTATTGCACCACTAAACCTAAAGGCTCAATCTAGAATTCTTCAGTAAATACGTTTGAGTTTAAGCGAATACAATGTTTATTTGTGTTTAGAATGAAAATGTTTTGACACTACATCCTGAGAGGCAAGGCAAGCATAAAGTAATCAACAGAAATCGAAATTGCACTAATTAAATGTGGGGCTGTGTTATAGGAGCCAGTCAAAGGTCTCTTTAATTCCTGCGTACGGCAAACACTTATGAAGATTTGGATCCAGAAGGAAATGTGTCAGAGTTCAACGTATTCAAACACTGAATGTCTACAACTCTGCAATGACAAGTTCTGAATGTTCTAAATTCCACATTCTACGTTTGAACCGTGTTATGCCAAAATAGACTGGTTTGAAAAAACAAAACAGCAGAAAACAAAAGGTATATCGCAGATTTCTTTTATCTGTTTTATGATATTTCATTATGAAGCTCAGCTGTAAATACTGTGTGTATGGTATGTGAAACGTAGCATCTTAAAGACCTTATACTTTGTCGTTATTGACCATATTTCAGTATGGAATGTCGTTCATGAAACAGTAAAACCCGTAACATCCCCGGCCGTCTTTACAATAGTCCTAATTGGATAGCTGATTGTTATGATACCTTGGTCAGTAATTGATCCTCAAGGGGTTAAGCATGCAAGGACATTGTTCATTGTTTCGTAAAAAAAAAAAAAATCACTGTCTCAGTATAGTTCTGGGAATATAAAACAAAGTCGGTTAGAAAATGTCCCTTCCTTTTACGATTTACACTACATATTGCGGTAACTATCTCATATAACTGCGCAGAGAATAATCTCTTGTCAATCTTTATGTGTGAATAGTGTACGGCCAGTGATCTATCACATTATCATCATATTACCTTTCTTTAGATATGACCATAGAATTCCATATAATCACTATATGAGCAGAGCGTGTGATCATTCTCTTTACTGGTGAACAAAGCAATCTATGTAATCTATGGTAGTCACCATGCAATCATGTATGTCACCAGCTTTTCCAAATTGTCCAGAGCAATGAATGCGATGAGTCTTGATATTTTACCAGAATGCCCCCAACAATGATAGGGGATTGATACGATGCAAATGGGCTTCTCTATGCAAAGGGTTACTAAAAAACGTTGTGATTAAAAAGCGTTCATAGGGGTTTAGGACAGAGACTGGATTTATTTGTTTGTGCTTGTTAAATAAAATAGTCAACATTAAGAGTAATTGGAGCTTGAACACAGGGCTATATGTCTGAGAGTCGTTTTGCAAGAGTCCTTTTAATCTGTCTAAAAAGTACCATACAAATGAATTGTGTTCAGCAAGAGGCGAGAATATTGACTTATTGCAGAGCACTTTAACATTGCATTTTACTGCCTTTCTGTAGTTAGTCTGTGAAATGTTCTTATCAAAGTGCTTTTTTTATTCTAGAATTTAGTTTTTTTAATGACAAAGATCACGCTATTTCTTTGGGGAGTGTTGTAGCTAAAAGCTGTTTAAATATATATATATACTTAATGGGAAAAAAAAGTGCTTGCTACCTAATTTACAAAGAAATTGTTTTACCTTTATTTATTGTAAATATTAATAAATATGTTTTCTAAACATTATACATCAGATTAACCTAGGGTATTTCAATACAGGTTTAAATAATGCGTATGAAAGGTTCATTTTGTAGCGCCCACTTTGCAACTATAATCCCAACTCAATATACTTGACAGACACACACATTAAGACACATCAGACACACACATCAAGACACAACAGACATACACATCAATACACAACAGACACACACATTAAGACACAACAGACACACACATCAAGACACAACAGACATACACATCAATAGACAACAGACACACACATTAAGACACAACAGACACACACATCAAGACACAACAGACATACACATCAAGACACAACAGACATACACATCAATACACAACAGACACACACATTAAGACACAACAGACACACACATTAAGACACAACAAACACACATCAAGACATAACAAACACACACATCAATACACAACAGACACACACATTAAGACACAACAGACACACACATCAATACACAACAGTAATACACATCAATACACAACAGACACACACATTAGGACACAACAGACATACACATCAATACACAACAGACACACACATTAAGACACAACAGACACACACATTAAGACAAAACAGACACACACATCAAGACACAACAGACATACACATCAATACACAACAGACATACACATCAATACACAACAGACACACACATTAAGACACAACAGACATACACATCAATATACAACAGACACACACATTAAGACAAAACAGACACACACGTCAAGATACTTTTACAGACACACACATCAATACACAACAGACACACACATCAAGATACTTTTACAGACACATACATAGTTTGCTCAATTAAAATCTAAATAGCAAAATTCTAGCTAAATTAGTGAAGCCGTAATTGAGTTGAACCATAGAATTATTAGCTCACTACAATTCTGAGATTAGAGAATAAAACCAGAATATAAACTAATCTAAAAAATTTGAAAGATTCAGAAGGGAAATGCAATTCTTTTGGAAAATTGTATTGGAAAAAACCTTATTTGTCTTTTATTTTCTCGATTTGTTGTTTTTTGGCCTATGTGAAATCCTCTGGATTTAGTCTATTCTTCCCTTAAATTTGAAATTTACTTGAATTTACTTTGCATTTTCCATCTTAGTGAATAAGCACAGAGAGTTTCCCATTAAATTTCCAAATGCTCTGTCCGGTTTACAGCGAGCCTTTCAAAGCATTCGCTTCGGATTTAGAAAATGATTGGTTTATACAAAAGGCATCTAGCTACAAACAAGGCTGGGCTATTTTGTGCTGTCTCCATCCAAGGCACCCGAGGCTTTCACAGGTAATAAATCTGTTATCAATGCGCTTTACATGACTTGGAACTCTTTGAAGTTGTATCTATAGAATTTAACGACCATGAAGACATGTTTTATGCGCATTACTATAAAAAACAGCGGCTTTAGGAAGTGCTTATCAGTTAGTAAGCGGGTGTTTTATCACACGGGGCACGTGTTTTCCATTCTTGAGTGTGGCATTTTGACATTTCTCTTTTTTATTTACTTGAATTGTGTTTAATGCAGGTAATATTAATGCGATAGTATGTAATAATAATAATAATAATGATATATTATCCCAGGTTATTGAGCACCTTTCTGTTATTGTACTTGAATGGTGTGTTGACACCCTACCAGAAATTTAACCTGCAAACCTGAGGTCTGAACAGGTGCTTAATAGTGGATTATCTACTAAATGTCCTGTTTGTTTTCCCACCATTGATTCCTTACTTCCTTCAATTGTCACACATTGGGCTCATGAGTCTTCCATGAAGTTCAATAAGAATATTTTATTCTTAAAATCATATAAATAAATAAAAAGTATTAATTTAGTGAGAGGGTAGTGGATGCATGGAATAGCCTTCCATCTGAAGTGGTAGAGGTTAACACAGTAAAGGAGTTTAAGCATGCGTAAGATAGGCAAGAGGCTATCCTAACTATAAGATAAGGCCAGGGACTAATGAAAGTATTTAGAAAATTGAGCAGACAAGATGGGACGAATGGTTCTTATCTGCCGTCACATTCTATGTTTCTATGTTTCTCTCAAATGTGAGCTGTCAGTGTTACTAATGTACACTACAACATATCAAACATAGCTTTTTTCATAACCAGAAAAATATGAATTGGTAACTAAAAAATATAAGAAGGTGCTACTATAACCTATGTGGGTCACTCCACCACACTTGCAAAAGTGAAATACAAACATATAAAAAAGTGGTGAGAGCACACAAAAGAAAAGAAAATATTACCACTTTAAAATGTACGAAATCCTGAAATAAAAAACAGAGACAAATATAGGGTAATATTGTATCAATAAAATATATAGATAGTGGATGATTGGTCTCACTCACATATTTCTGAGCCACTTATATAAGCTGGCTCAGACTAATGGTGTTGAATAGACTGGTGTAGGTAAACACTGAATACAAGAACTGCAGACTTCTGCAAAGTGTACCTGCGGTGTTGTAAGTTATTTCACTGAGATTTTAATGCTGTACTTTCCTGTTTGCTGAATAAACCTTTTAACGAGATCCTGCATCCTGGATTCTATTATTAAGAAAATGACAAGGAAGCAAGCAGTCTATCCAGTGTTTACCTACACCAGTCTATTCAATGCCTTTAGTCTGAGCCAGGTTATATAAGTGGCTCAGAAATATGTGAGTGAGACCAATCATCCACTGTTTATATATTTTATTGTTTCAATATTACCCTTTATTTATTCCCTGTTTTTCATTGCTTTTTTCATGTTAGTTCCCTTTGAAAGTGTAAATAAAGAGGGATATACACAACGTGTTAGAGAAGATCAGTATAATTTAGCATAAGAGCATATTTTATTTTATATGTAAATGGTCTAGTAGAGGTTTTCTAATCAGTGTAATTATCATAAGATATTTATTTCTGACTATTAAAAGTTTCACTACAGTATTTGAAAATATCGGCACATGTTGGAATAGAATTACTGACGGGTTAAAGGGACACTATAGTCACCTGAACAACTTTAGCTTAATGAAGCAGTTTTGGTGAATAGAACATGCCCCTGCAGCCTCACTGCTCAATCCTCTGCCATTTAGGAGTTAAATCCCTTTATTTATGAACCCTAGTCACACCTCCCTGCATGTGACTTGCACAGCCTTCCATAAACACTTCCTGTAAAGAGAGCCCTATTTAGGCTTTCTTTATTGCAAGTTCTGTTTAATTAAGATTTTCTTATCCCCTGCTATGTTAATAGCTTGCCAGATCCTGCAAGAGCCTCCTGTATGTGATTAAAGTTCAATTTAGAGATTGAGATACAATTATTTAAGGTAAATTACATCTGTTTGAAAGTGAAACCAGTTTTTTTTTCATGCAGGCTCTGTCAATCATAGCCAGGGGAGGTGTGGCTAGGGCTGCATAAACAGAAACAAAGTGATTTAACTCCTAAATGGCAGTGAATTGAGCAGTGAGACTGCAGGGTAAGGATCTATACACTAAAACTGCTTTATTTAACTAAAGTAATTTAGGTGACCATAGTGTTCCTCTAATTCACTAAAGCGTGAACTATCTTCTGTCCGTCTATCTTCTGTCCGTACTCCCACCTCTGATGCTCGCCTTCAAGATTTCTCAAGGGCTGCACCGTTCCTGTGGAACTCGCTTCCCTCCTCTGTTAGATGCTCACCCAGTCTCCACTCCTTAAAAAAATCATTAAAAACCCACTTCCTTATAAAATCGTATCAATTAAACTGTTAATAGCTCCCGACTGATTCCTCTTCTGCAACTGTCGCTAGTCTAATACTATCCTTACCTTTTTGTGTCATTTTACCCCACTCCCTCTAGCATGTAACCTCATTGAGCAGGGCCCTCAACCCCTCTGTCCCTGTGTGTCCAACTTGTCTGGTTACAACTACATGTCTGTTCGTCCAACCACTGTAAAGCGCTGCGAAATTTGATGGCGCTACATAAATAACATAATAATAATAATAATAACTGTCACAAATTTTAAAATTTACACCAAAGTGACCAAACTAAAGATATAGGTTTATATATATTTTACTACTGGGCTCAAACGAACAATAATTCATTTTCACAATTAAAGATAGAGAGATCCAGGAATATCTATTTTCAAGGTCAAAATGTTTAGAATACAGCCAGCTTGGGGAGAGCTTGATAGAAACTCTTCATGGGGTAATTATAAGAATGTTTTCTGTTATTCCCATTTTATTGGCTGATCTCCCAGCCACTAAACTAAACCCAAAATCTTTGAGGAGAGTCTATGTTCATCCTTGTTTATGGGGCTTATTTTAAGAAATAACACTACACTGTTTATGAAACTTTCCTGGCTGCTGTACAAGAAAATAGTAGGGAGGAAATAAAGGAAAATAAAAGCAAATGAACATTGAGTTGTTCGGCACGAATACAACAGCCAATGTAATATAATGAATGTTTGAAAAATGCATTCAGATGATTGTAATCACGGCTAATCACTTGCCAGGACTATGGTGATTAATGTGCAGTTTTGGAGAGTAAAATGGTACAAGAATTTCTCACCATATAAAAAAATACATTAAAAATGTTGTCTCGAAATCCTGGGACTATAGAGAATTTGTGTTTATTTGTTGACAATTTAACTCGGTTGAGTTTGTCTCAACTCAAGGACAGGATGGATGCCTAGACTTTAGTTGCACATTTTGATTTCATTTTATTTTTATTATTTATTGTGTTGGCTATTTCTATATTGTTTGTTTGTTTGTTTGTTTGTTTAACAGGGTTTAGGCTAGTCAAGTGATATCATTTCAGACAGGTGCCCGCGAAGGCACTGAGAAAGCTATGAATGTCCCCGTTTGATTACGTTACTCAGGATTCTGAGTTTACTTTGGGATACTCCATCTGTTTTAACTATACATAAATGTTTCTCCAAGGTCCTTCGAGGAACTCCTGTTTATATATTTGGTGGTTGCGAGATAACACTTGCGAGATAACAGTTAATCTAATATATCACTGACAGCTAGCAATGTAACACTGAGCCTGGCTTTCTGGTTTAACTAGAGCATAGAAAATTGTTGCATTTTAGCTTCGATCTTCGAGATGTGTTTGTAGTGTGTTCGACACCTGACTATAGATACAATGTTTAGCTGTTACTTTACTAATTAGCCCTATATTAATATCTACGTGAGGCTTTTATTTGCAACTCAGGACAATACATATTGGCTGGTATTTATATGCATGGAGTGTAAGGGTGCCCTTATTGAGTTTCTATTATTTCCCAGGGTCGGATAAAATAATCGCCTGAGTGCTTTCTTTGTTTTGAATTTCACGTTTAGAATAGACTTCTAAGTAAACATATTTCTGTTCTCTGGGGTTCCTTTATTGCATGGTATCCTACTTTAAGGATACTTACAGGGTCGTCTTAACAGCATTGTAGGTCTCTGAGCAAAGCACTGGGGCCCTGTCTGCACAACCACTCACAGAAATAAAAATTTAAATTATCGATAAAATGAAGCTTAGATTTCATACTCTGACTGCTAAATACACACACAGCAAGGAGCGCACCCTCGATCCTTGAATACTGGCGGCATTGAATTATAATATGGAAAATAACACCATAGAGGGGTTTTGGAGACATTCTGAGAAATCACAAGACTAAAGGTTGAGTGATTTATAAATGTTTCTAAAACCTCGAGATTGGCATTATTTTCCATTAGATCCTTATGTATAATTTACAGCATATCACATCATGCTCCTGAACTAAGTTGGCTCAGTCACTGTAGACATTGATTTCAGGATTCATTGTCTTGTGTCCAAAATCGTGTACTTAAAAAATATTTAAAAAATACTGAGTTGGGGATCCAACCATATTCCTCTTCCCATGTCTAGTGCATGATCAAAATGTTACCAATATTGAATGAGGTGCTGCAGCGTATTCACGATCCTGTGAGATATAAGGGTTAATAAAACATGTGAGCCTCCAGCTATGACGTTAGTTATGTCAGCAAGTATGGTGACGTCACCAACGATCTCATCCAATCAAATCAAATACTGCTATCAGTATTATTTGATTGCAAGACCAAGTTTTACTCCGTTATGGATACAGAAGCACCTCTAGTGGCTGTCACAAAATGGCAATGTTAGACATTTGTTAAATATATACCACCACTGCACCTAGACCCTTTTACTGAGATAAAGTGGTCTGGGGAAGTTAATGGTCCGTTAATGTTTTATTTGATGTATTTATTAAAAGTAATGAATGGGATATTGCGCAATCCATGTAGAACAAGGAGTAGATTTATAGAGGTGTAGAGGTACACGTGTGTGGAGTTATACGTTTTTAAATTATGTTTTCCCAATTTTCTGGTTGATTAAATGTATTGTCCATTTTCTACTAGAGAGAATGCAGGGGACATGGGGCGTGTCTTGGTCATGGGGCGTGTCTTGGTCACCATCTCAGATGGCCATCTTTTAGAAAAGCTTTGGGGACATTGGGACTTTAAGGTTCCAAAACTACAAATTATCACTTTAATTGAGACATCAGAATTAATACTATCACTTTAAGAACCTTCACTCAACATGAAGAGACAGAAAATTAAAGAAAATACAGTGCCTGGATAAAAATGATTGATGAGACTGCTGTGGGGGTGAGTAAGGAACTGCAAAACCCAGCCCCACACCAATTTACCGACATTGCGGCTTATTTTGCCGCAGGAATCCCCACTGGACCACACAGTGATCCCTTTACCCACCTGCCCCTCACCTAGACCCTAGACATATGCGAGCGCGGACGCAGCCTGCATGCATCAATCTCACTGAGGGCGGGAATTTGTGCTCAGAGTGCTGGACGCACTCGGAGCGGCTGGGTGCTGCTCCCGCAAGCGGCAAAGCATGCAGCAAAGAACGTGAGCGGTCTAAGAGTGGAGTAGCCCAGTCGCTTAGGCGGTCGCTTACGGCTGTCGACCCTGGCGGGGGGTTGTCGGCCCCCATCTCTTTGGATTTCAAAGTGCCACAGACAATAAGTGGCGAAGAAGGGGCAATTGACAGCCCTGAAGAGTCTGAAACAGAGATGGAGGGGGATGTCCCCAATACAATTAAAGTGACAACACAGCCACACATATTAAAAAGTATTGCCACTACCAAGATGGCTGCTACTAGCGATGTTGCTACCACCACCACCAAGATGGCTACTGCCACCTCCAAGATGGCTACCACAAATATAGAAAAAAACATTTCTACTACAGTAGATGCATACAATTCTAATATGCCAGCTGAGATGGCATCAGCTGACATGTTAATTGACCTCATGAAACATGTAAGAGTTGAAATCAGGAACGACTTTAACCCCTTAAGGACCAAACTTCTGGAATAAAAGGGAATCATGAGTCCTTAAGGGGGTTAAAAAAGATTTTGCAAGACATTAATTCGCGAACAGAGGATGTCGAAAATAGACTCCATTACCAGGAACAGTCGCACTTAGACTTAGTTGAGAAAGTTGAAAACCTAAAAAAACAACTTAATTAACAGGTGGAAAAATTTGCAGACGCAGAAGACCAGAGCAGGTGCAATAATTTACATATCAGGGGAATCCCTGACTCTATTGACAATCTAGAATTGCCTAATTGTTTTCAATCTATGGTGAAGGAGGTCAAACCATAATGCCACCAACTTTGATCTGATTTTGGACTGCATCCATAGATTGCCCAAAGCCTAACAATGCACCTGCAACGGCTCCCAAGGACGTTATAGTTCGCTTCCACTATTACCACGTCAAGGAGAAATTCTTGGGAGCTACACGCCTGTCAGGATTACCTGATGAGTATAATAATATACTATTGATGTAATAACTTGGTATAATATTTTAGTGATGCACGGAGTCAAACATAAATCTGTCAGGTGGACCTTACTCACTCAGGGAGGATTGTTCAATTTTAAAATATGTTTTGGGTTAAGCAGTGTGTACAAATCCCTTCACCAATTTTTTCTTTTGTTGTTTTTAAACGATAGGAATGGTTTTAAAATTTGTATCACTTAATTTAAGGGGACTGAACATTCAGCACAAATGGAGACTTTTATTTAAAGAGGTGAAATGCAACATACCAGATGTTCATTCAGGAGACACATTTTAAAATGGATAATGTACCCAATTACCCAAGACTACCCTACCCAGTAACACTCTGCATTTTGTAAGAAATCCAGGGGTGTCTCCATATTTTTTAGTAAAAATGTAACTTGCCACACAGATGGATCCAGATGGCAGAATCCTAATATGGAATGGTTCAGTAAATAGTATTGAGTACACTCTGGTAAATCTGTACTCCCCTAACCCTGGGCAATTTAGTTTTTTTGAAATCTATTGTTAGTAAAGTTTCAGATGGGAAAGATTAATTTTGGATGGTGACACCAATTTTGTTTTAGTCTGTGACTACGATATTGTTAGAGATGCAAATAGTGCCTCTAAAAATCATAATAGTGAAAAATTGACTAACGTATTCTCGGATTGACAGGTTCTTGGTGGGTGAGAATATTATACTCCTTGTCTTGCGCTCTAGAAATTTGGACATTACTTGGTCCAATCATGCCCTGATAACAATGTGTATAGAGGAGTCTTTCCAGTCAAACCCAAACAGACAATGGAGGCTTAGCGATTACTTAGTTACTGAGCTTGAGAATAAGACATTGGCTGAATCAGTTATTAATAATTATTTTAGGGAACATTTGGCTCTATATTTGCAGGATACATCGTTGTGGGTACCCATAAAGTGGTTCTTAGGGGACATTTTATACAACGATCCTCCTACTTGAAAAAAATTATGTCTACAAATTTGAGAGATTTAGAAAAAGAACTGTATGCTTTGAATCAGGCTAACAAAATTGGTCCTTCCTTGACCCTTGCTGCAAAAAATTAAGATGTTAAAGTTAAAATTGACACTCTCCAGAACACATTATTATTATTATTATTATTATTATTATTATTATTGCCATTTATATAGCGCCAACAGATTCCGTAGCGCTTTGCAATATTATGAGAGGGGGGATTTAACTATAAATAGGACAATTACAAATAAAACTTACAGGAACAATAGGTTGAAGAGGACCCTGCTCAATCGAGCTTACATTCTATAGGAGGTGGGGTGTAAAACACATTAGGACAGGAATTTGCAGTCAAATAAGGTGGGTTGCCCTTAAGGAGGGGGCAAGAAACAGGTATGTGAGGTAGGGGTTAGTCTTGGAGGCCATAAGCTTTCCTAAAGAGATGGGTTTTAAGGCACTTCTTAAAAGATGCAAGACTAGGGGAGAGTCTGATGGCCGTAGGCAGGCTATTCCATAGGAAGGGAGCTGCCCGCGAGAAGTCCTGCAAGCGTAAGTTGGCTGTACGGGTGTGGACAACGGACAGGAGATGGTCACGGGCAGAGCGGAGAGCCTGAGAAGGGACATACCTATGGATCTGTGAGGAGATATAAGAGGGGCTAGAGTTGTTCAGTGCTTTATAGGTGTGAGTTAGTACCTTGAATTGACTCCTATAGCATACAGGGAGCCAATGTAAGGACTGGCAGAGGGGTGAGGTGTGAGAGAAATGACTAGAGAGGAAAATCAGTCTAGGAGCAGCGTTCATTATGGACTGTAGGGGTGCAGTACGGCTTTTGGGAAGACCAATCAGGAGAGGGTTACAATAATCCATGCGGGAAATTACTAGAGCATGGACAAGCTCCTTGGTAGTATCTGGTGCAAGAAAGGGGCGGATGCGGGCTATGTTTTTAAGATGGAATCTACAGGATTTGGCAACATGCTGGATGTGAGGCTCAAAGGTGAGACCAGAGTCAAGTATGACGCCAAGACAGCTCGCTTGCAAGGATGGACTGATGTGGGTAGCACAAACTTGAAGGGAGAGCAAAAGAGGAGGATCAGTATTAGGAGGAGGAAAGACAAGGAGCTCAGTTTTAGAAAGATTGTGTTTCAGAAAGCGGGAGGACATCCAGTCAGAGATGGAAGAAAGGCAGGCAGTGACACGTTGCAGGACGGCAGGGGAGAGGTCCGGGGAGGAGAGATATAACTGTGTGTCATCAGCGTACAGGTGGTAGCGGAATCCAAAAGAGGTAATAAGTTTGCCAAGAGAGACAGTATAAAGAGAAAATAGAAGGGGACCAAGGACAGAGCCTTGGGGGACTCCAACTGAGACAGGATGAGGGGAGGAGGTATCATTAGAAAAAGAGACACTAAATGAGCGTTGGGAGAGAGAAGAGGAAAACCACGAGAGGACAGAGTCACAGAGACCAAGCGATTGAAGAGTTTGAAGAAGGAGAGAATGATCAACGGTGTGAAAGGCCGCTGAGGTCAAGAAGAATTAGTATGGAGTAGTGGCCTTTGGATTAAGCTGCGATTAGGTCATTAGCAACTTTGATAAGCGCAGTCTCTGTAGAGTGGAGAGGGCGGAAGCCAGATTGAAGGGGGTCATGGAGAGAGTTGGAATTGAGGAAATGAGACACACTGGTAAAGACAAGTCTTTCCAGAAGCTTTGAGGAAAAAGGGAGCAGGGACATGGGACGGTAGTTAGAGGGGGTGGACGTGTCGAGGGATGTTTTTTTTTAGTATAGATACTACAGTGGCATGTTTAAGGTCAGCAGGGACAATGCCAGAAGAGAGAGAGCAGTTGAAGATGTGTGTTAAAGAAGGCACGAGACAAGTGGATAGAGATCTGATAAGGTGAGATGGGACAGGATCGAGTGGGCAAGTGGTGGGGGGGAGCAAAGAAGAGCAGCCACCTCTTGGTCAGTAGCTGGGAAGAATGTCTGAAGGGTAGGAAAGGCATGATCTATGTGTGGTTGAGAAACAGAATGGCAAGGAGGGGAGAATTCTTTCCTTAGCTGTTCAATCTTGTCAGTGAAGTAACATGCAACGTTATAAGCAGTAAGGTTAGTTTGGGGGGTGGCCACAGCAGGGCAAAGAAGAGAACTAAAGGTGTCAAAGAGATGCCTGGGGTTGCGGGAGAATGAACTAATGAGAGAGGAAAAGTAGGACTGTTTGGCAAGGGCAAGGGCAACCCCTTCAGCAACATTAGATGGGGGGTGGGAGGGAAAGGGGCACTGCAAGATTCTCTTTATTTCTGGAATTCCTGCAGCTTGGCCATAACTCCACTGCAAGAAGTACCTTAATCCTTTCAACAAGCTAATTTCCCCTAACCCCCTCCCCCCCCCCCTGGTTACCATTTAATGTACCCAACCTCCTTTATTCAGGAATCATTCCCAATTCTTTCAACAAAATAATGTCACAATTCACCCAGCCTGTGTACAATCAATAACCTCAACCATTGAATATCCCAAGTCTCTACTCAATTCCAGTCAATAGCACTCAACATTTCACCCTCACACCCAGTTAACCCATCATATGTCACTCACCCTCGAAACACATGTAATGATTTCAAAACAATTCATTATTCCATCCACCCTCAATCATTTCATGTCCCCAGTCATGCCCATGTATATACAGATCCCTCATCTCTTGAGAAGAAACTGGTGCACCATATCTGGAGCTTCAGCCCCCAAAACTCCTCACCAGCAACACTTGTGGTTTAGAACATTTAATTGGCAAGGTACTGGCCAATTGTCCATCACACCATACAATGACTGAACAGCCTAATATCTGCAGTACTTTAACAAACCTAAACGATCAGCATTAATAAAGATATAAAGACCAGTTCAAGATAGGTTAAGGAAACTTACCGGTAAGTAGTACAAGTGTGATTAATCTTCAACCAGTCATTTTGATTAAACCTAAATCAACTCTTCTGGCTTCCAATCTTTTTTTGAAAAGTCACATTTAATGCCTAAATCTCACAGCCCTCTCCTCCCTTTTGGAATGATTTTTATTTAATTTCATATTCCCAAATTACTTTTTGAATTGCAGAAATCAATGATATATCTAAAAACAGAATTCTGGGAAATCTTTTACTGCCTAATAATATAATTTTAAAAAAAAATATTGGATTTGTGTTTTAAAACTTTGTTTGTGCTGACTGACTTTTCAAGAACCCTGCAGTGCATTTTCTCACCTATTTCTTGAGCTTTTCTCTCTGTGCATTTCTGTGGCTGTCCCACAGGGATGAACTGCAACTTACTGGAACATTTGTTGTGGGTAGCAAAACCATTTACACACAAAAAAAAGACATTTTAGATGCCATTTATTATGTATGAATACATATTTAAGGCTTGGCCTTCTTCATTTCCTTATTTCTCAGATGCAAGAAAAGTTTCAGTATCAGTGAATCAACATGATGGACAACATGGAGCTTTCTGGCACTGCGGCACAGCTATGACATAAGGTAGGAGCTTTCAGTGACAGGTTTGGCAAATAAAAAAAAATCTTTATGAAATTATCAACATTGACTTTGTTGGAATGTTAGTAAAATACCAAAGCAGCCCTAAAATATAATATAATCATGATAAAGTATCCTGTAAGGAAAAAGGCATTGTCTACGTGGGCACCCACCATCTTGAATACACAAGAGTACAGCCCTAACATTGTCTCCTGGGAGTTGAAGCTTCAGAAGCTGAAGAGGTTCGAAAAGGTTCCCCCTGGGATAGAGATGGAGACATCATCAGGTAAGTGAAATCTACCTTCCGAGGCCACCACACACTAAGTGGCATTTGTGTCACGGTACTACCCCAACAGGTAATCAAGAGGCAAAAGCTACTCTATTAAGACATCATGTATTACCACACCCGACTTAACGTAAGTAGTATAGACTGGAGAGAAAACAAGGATTAAGATAAAACAAGGTCAATGATATAAGAAGTTGTTACTCAAAGCCAAGGGTACAATTCCAGAGATAAGAGTAGTCAAAACACTGAGCAAACTCAAAACCAGAAAACACGTTGACACTCGAAACGCACTCTCGTGGTACTAAGACCACGAAAGGGTGAAGAAGTGAGGTTATAGAAGGACTTAAATAGTCTCATGTATTCAGTGATTGGTTGGGAAATAATGAGTTATTGTAGTTTCTTTGTGTTAGGTGTTTTGCCCAAATGTGTTAAATAGAACGGAATCAATGCGTTCCGCACCACCACTGGCATTGGAGAGACATCCAATGTCAGTTTATTCTACCTCTGGCCAGTTTGGTAATAGAGTGTGCAGTCTATGGATGTTCAGTCAGCGAAGAACCATCTCTACTACAGTGGAAGAACTTACACTAACGCAAAGGTTGCTCAGGCAACCAGGTCCTTGAGTTCCACCTGCCAATTTGCCAATATACTAAACAAAATTACTACAGGGACCATCAAGGTTCAACTCCAACACCCATCCAACCCCACACAATCACACTCAGCCAATCCCACACACAATCATGTTCAGCCAACCTAACACTCAATCACACTCAGTCAATTCCACATGCAATTACACTTAGCTACTTACACACTCAATAACACTCAGCCAGCCTCACAATCACACTCTGCCAACCTAACAGTCAAACACACTCATCCAACCTTACACTCAGTTGCACTCAGTGAACTCCACACTCAATCATACTCGGCCAAGTCATACTCAGCTAGCCCTCACATACAATCCCATTCAGCCACCCCCCCATACAATCACATTCAGCCACCCCCCCATACAATCACATTCAGCCACCCCCCATACAATCACATTCAGTCACCCCACATACAATCACATTCAGCCACCCCCCCATACAATCACATTCAGCCACCCCCCATACAATCACATTCAGTCACCCCACATACAATCACATTCAGCCACCCCCCCATACAATCACATTCAGCCACCCACCATACAATCACATTCAGTCACCCCCACATACAATCACATTCAGCCACCCCCCATACAATCACATTCAGCCACCCCCCATACAATCACATTCAGTCACCCCCCATACAATCACATTCAGTCACCCCACATACAATCCCATTCAGCCACCCCCAATACAATCACATTCAGCCACCCCCCATACAATCACATTCAGTCACCCCCACATACAATCACATTCAGCCACCCACCATACAATCACATTCAGTCACCCCCACATACAATCACATTCAGTCACCCCACATACAATCACATTCAGCCACCCCCAATACAATCACATTCAGTCACCCCCACATACAATCACATTCAGTCACCCCACATACAATCACATTCAGCCACCCACCATACAATCACATTCAGCCACCCCCACATACAATCACATTCAGCCACCCCACATACAATCACATTCAGCCACCCCCACATACAATCACATTCAGTCACCCCCACATACAATCACATTCAGCCACCCACCATACAATCACATTCAGTCACCCCACATACAATCACATTCAGCCACCCCCAATACAATCACATTCAGTCACCCCCCATACAATCACATTCAGCCACCCCACATACAATCACATTCAGTCACCCCCCATACAATCACATTCAGTCACCCCCACATACAATCACATTCAGCCACCCCACATACAATCACATTCAGTCACCCCCCATACAATCACATTCAGTCACCCCCACATACAATCACATTCAGTCACCCCACATACAATCACATTCAGTCACCCCCCATACAATCACATTCAGTCACCCCCCATACAATCACATTCAGCCACCCCCACATACAATCACATTCAGTCACCCCCACATACAATCACATTCAGTCACCCCCCATACAATCACATTCAGCCACCCCCATACAATCACATTCAGTCACCCCCCATACAATCACATTCAGTCACCCCACATACAATCACATTCAGCCACCCCCCATACAATCACATTCAGCCACCCCCAATACAATCACATTCAGCCACCCCCCATACAATCACATTCAGCCACCCCCATACAATCACATTCAGTCACCCCCACATACAATCACATTCAGTCACCCCCACATACAATCACATTCAGTCACCCCCCATACAATCACATTCAGTCACCCCCCATACAATCACATTCAGTCACCCCACATACAATCACATTCAGCCACCCCCACATACAATCACATTCAGTCACCCCCACATACAATCACATTCAGTCACCCCCCATACAATCACATTCAGTCACCCCACATACAATCACATTCAGCCACCCCCCATACAATCACATTCAGTCACCCCCCCATACAATCACATTCAGCCACCCCCCATACAATCACATTCAGCCACCCCCCATACAATCACATTCAGCCACCCACCATACAATCACATTCAGTCACCCCACATACAATCACATTCAGTCACCCCCCATACAATCACATTCAGCCACCCCACATACAATCACATTCAGTCACCCCACATACAATCACATTCAGCCACCCCCATACAATCACATTCAGCCACCCCCCCATACAATCACATTCAGCCACCCCCACATACAATCACATTCAGTCACCCCCCATACAATCACATTCAGCCACCCCCATACAATCACATTCAGCCACCCCCACATACAATCACATTCAGCCACCCCCAATACAATCACATTCAGCCACCCCCCCATACAATCACATTCAGCCACCCACCATACAATCACATTCAGTCACCCCACATACAATCACATTCAGTCACCCCCCATACAATCACATTCAGCCACCCCCAATACAATCACATTCAGTCACCCCACATACAATCACATTCAGCCACCCACCATACAATCACATTCAGCCACCCCCCATACAATCACATTCAGCCACCCCCCATACAATCACATTCAGCCACCCCCATACAATCACATTCAGCCACCCCCACATACAATCACATTCAGCCACCCCCCATACAATCACATTCAGTCACCCCACATACAATCACATTCAGTCACCCCCACATACAATCACATTCAGTCACCCCACATACAATCACATTCAGCCACCCCCAATACAATCACATTCAGCCACCCCCAATACAATCACATTCAGCCACCCCACATACAATCACATTCAGTCACCCCCACATACAATCACATTCAGCCACCCCCCATACAATCACATTCAGCCACCCCCATACAATCACATTCAGTCACCCCCCATACAATCACATTCAGTCACCCCACATACAATCACATTCAGCCACCCCACATACAATCACATTCAGTCACCCCCATACAATCACATTCAGTCACCCCCACATACAATCACATTCAGCCACCCCCCATACAATCACATTCAGCCACCCCCAATACAATCACATTCAGTCACCCCACATACAATCACATTCAGTCACCCCCCCATACAATCACATTCACTCACCCCCCATACAATCACATTCAGTCACCCCCCATACAATCACATTCAGCCACCCCACATACAATCACATTCAGCCACCCCCCATACAATCACATTCAGTCACCCCCCATACAATCACATTCAGCCACCCCCCATACAATCACATTCAGCCACCCCCACATACAATCACATTCAGCCACCCCCCATACAATCACATTCAGTCACCCCACATACAATCACATTCAGTCACCCCCACATACAATCACATTCAGCCACCCCCCATACAATCACATTCAGCCACCCCCACATACAATCACATTCAGCCACCCCCACATACAATCACATTCAGTCACCCCCCATACAATCACATTCAGCCACCCCACATACAATCACATTCAGTCACCCCCATACAATCACATTCAGCCACCCCCACATACAATCACATTCAGCCACCCCCCATACAATCACATTCAGTCACCCCACATACAATCACATTCAGTCACCCCCACATACAATCACATTCAGCCACCCCCCATACAATCACATTCAGCCACCCCCCCATACAATCACATTCAGTCACCCCCCATACAATCACATTCAGCCACCCCCACATACAATCACATTCAGCCACCCCCACATACAATCACATTCAGCCACCCCCACATACAATCACATTCAGCCACCCCCCATACAATCACATTCAGCCACCCCCAATACAATCACATTCAGCCACCCCCCATACAATCACATTCAGCCACCCACCATACAATCACATTCAGCCACCCCACATACAATCACATTCAGCCACCCCCCATACAATCACATTCAGCCACCCCCCATACAATCACATTCAGTCACCCCCAATACAATCACATTCAGCCACCCCACATACAATCACATTCAGTCACCCCCACATACAATCACATTCAGCCACCCCACATACAATTGCACTCATCCAGCCCTTACACATAATTATATCCAGCCATCCTCACACATTCAAAGCATACAAAGCCAGCTACCTTTTTTTTGTACTGGGGTCCAGTGGTGCCTAGTTACACCCATTTACTATTAAATGTATTAGTCAGATCATTCTGGCCTGGCCACCCCAACTCTCAGCTTTTATTTAGAGGTGGCTGAATTCAAAATAAGTATATTTTTCTGCAAATATGGTTGTGGGTTTTTACAAATTTAAATAAAACTTTAACTGAAGAGATTTCTTGCTCCCTGTCAAAGTACATGAATTCTTAAAACTACACAGTCACAGATGATTGACTTCTGGTTTTCTCTGCTTCTCATCGAAAGTTGTGAAAACAAGAAGACTTCATCAAGTACACCCATCTCGGTTAGCTACGTTTTGTCTAAAATGTCAATTGAAAAGGGGAACACACTTACAACTTGATTTAAACCAATTTCAATCTGAAACACATGGTTATTTTCCTTTCTGATTTTGCAGAGAGAATTATTCACTCTGTAGTTCAACTGAAAAGTATATTTTGACATATGCATGTATATTCTTGGAACTGGGCTGTCATTCTAACCGGAACTTGGCGTTTCACCAATAATAAAACAATTTACAGTCTATCTTCAGCTTTCTGTAGAATCACATTTGTGTTTAAAGTGAGCCTGTAATGGAAAACATGACTTACCTGCAGCCGCTCCCGTCTACATTGAATACACCATAAATCATACTCACTTTCTGTTTCAGGACAGCTTAGTGGCTGTTACTCTTTGTGTACCACCCACCTCCGTCTTTGCTCCACCTCTCGGAGGCATCCCCAAGCGGGACATATCTCATCAGTGATGTTGAGATGGCTTTGTTGCCAGCGTGCCACTCCATTCCTATACTTCCTAGCCGGGGCTTGAAGCGCCAGCTGGGGAGTTTCCATAGCAACTGCAGCGCATGCTGTGTGGTTGCTATGGGATTGAGAGCAGAGGAACTTTCTGTGGGATGTCTTTTCCGCTCTCCCTTGTCAAAAACTGCCAGAACAATGTGTAGATAGAATATTATGCTTAATCTAATGATCATCACTTGTTTGGGGCATGACAAGTGCCCTTTAAATATGGCCATTTTGGTAAAGTGTAACTTTCTAAATTTCTGTCTCATTTGCTCATTTTAGGTCACTCTCTCTCTTTCTCTCTTTCTCGCTCTCTCTGTCTCTCTCTCTCTATATATATATACATACACACATACACATGTAAAGGGACATTCTTAACTAAACGACTATATCCCAGTGTTTAAGTTATATAAACATGTAACAGTGTGTTAGTGTACCATTAGAGAAACAGTTTGAGTGCACCATTAAACATGAATGCAAATGGGGGAAAATCTGCCTAAAATTGTCAGTCTGACTGTGTGAGTTTAAATAGCCGTGTATGAGTGCACTTGGGGAGAAGTTTGATAAGAAGCAGGGGGTTCGGGGAATGTGTGGCAGCTAACCATTGCAGCTGAGCATAAATAATAAAAAAAAAACTACCGGTATATATTTATTGATTTATTTATTTTAACACAGTGTTTAAAGCAGCTGTCTGCCATGCCAGGATTTGGAGAAGTGAGCCATATAGCTATATAGGAGGACAATATTCGAGATGTTTGTTCGTTTCTCCTTTATTTTCCAAGATTCAGGGGACTTGTTCAAATCATATCCATCGGTTATCTGTAGTGGCCTTGTTTGCTATAAATTGATGTCAGGTCCATTTTACTGTCACTTCCACCAACAGAAATGTCACGCTACCACAATAGGGTTAAACAATCTGTTATGCTTTGCAATGCGCAGGATCTTACAATATTATCCATGACCAGCATTAAATGTCCAAATGTATCAAATGTCTAAATAGAGTTGAAACCAGGCTTGTCTAATCATTACTTTACAGCTGCTGATATATTACATTTCCCATAATTTGTTACCAACCATTGGCTGCACATTTAGTTACAAATTTCCTTCACATTTATATCTGCCCTAGATATCTGCCCTTCTGTTTCACAGAATCCTGGTATTTTTCTGTCCTACTTCACTACCAGACTTCTACGATCATTGTCTCGGGTGTTTCAAGCACTTAGGAACAGATTGCATTTATTGGCTGTCCTCATCTTGCGTAATCCAGTCTAGTCATCAGTGAGCTGATGGGTACAGCCGAGTATGGGTTTTTGTCATATTCCTACAAATTTCAGCTGCAGGACTCACTACTCACTACTAGAGACAAAGATGGTTAAAATCACTGTCAAGGCTGGATATCCCAACACACAAAACCCAGAGCAAATAGTATCCTATACAAAGGAAAGCAATGTATTACTGGGCCTTAGGGTGGACAGGTACAAGCTGCAAGTAACAGACAAGAGAAAACATAGACGGGCCAAGATCAAGGATTAACGGTGAAACAGAGTCAAAAACAGAGATTCCCGAGCCCAAAATAGCCAGATAACAAAGCCGAGTCAAAAGGCAAAAAGGAACACAACAAGTCAAAATGCACTCTCGGGTAACAGAGACCACAAAAGGGCAAAGAGAAGTGCTCAGGGTAGCCACTACAGCCCCAGGTTTTAAATGGTTGGTTTGCGTCAATAATGATGCCAAAACGTACACGTTTACATAGTTTGATTGATGCACAGTGGTTGGGAAATGACCCAAGTCTCAGGCACATAAATAGAGTGCCAATAGGAGCAGTCCATGTCAATCGTGGGGCTACAATGCAGCTCACCGTCAGAAGTACCGAGCCATCAAATCAGTCACAAAAACAATGCACATTATCAATATGTGAGCGTTGGTGTACAGAGGAAACCAGAACCCATGACACTAACCTGTTATTAGAACAAGCTGGAAAAAGTAAAATTCCTTAGAAAGCTTTATCAGAGTTACTTCTTTAGTTCACTCACTCAGCTTCTATAATTTATCATTTACAACAGGCAATCCAAATATTCAATGCACGGTCAATGCCAAGTCGTTTTTTATGGTTTATACTAACTCTGCCAACGTAACTCGGTCCCAATAATTCCATGTAAGCTCGGAGCAGTCAACAGAATTGAATTCAGGCCATTACAGAGCTTGTCTAGCGCAGGATAACCTTCGGTCAAGTTATTAATCTTCAGCCCGTGTGTAAGTCCGATTTGAGCAGCCACTTTATTAAGAAATCTTCAAAGCTAGTAGCATTGATTAATAGCACATTGTCAACAGGTAACAAGCATAGCTACTCTTACAGAATGTCATGTATCCACAGGCCACGAGCCACATTCTGATATAGAACCTACCTGTCACATAGAACACCACTGGATGATAATATTTTGATAGTATGTGACCGCCTTTTTGTTTTCATTAAATTCCCCATTACCATAATAGCTTAATGGAGAATATGAAAAATTGTGCTATCGAAAAGCAGTTAAGAGGATTACAAACTTGGATATGGGTCTGGTAATTTACATTTGTATTGAACCAAGAGCCTGGTTCTCTTTTCTGAATAATTCAGCAGTTTCGAAAACGATGCCTGATCAATCCAGTTCTATATCTACCATCCCACCTGTATCGTCTGGATCTAGATGACTAAGTTGGCTTCATGCACGAGAAAAAAGTTAGTGCCAGACACAGGATGCTACGTAGGAAACGGAATAAAGAAAATAATAAAATGCTGCACCTATCCCTGTAGGTCGCTTATAGAAAAATTAAAAAAACAATAATAATAAGCAATAATTAGATCAAATTCTGAATTCTAATGCAACTGCCTCGCTGATGCCTATTTCTAAGAAATGGTTTAATGATTAGTTCAGACCCTAAGTGGTCAAATTCCCAAACTCCATGCCAAAATGTGCTTGACTCACGGACCAACCAAAATGCACTATGCCAAATATGTTTGGTCGTAATTCTGAATATCGCCCGTGCTGCCAAGAAAACATATGATTGATGGGAAATAAAAGTTGATTGATGACTAGATGACCATAGTGAAATGTTGATTTCACTCACAGATACCTGATGCCATGATTGCATGCCACTGGGTAAAAAAAAACCACTGCATATGATTCTGTCACTTTCAAAATGGCAGACAAAATGGCAGACATTTCTACTTCCTGACAGTGGTTTCAGATCGAGACACCCTTTGTTTTATTTTCTCAGTTTAGAACCCATCCTATGAAACACTACCTGCCACGTTAATTCTATCACACACCCTCTCAGATAGTGGTAATAAGCATGTGTGTGCTTCTGATAGCACAGCTCAACCAATAATGACCACAAAGTATCTTTGCAGATAAAACTGACCTTAGAAAATGTAAAATTTCAGTTCCTGTTGTAGATTCAGAAGATGGGAAATCTACAAATGTTCCAAGCTTCCCAAGTGCCTCTGAGAAGTTAAACTGCAAAACACCCTAACTGGTTTGATTTAATCATGTTAGCTCTGGAACTAAGTGTAGTTTTGAGAAAACACAGAGAAACTAATTAAACTGCAGACTATCTTGAAGGAAGATCTGAAAGGTACAGTGAGTTCAATTCACACTGAGCCAGTTGACAGAGAATTCTATAATTAGATTGCTCACAAACTGGCTTTCCTTTCTGCTCGATAGTTGAGTATTTCATCCGTGTTTGGAACAACCTAAATCAAAAGGTCATAGGAAAGGAAACATTTTTCAGTCCGCAAGGCCAAACAATATTAACCAGAGCTTCAGCATTAGCCAACAGTTCTGAATCCTTAGGGAGTTTGTTATCATTTATATCCTTACTGTTTTTCATACTTAGTTTTTTTTTTATTTCAGATAAAACTTGCAAAAAAGTACAAAAATAGTCTCTACCACAAAAGAGACTTCCTGTCCTCAGATCATGTGGAGAAGGACCTGCTGGTAGGTCGTATTAAATGCCACTACCTGAAGAAGTGAGACAGGATTTGAGAGTGGGGCACAGCAAACCCAGAACCTCAGGTCACTCGACGTGCATGCTGATACATAATATCAGGAATGATGTCTCTCACTAGAAGAAGAGGTACGAAACTTCCGAAGTGGGAAACGTGAAAATGAAGTGAGCTTGTACTGGAAGCAGGTGTCATATTAACAAAGAGAGAGAGAAAAAACATCTCTTATCAGGCTGCAAAAGGTCCATGAAAGTGTTATTTAAAAAAAAAATAAAAAAATTCTTTATTTATTTGCGTATGGTGGACATCATTGCAGGCAATGCCACAGTAGCATATGTCCGCTTAATTAACAACAGTCAATAACAAAGTTGGCATCTGTGAGCAATACACATTTTATATATTTGTGTCAGGGTGAGCAAATGTGGTGATCCACTCTTTTACCCTGTGTGGATATGCGGGTGATGTGTTCCTCGTGCGTGTTAGCCACTTAGGGTAGCTCCCTTTGCCGGTCACCTATATATGAGTACGGTATGGCTTATTCGTCTGTGGACTTGCGGGGAGGGAGGGGATGAGGGGGGAGTTTTCTCGGAGGGTGAATGTGTGAAAGTAGTATCAGTCTAGCTGTGGTCTCAAGTTATGAGGCTTCTAGCCTTATGTCAGTGATACACTTTGTTGGCTTGTATGGTTACCAAGGTGTGTGTGGAAGTATCTGCTAGGTGTCTGCGGAGCCTTGCCAGAAGGAGGTTAGTGTCAGCTAGGAGAGTGGGTTACAATATTTGTGCAATCAATGTGGCGTGCAGCGAAAACTTAAAATTAAAATGTAACATAAACGTTAAGAGAAAAGATAACAGTCTCAAACTGTGCTATATAAGTTCATCACGAATGGTGGAGCAGGTTGTCCCCTGGAGCTGGATGACTGTTGGTGCTTCAAGTGGTGCCATTGGCAGGCGATGATCTTTGGGGTTCTCTCGGGGTGAACTCTCGTACGTTAGCAGGGTTTAACTGGGACAGTCCCGTTTTGTTCATCGGTGGCATTCGCAGTATACCTGCTACTGACAAGATGGACTCAAGCTCCTTGTGGTCTTTAGCCTTGTGGGTGGTCCCTTCGTGGGTGAAGGAAATCGCTCGTGGTGTTCCCCAGCGGTATGGAATCCCCCTATCGCGGAGGCTCTGCAGGAGCGGTTGCAATGATTTCCGCCAGGTAAGGGTGTTCTTAGTTAGGTCTGGAAATATTTTCAGTTCTGTGCCTTTGAACAGTAAAGGAGTTTTCCCTTTTAACGCCGCCAGTAGGGAGGCCTTATCTGATAGTGTCTGGAATCTCAATATAAGGTCTGCCGTCGCGGATGCAGGGGCTCGGGCTGGCTTCGGCAATCGGAAGAGCCCGTCCAGTTTTATAGATTTGACCTATTTCGGAGGTAGCAGGATTCCGAGGAGACGTCGAGCATAGTGGGGTAGTTCATTGAGGTCGACCGTTTCCGGTACCCCTCGGATTTTCACGTTGTACCGTCTCCTCTGGTCCTCTAAGGCATCCAGCCGATCTGTGGTGGTGTCTTGCCGTGCCTCCAGGTCTGTCACCCGTTGTTCTATCTTGGTAAGTCTTGAGTCATGGGTGCTCGTGCAAGCCTCTAATTGAGTGATTTTGGTCATCGCTCTTTCTATGGCCTCCTTGTAGTAAGCCATGTCTGCCCACAGATCCTTGCGTAGCTCTGCTAGCATTTTTTTAAATTGATCTGCCGTGACCGGGTCACCGGTTTTCGTGGGTTCAGTGCTGCAGTTAGGTGTGGGCTGGAAGGAGGCTCCTTCCATGAGGCCTGTGGCGAAGTCCTTGGAGGAATAGGAGGAGAAGTCGTCCGTGAGCGCCATCTTGGACCATGCGGCCTGCTGCGTGTTTCGCAGCATGTCTCCTATGTCTCTGCCATGGGGACCTTTGTCTGCTTTCGCCTTCTTTGTTTTCCGGCCCATTGTCTGCTTGTTGTCGGCAGGGTACTTTGTAGGGACTTTTGGGTTCAGGTTCCCACATAAACGGGTCGTTTAGGTTTATATTGGGTCGGAGCTCCAGGAGATGCAACTCCCCCCCCCCCCCCCCGAAAGTGTTATTTTCATTACATTTTTTTTTTTATTTTTTTTTTACATTTTATCAACTGAAACTCTTTGTGTTTACCCAGGTATATATCTAAATACACAATTCTCAATTTATAGACCAGCATCAGAGCTTTCACTTTCCAACATACGGATACACACAATCATGCTCGGCACCTGTCCCTAAAGGGATAATGAAATAATGAAAAATAGACTTGACAGATCTTACAATTCTTTGTCTTTTTTTTTTTTTTTTTACCCTGTTCCTGCGAATGCATAAAGCTGAATACTTAGCCTGAGAGAGGCATGTTCTGTACGGTTTGAAAATTATAATTTCTTGTAAAAAAAAAAAAAAAAAGAACTGAAATTATGTAAAAATTTTACGACACAATGAACTTCATCTATTTGTTATTTTATTAGTAAATGATAATGATAATAAATCACCAGGGGTCAGTTCTTGTTTAGTTGCATTACATTTCTTTTACACTTGAAATCCGGCCTTTGGGTAATAGTTTGCGTGGTCCAGGGCCTGGACAGTCTATAGCTTTCCGTCACGGACTGATAAAAGGTAAAATTCAATACAGGTCAAAGTACCACAACCACAGGACGCCACATGAAATATTCTCTTTACATTCTTTAATATAAAAAAAGAATCAGCAAGAAGGCCTACAGGTTTTTAAAATAGGATGTTTTTTTATGTCTTAACTATAAATACGAGATATCTAAAGGAAAATATAAAATAACCTTGGTTTGGGATAATTTAAGATAAGCATAATATATAATTATTATTTTTACCATTTATATAGCGCCAACATATTCCGCAGCGCTTTACACTATTAAGAACAGGGCGATAAATGAGACAATTACAAAATGTAACAGGCATGATAGGTTGATGAGGGCCCTGCTCAAACGAGTTTACAGTCTATAGGAGGTGGGGTATAAAAATCAATAGGACAGGAGGTAGCAATCACACAACGTGGGACTGAAGCAGAGCTGGAGGAGAGAGTAGAGTGCTGCCCTTTAGGAGAGAGCATGGGACAGGTATGTGAGGTAGAGGTTACTCTGGGAGGCCATAGGCTTACCCGAAGAGGTGGGTTTTAAGGCACTTCTTAAATGATTAAAGACTAGGGGAGAGTCTAGTGGCGGTAGGCAGGCTATTCCATAGGAAGGGAGCTGCCCGCGAGAAGTCCTGCAAGTGGGACTTAGCAGTATGGGTGCGAGCAGCGGACATCAAGAAAAAAATTATTTCAAAATGTATTTCAAATGATTTATTATGAATTCAGTTTTCATTGACAGAATCATTAAAGTACCTTGTGGAAGAGGATTTTAAACCTGCTTAATGAAAAATGTATGTCTTAATTAGATAAGATATACAAATATATTTGAGGCCAGTACAATCCTTTATCTAGAAATCTTTTCATAACTTCTCAGAGGCACTATACATAGGACACGAGGTCACACATTTAGGCTAGAAGAAAGGAGATTTCATCTAAGGCAAAGGATATGGAACTATATGGATATGGAATTCTCTGCCTGGAGAGGTGGTTTTGTCAGAGTCTATACAGATGTTTAAACTGTAATTGGATAAATACTAGCAAAAACATAACATACAGGGATATCATTTCTAATTAGTGGGGTAATAGCTTCTTGATCCAAGGAGACATCTGACAGCTATTTTGGGGTCAAGAAGGAATTTTTTCCTAGTTTGTTGCAAAATTGGAAGAGCTTCAGACTGGGTTTTTTGCCTTCTTTTGGATCAACAGCAAAAACATATGTGAGGAAGGCTGAACTTGATGGACGCAAGTCTCTTTTCAGCTATGTAACTATGTAACTCAAATTAATGTTTGTCTGCAAATTCTAATAAAAAAATTGAGAATAGTAGTAAAATCATGTTGTGCTTTTCAAATATTAAATGCATTTATACACTGCGAAAAAAGAAAAAGAAAAATGGAGACATTTTTATCAACCATTAAGTATAGATGCCCGTGGCTGTTAGAGACCATACGTTATAGGTTGCATCATGAGGTGTAATAAAAAAAAAGAGAGAATAAAATAAAAACTAAAACAAATTAATTTCAGTGATGGGATCCATCAAAATGCTGGTTATTAGAGATTAGGATGGCTGATTTCAGCAGGTTTGTGGTAGTTTTACTGAACATTACTTGGAACATAAACGGTGATATCTTTAAAGTGATGATATAGAATTTAAGAAGAATTTACAAGCCTACAGCAAAGGAGTTTATACCATGCGAATGGTGATGTGAATATTTCTATATTTTTTTTTGTAAGTGCATTATTATTATTAAATATATTGGTTTCAATTGGTATTGCACTTTCTTGTGTTTTTTTTACCGTCTTGTAGGTGCATTAGACACCCTGCACTAATTAAGTTTTTTCCAGTGTCCCCCATCATTACAAAAGGATTTTCTGGACGTTGGGAAAGATCAACGTGACAAACTATCCTTGCCCTGGACGTTTGCCACAAATTCAAGGAGGAGTGTAAAAGCTGCTATGGGCCATACCGATTATGGGACAAATACAAAGACCCTGTTCGGAAGTTAAATCTCCCCAACCGCCATTAGTAGTTTGCCCTTGGGTGCCACTGGTTCGGCACTTTCCTTTCATGCAAATGGAACCGAAAGCTGGCTCTCTGGCAGCCGTTCGCATGAACCAAACCCACGAATAGTCCCAGAGGTACTTAGCCACAACTGCTATGGAACTAATTTCGGCATGAGGACTTCCTGAGTTCCCGGTCACCTCAGCAGGACTTAGCCGCGAATGTTATGGAACTGTTTTCGGCATGAGGTGACCGTGTGGTTCCCAGGCAACTTGGCTTGCGGATTTGAACCACTTTGATATCCGCCAGGAGAGCGCTTTTTGGTGGGAAGGTGCCTGAGAATAAGGGGACAAATGCTACCTATGAGCCAGCCGGAGCACCCCGTATTGTGGCTGCAGGAGGTCCCCAAAGTTGACAGGCAAAAGCACCAAATGCCCTGGAACTTTTTTGGACCTAGGACCATGTGCCGGTCAGAACTTTAACATGGTGGCATTTCCCTTACACTGCATGAATCTGAGCGCTATTTGGAGAACTTGGGCGCTCAGATCAGGGCTTTTTAACGATATAATATGTGACGATATAATATGTGACGATATAACGATATGGGAGTTCCTATAGGTTATGTATTTAATTTTTATGTATTTTAATATTTTATGTTTTTATACTGAGTCACTCTGACACAGAAGATTTTAGCCATTTTGAGGGAGTGTTTTACTGCCTCCTGATTTTGTATATAAGTGGGCCAGTTGGCCACGATAAACACATTCAGTTCTACCCTTCATCAAGTCTAGGCTGATGTTTGGGGAATTGGGAGCTATAATCACTATTGCGCTTGGGACTCGGCAGATCTATAACGGATATACACAGCCGGAGTATAGGGGATCCGTTAAAATCAACTTTGCATATTTTTATATGTACTAAATTATTTGTATGTTTTTTTTCTGTATTATAACGTGGAGGGTGTAATTTGTCAGGTCTATTTTTCGTTTTGTTTTTTTTCTAATTGCAGATTCCCACAATAACAGAAGAATGTAAACATTTTAAATGTATAGGGGCATAACATTTTCATAGAGTACATTATGAAAACATACCTAATTATTATAAAAGCTATTTCAGGAAAGTTTAGTGACCCAGCGAGCTTGGCTGGATTATTCCATGACCCCTAATTCTCTCTGTCTGCTTTTCAGTACCGCTGTACGTTTTAACCCTTGCTGGCACCAATATAGTGTGGGAAGAGGGAAGGAGAATTCTTTCGAAATCATCTGCCCAGGGCAGTAGGGTTGAACACTGGCTTAGAAATATTTTTTTATGCTGGTAAAGACTGTTTTTGTAGCAAAAAGAGTTTTTTTGAGGATTTTTCTTCCATTAGTTTTCATTTTCCATTGTAAAAATTAATTATAATAATTACAATTATTTACCAACATATGTCGCAGTGCTGTACAATAGGTAAACCAGACAAATATTTATTCTAACAAAACACGTTTGATATACGGGTACAGTATGTGACCAAATAAGCTTACAATCTAAAAACTAAAAGGGAAGGGCTTAACCCCTTAAGGACACATGACATGTCTGACACGTCATGATTCCATTTTATTCCAGAAGTTTGGTCCTTAAGGGGTTAAAGCTACGTTTTGCATTTCTATCAAATTGTCATTCTGTGTTCTTTGTTTTATTTGCCACCATTGAACCATACTGAATAAAACTATATGATTACTTTCCATAGTGTGGCATCACGTCCCCACGCAGGACTGTTGGGTTCCACATTCCCAGCTTGGAATATTTTGGAAATAGAATCTCATTCTACTAGTAAACAAAGTGTACAAGTGGAAATATATTTTTACTTTTTTGCCATGAATGCCACATCGTTTGCAGTGCAATTAGTGAGAATAAAATTGTTTCCAAATGAGCTGGCTTTTCTTCTTTTCTTCTTAAGGTATGTGTTGGGACCTCATCCTATTTTATTCCGTAAAGGCACAAGACAAGCAATGTTGTCATTATCCCAGCCGCAGTCTCGGGGTATGAATAACTGTGTGGTATGGCAATGGGCTGCAGATGTTTAACCACAGCCGGGCGGGAGGAGCCCTACAGAAAGGTTTGGGTTCTCTTTCTACTTTTCTTAAAAATAAACAGTGGAATCATTGAAAGGGCCGGCCACACCATGAGAGCTGAATGCACAGCAAGTGATACAGAACCTCAGTGTAAAACCAGCTCGAAACCAGCCTCAGCTCATTCCGTGGTACTCCGCCGTACTTTTGATCGCCCTCTCGTTGGGCAATTCACTAAATGGCGAACTGCAGCAAATTCGTATTCAAATTTCAAAATATATTCTGAATTAGCCAAGTTGTGACAATATCAGAGTTAATTTAGAGAATGTTTCCGATTTGTATCAAACAGCTAATATATTTATTGAAAATGTGCATTGTGAGAGAGAGGAGTAAACAGACTGTAAATAATTTTATCCAGTTATAACACAATATCTGATGGATTGGGCGCTAACAGTGTGCCTGTAACACGTTGCGCTGTATTTTAAGATTATAAAACATGCTATATATGGATTGTCAGATCGTAATGCCTGTGTCTGTTTGTTTTAGTAGCTGTGACACCTTCCCACAGTCTGTGAAGACAGATGTCACGGCTATTATGTACTTGTATTCAAGCAAGGATTAATAAACATGCATTTTTAAAAAGAAAAGGATACATTGTATTATCCGGATTATTCTGTGAATGGAAGGAGGCATTAAATACAAATTACACTCTGTTCAGATTGAATAATTTATTTAAAAACATGGCGGTGTACATTCAATAATTTCCTTAAGTGGAAAACAGTTTAATCTGAACAAAGACAGAGAACAATAACGGGTGAAGTCAAGGAGAGCCCTGAACCCACGTTGGGCGACTTGGGTACTGGAAGGGCAGGGAGAACAGGGGGCTGTGAATACACTGGCACTAAGCACCAACATCACACACAGTTACACTGCTCGAATTGTCTGTGCAGCAAGTCCCACTGTTGGAATATACAGAAAATGAACATTGCATAGAGGCAGTGCAAGAGGTAATATAATTAAAGAGACAGTGCTAAATAACATTTTTTTTTGTAATCATTATTTAGTACATTTAAGGGCAATGATAACATAAGATATTGAATTATGCATTTCTTCATCTGAGGTTATGTCTAAACACAGCTTTCAAAACCAGACAGCTCTCTTGTCTGCACCCTTTGAAATCCCTTCTAACTCCGCCCAGACTTTCTGTGGCTGTCCAATCACAGACCTCCCAATGCAGCTCAATGAGAAGTCTTTGCAAGGCAGGGGCTCTGGGCAATTGATGCCTCTTGAGTTTCGTTCCATTGAGTTAAACAAACCAGGAAGTAACAAGGCCGGTTGTCTGATTGAAAAGCCAGGGGGGTTGTAATAAGGTCAATTTATAAAAGTGCCAACGTCTTTTGAAATCTGCACTTTTTATGAAGTTAATAGAAGACACTCTTCACATATAAAGCATTATATCAAGCTAAAGTGCTTTAGGGGTCTGGTGTTCATTGGTATCTGAGTTAGGTGGGTTCCTTCCTAAACTGAATGCATTGGCCTGCATTTAGAAATCCACGTAGATACATACCGCCTTAACATGCAGTTATAGTCCTGCCACACTGGGTTTTATTCAATAAACTGGAAATTATGGAGAAAGCAAAAAAAAAAAAAACAATTAGGGAAAATTCCCCAAGTCAGCTATTTTTCCAGTTTAACTGCTTAGGTCTATAATTTGCAACTTAGACCCCGCATGCTTCTCTCTGAGCAGAAAGTGTTTAAAGACAGGGTTAGTTTGGAGCCAGCAAAGCACATTCCTGTGATCAAACTGGCATAGGTCACCCTCCCCTTACCCCCCCCCCCCCACCCCCACCCCACCCTCTCATCTGCAAAATGCATGTTTCATAAAATTTCAGTCAAGAGATAGACACAGACAAAGTAGGCACTCGATTATCTCAGTATATTTCCTGTTCCTGATGTTTCTAGACACTGGGCGGAGCTATGGCCGACAAGACATGTCAATTACCCATCCTTCGTCTGTAATGGCTGCAGGGAATTGGCTTCACCTATGGAGGATCCCGCGGTCTCACATATCAGGCGCATGCATGAGCTTACAGCAGTGACGTCAGTTCCTGGCGCTGAAGTACCAGGAGCAGAAGAGGCTGGAGGTGCCAGCAAGGGAAAGATTCAGGGAAGAAGAACTCACCTTTCCCAATTTATTCTTCAGAATATAGAGGGAGGACGGGCATGCCTCAGTGAGCCCCCACAGCTCTCTACCTCGAGCACACTTAGAGATGGATTAAGATCCCACAGGTCCCTAGGCAAGTTACCGGTCTGGTGTCCCTTAATTCCTCACGTAAGGATGGATAATGGTTCCAGGACTCCTGTCTAGCCTCTAGGCCCTAGGCACCCTTCTATGGTCACCTTACGGTTACAGATGCTCCGAGCTCACTAGGCTGATAGAAGTTGGTTGTTATGCATAAAAAAGTGATGCTAAGGTTATACAAGGGGGATAGTTTGGAGATCAAATATGGTGTGTTTTAAAGGGGAGCCCCTGTACATATGCATCTGCTTTTTCTAAAACATTTATTACTTTTTAGAAAAAGCAAATTGCTGGCTTCCATACTAACGCTACTCCAAAGGAAATGCTTGTCTGTGTAATTGCCAATAACCAGAGCATACCTTAATTGAATGTGTGGGAGCAAATATTTGCATGCAGGGATGACACTGTGAGGTTTGAGAAGCAGAACAGACCTGTCGTGCCCTAGAAATTACAAAGTACTTTACATTACTTGCAATTAGTATAAAGCTGTCTGAACACAGATAGGGCTTGCAAGAGAAATAATTGAGAACATGGATCATTGAGACTTCAGAAGCGTCCATTTATAGTTTATCTTTATATACAATAAGTACAGCTGGAGATGGCAGGTTTGACACATCCATAGCTAAAGAACAGCTCTGCATATCTCTCACTGTAGAGAAATATAAAACTGGTCTGGGAACCACCTACGACAGAATAGGGACAGGCAGCATACGTTGCTGTTGATGCACAGGAGTAGGTGCACATCAAAAGAGGGCAGGTCAAACTGGCACAAGGCTACCACGCCAGCAAGCCAGCTAGGGATACCCACACCCAGAACACAGCAGAACAACTCTCAAATGGGCAAAACCCTCATGTTAGACGCACAGAAGGTGACTGAACTCGAGTGAAAGTAAAACTAAACTGCAAAATGTATACAAAAATAGTGAAGCTGTGACTATGGCTTCGTTTATTTATTTATTACAATGCGGTGTTTGGTGAATGAACCGCTGATTTTTTAAAGTCACTCTACAGGTTTTCTTTATGCCGATAGAAAGCAAGAAAGTAGGAAATTTGGAAACAAAACACTTCAATTACAGATCACACATTTGATAGATCCACAAATCCCACTTCTTACACCAGATGCACAGCTTAGGAAAAAGCAGATTCCCCAAAATCTTAAAAAAACTACAACAACAAAAAATACATTATATAATACATCCTTTTCACAGCTTTGGCAAAATACTGACACATTCAGAAAGCATCGCTAAAACGCAGTCTCTGAGCACAGCAATCCCATTAGCACTATTTGTTGTGGAAAAGAGTCCCATTTCCTAAGAGATCAGCGTTAAGTCAATAAAGAGATTTTTTTCATATGCGCTATTTACCCTTGAAGGTAAAAGACCAGACAGACTAAAATTATAACATTTTAATAATAAACTGCAGATCTAAATGTATTCCTTGTTTTCTTTTTAGAATTTTGTTATTTTTTTTTTTTCAATAATTAGAAGTTAAGAATATTTAAAAAAATGCCTATTTTTTTATAGATCAGTGATGGCGAACCTATGGCACGAATGCCACAGGTGGCACGCCAAGCCCTCTCTGTGGGCATGCGGCCATAGGTCGCCGGGGGAGTGGGCGCTGTCGCCAGTCGGCAGCAATGCAGAGTAGGCACCTGCCTGCCAAAAATGGCAGGCGCCTACTCTGCTTTCGTGTCGGCAGGACCTGGAGACAGGGAGAGGGATCTGGGAAGCAGCTCTCCTGCCTCCCGCAAGCACGCTGTGTGGAGTGTTGCCACGCATTCCCATGGCAACGCTCCATACAGCATTGCGCGGGAGGACAGGAGAGCTGCAGCCATACACATGCTTACCACCACCAGGGCTGGCTGTGTCCCCTCCTCCTTCACCAAAGGTAAGAAGAAGGGGGGGGGGGATAATGATTCTTCAATTCCTCACACAGCACTCCTCCCCCACACAGCACTCCTCCCCCCCACACAGAGCACATTCTCCCCCCACACAGCACTCCTATCCCCTACACACACAGCACCCCTCCCCCACACACAACACCTCCTCACACACAGCACCCTTCCCCAGAACTTTTCTCACACAGCACCCCTCACACACACAGCACCCCTCAAACACACACACGCATACAGCACCCATCAGACACACACACAGCACTCCTCACACACACAGCACCCTTCACACACAGCACTCCACACACACTCCACACCCTTACACACAAACACATTCACTCCACCCCTCAATGCAGTATGTGTGTGTGTATTCAGCAGTCTTTATGTATTCAGAAGTCTGTGTGTGTGTGTGTGTACTCAGCATTCTATGTGTGTGTGTGTGTGTGTTGAGCAGTCTGTCTGTATGTGTATTCAGGAGTGTGTGTATTCAGCAGTGTATGTATTCAGCAGTCTGTGTGTGTGTATTCAGCAGTGTATGTATTCAGCAGTCTGTGTGTATTCAGCAGCCTGTGTGTGTGCATTCAGCGCACTGTGTGTACGCATTCAGCAGTCTATGTGTATGTTTTGTGTGTGTGTATTCAGCGGACTGTGTGTATCTATTTAGCAGGCTGTGTGTATGTATTCAGCAGTCGGTGTGTTAATGTGTTCAGCAGTCTGTGACTGTATTCAGCAGTCTGTGACTGTATTGTATGTATGTATTGCATTTGTTGGAGATACTAATAAATATAAGCTTCATTTTATCTATTATTTATATCATTATTTTAAATGTGTATCTCTCTTGAACTCTCTGTTGTGTTCTTCTTTTAAAACAAAAGTTGTTAATTAGTTCGGACAACTGTACGAGTTGTTTTTTTCTAAACTTAAACCTCAGTATTCAGCTTTATTTGCCGTGTTGGCATTTTGAGGGAAAAAAAGTTGGCATGTATTGCGGTTTGGGCACTCGGGCTCAAAAAGGTTCGCCATCACTGGTATAGGTGGTTCAAAGTGCATTTATGGATTGTAAACAACTCCCCCTCTCACTCCCCCCTCTTTTATCAGCCGTTACTCATCAGGCCGTCTGTGTCATTTCAATGCAATGTTCAATATCCCACGATGTAAAATAAATATGCATGCACTGGGAGGTGAAATGGCATGAGCTGCAAGCATTCAGCAATATTTGTTTCTGCTTTGTATCACTGAACATGCACATTCGGTCTGCACAGGATTATCTGCTAAAGTTAGAATTCAAAGTCAATTTTAAACATTTTTTAAAAGTTCTCTTAAGAGGGCACTATAGGCACCAAAACATATTTAGTGTAATGAAGCCGTTACGGTGTATAGATCGTGCCCCTGCAATCTCATTGTTCAATTCTCTGCTATTTAGGAGTTAAATTCCTTTGTTCATACAGTCCTACTCACACCTGCCTGCATGTGACTTGCACAGCCTTCCTAAACACTTGCTACAGTTAGTCTATAATAACCATAAAGAGTAAGCACTTAGGGTACATTTTCAGTCTGGAAGAGGTGGATACAAGGTATTTTCTTTTCTTTTTCTATAATTTTATTGTAAATTGTTTTTTTTTTTCCTCATTTTTTTACACAGAGAACAAAGAGCAGAAAAGCAGAGGTTCACATAAGGTAACGGTACGAAAAAAAAAAGTTGAAATGTCAGGACTTAGGGATTGAATGGAAGTAAGGGATAAAGAGGTCAGAGTCAAAATGATGCCAATAAATTGTACTAGCGAGGTAGGTATGATCACAGCACCACTGACCTATAAATAGAGTGAAAAGGTCCTACAAATATGTACCCAGAGTTACTCCCAACACATTTCAACACTGCTGACAAAAAAAACAAATGTCAATAAAAAAATAAAAATAAAAAAAGTATCTTCATTGGAGTTTAGGAGCGCATGATTGAGCTAAACGCAATCACAAGGAGAGGTCATTTAAAACTTCACAATTTTACTGGCTGCGACCTCCACTCCAAGATCCCAGTGGTTTCTCAGAACTGCCGCCTCACAATAATGATTAATGATTGTATACAAACCCACCGAGTTAGGGGACCAGAAAACAAATGCAGCGTTTTCTAGTGACAGCGAAGTAAACACATCGGGAATATTTGAGACAACATTCTAGCATCAGAACTGCTGGCTTGGACTGGAATATTTAAAGAGTGCAGAACATATTATTATTACTTGGATTTATAAAGAAAGCACAATAGTAATAGCTAATAATTGCAGGGTCTGGCTCGCGCTTACCGTATCTTAAATGAAAATGCTTTGACTGGACTGTTATTGTTAATGCACGTTATTACGAAGGAAAGGGATAGATTTAAAGACCGCTCCAAACACCCAAAGCAGTTTAGATGGCTGAATGCTTTATGTGTGAAGAATGCGTCCGCTTTTAAACATTTTACAAAAAGTGCAGATTTTAATTAAATTGCCAATTTTATAAAATAGTGAATATTTATTAAAGTGAAAAGATTGAATATCATTTTAAGATTTGAAAGCAGCTCCACATCTTAAAATGTGTTGTCTTGTGTATTTTTCTTCTTCTAGATTATTGAGTAAAAAAACAAAAAATCTGCTAAAATCTCACCAATCCCCGACACTGTCACCTGAACATAAAACACTGTGTAGTAAATACATTCCTAGATTTTTCTACTGTAAGAAGATATGAAGCCAATATATGTAATATATGCAAAGTCTATAATAAACACAGAGGAAGTACTAACTAATGATAGGAGCATTATAGTCTCTCCAAAATAGAAAAATCCACGTAGGCTTGTATGTGAGCATTTTGTGTGCATTAAAATACTGAACAGCATAGCCCCAAATAGCACGTTAATGGATGGCTATTACTGGGGATAATAGAAAGTATAAGATGAATGAATAGACCAGCATGAACCGGAAAATAAAAGACCTCAAACATCCTTTAAAGCTCCAGGTTTTCAGTCTATAGATTAATTACTGGTTAATATTCAGAGAATGTGGCCCTCGTTCTGCCTGTCCCGCAGGGTTTTTATAATATAAAACTGTGAGATACGATAACTTTATGAAGTGTATGATTTTGAAGAAATAAATGTGCAGTATTATTCAGGAATCACATAGTTGCTGTTTTGTCCGTGTTGCATGTAAAGCATCAGGTAAAGCATACTGATGGTAAGAGGTCACCACTTGAGACGAATCAGTACTAACCAGGGCCAGTCATAGGGGTGCAGCGCCGACATACTCACTTACGCAGGGGCTGGCAAAGGGCAGTGAAGTCAGCCGAACAATTTCAAAAACTAGTAAACGGAGCTACATATGCAGCAGGGTGGAGCTAAATTTAGGGCTCGACAAATCCCAGACGCTAGGTCGACATGGCAACCAGAAATTTTGCTCTGGCATCTGGGATTTGTCAGCCTTTTACCTAAAGTTGCCGGCTGGGCAAAAAAATGGAGCCGGACGGCTGCCCGCCCGCTCAGGAAGCTGTGTAGCCGTCCGCCTGCGGGAGGTATGGAGGTGGCAGGCTGGGGCAGTGCGTGAGGGAGCGATGTAGCCATCCGCCTGCAGGAGGTATGGAGGTGGCAGGCTGGGGCAGTGTGTAAGGGAGCGTTGTAGCCGGCCGCCCTGCGAGGTTTGGAGGCAGCCGGCTCAGGAAGCTGTAAAGGACACCTGTATCATCTCACATGTATATCTATATAATCTAACATGGACATCTATATCATCTCACATGTATATCTATATAATCTAACATGGACATCTATATCATCTCACATGTATATCTATATAATCTAACATGGACATCGATATCATCTCACATGTATATATATATATATAATCTAACATGGACATCTATATCATCTCACATGTATATCTATATAATCTAACATGGACATCTAAATCATCTCACATGTATATCTATATAATCTAACATGGACATCTATATCATCTCACATGTATATCTATATAATCTAACATGGACATCTAAATCATCTCACATGTATATCTATATAATCTAACATGGACATCTAAATCATCTCACATGTATATCTATATAATCTAACATGGACATCTAAATCATCTCACATGTATATCTATATAATCTAACATGGACATCTAAATCATCTCACATGTATATCTATATAATCTAACATGGACATCTAAATCATCTCACATGTATATCTATATAATCTAACATGGACATCTAAATCATCTCACATGTATATCTATATAATCTAACATGGACATCTATATCATCTCACATGTATATCTATATAATCTAACATGGACATCTATATAATCTCACATGTATATCTATATAATCTAACATGGACATCTAAATCATCTCACATGTATATCTATATAATCTAACATGGACATCTAAATCATCTCACATGTATATCTATATAATCTAACATGGACATCGATATCATCTCACATGTATATCTATATAATCTAACATGGGCATCTATATCATCTCACATGTATATCTATATAATCTAACATGGACATCTAAATCATCTCACATGTATATCTATATAATCTAACATGGACATCTAAATCATCTCACATGTATATCTATATAATCTAACATGGACATCTAAATCATCTCACATGTATATCTATATAATCTAACATGGACATCTAAATCATCTCACATGTATATCTATATAATCTAACATGGACATCTATATCATCTCACATGTATATCTATATAATCTAAAATGGACATCTATATAATCTCACATGTATATCTATATAATCTAACATGGACATCTAAATCATCTCACATGTATATCTATATAATCTAACATGGACATCTAAATCATCTCACATGTATATCTATATAATCTAACATGGACATCTAAATCATCTCACATGTATATCTATATAATCTAACATGGACATCTAAATCATCTCACATGTATATCTATATAATCTAACATGGACATCTATATCATCTCACATGTATATCTATATAATCTAACATGGACATCTAAATCATCTCACATGTATATCTATATAATCTAACATGGACATCTAAATCATCTCACATGTATATCTATATAATCTAACATGGACATCTATATCATCTCACATGTATATCTATATAATCTAACATGGACATCTAAATCATCTCACATGTATATCTATATAATCTAACATGGACATCTAAATCATCTCACATGTATATCTATATAATCTAACATGGACATCGATATCATCTCACATGTATATCTATATAATCTAACATGGACATCGATATCATCTCACATGTATATCTATATAATCTAACATGGACATCGATATCATCTCACATGTATATCTATATAATCTAACATGGACATCTAAATCATCTCACATGTATATCTATATAATCTAACATGGACATCTAAATCATCTCACATGTATATCTATATAATCTAACATGGACATTTATATCATCTCACATGTATATCTATATAATCTAACATGGGCATCTATATCATCTCACATGTATATCTATATAATCTAACATGGACATCTATATCATCTCACATGTATATCTATATAATCTAACATGGACATCTAAATCATCTCACATGTATATCTATATAATCTAACATGGACATCTAAATCATCTCACATGTATATCTATATAATCTAACATGGACATCTATATCATCTCACATGTATATCTATATAATCTAACATGGACATCGATATCATCTCACATGTATATCTATATAATCTAACATGGACATCTAAATCATCTCACATGTATATCTATATAATCTAACATGGACATCGATATCATCTCACATGTATATCTATATAATCTAACATGGACATCTAAATCATCTCACATGTACATCTATATAATCTAACATGGACATCTATATCATCTCACATGTATATCTATATAATCTAACATGGACATCTAAATCATCTCACATGTATATCTATATAATCTAACATGGACATCGATATCATCTCACATGTATATCTATATAATCTAACATGGACATCTAAATCATCTCACATGTATATCTATATAATCTAACATGGACATCTATATCATCTCACATGTATATCTATATAATCTAACATGGACATCGATATCATCTCACATGTATATCTATATAATCTAACATGGACATCTAAATCATCTCACATGTATATCTATATAATCTAACATGGACATCGATATCATCTCACATGTATATCTATATAATCTAACATGGACATCTAAATCATCTCACATGTATATCTATATAATCTAACATGGACATCTAAATCATCTCACATGTACATCTATATAATCTAACATGGACATCGATATCATCTCACATGTATATCTATATAATCTAACATGGACATCTAAATCATCTCACATGTATATCTATATAATCTAACATGGACATCGATATCATCTCACATGTATATCTATATAATCTAACATGGACATCTAAATCATCTCACATGTATATCTATATAATCTAACATGGACATCTAAATCATCTCACATGTACATCTATATAATCTAACATGGACATCTATATCATCTCACATGTATATCTATATAATCTAACATGGACATCTAAATCATCTCACATGTATATCTATATAATCTAACATGGACATCTAAATCATCCCACATGTATATCTATATAATCTAACATGGACATCTAAATCATCTCACATGTATATCTATATAATCTAACATGGACATCTACATCATCTCACATGTATATATATATAATCTAACATGGACATCTAAATCATCTCACATGTATATCTATATAATCTAACATGGACATCTATATCATCTCACATGTATATCTATATAATCTAACATGGACATCTAAATCATCTCACATGTATATCTATATAATCTAACATGGACATCTATATCATCTCACAGGTATATCTATATAATCTAACATGGACATCTAAATCATCTCACATGTATATCTATATAATCTAACATGGACATCTAAATCATCTCACATGTATATCTATATAATCTAACATGGACATCTAAATCATCTCACATGTATATCTATATAATCTAACATGGACATCTAAATCATCTCACATGTATATCTATATAATCTAACATGGACATCTAAATCATCTCACATGTATATCTATATAATCTACCATGGACATCGATATCATCTCACATGTACATCTATATAATCTAACATGGACATCTATATCATCTCACATGTATATCTATATAATCTAACATGGACATCTAAATCATCTCACATGTATATCTATATAATCTAACATGGACATCTAAATCATCTCACAGGTATATCTATATAATCTAACATGGACATCTAAATCATCTCACATGTATATCTATATAATCTAACATGGACATCTATATCATCTCACAGGTATATCTATATAATCTAACATGGACATCTAAATCATCTCACATGTATATCTATATAATCTAACATGGACATCTAAATCATCTCACATGTATATCTATATAATCTAACATGGACATCGATATCATCTCACAGGTATATCTATATAATCTAACATGGACATCTAAATCATCTCACATGTATATCTATATAATCTAACATGGACATCTATATCATCTCACAGGTATATCTATATAATCTAACATGGACATCTAAATCATCTCACATGTATATCTATATAATCTAACATGGACATCTAAATCATCTCACAAGTATATCTATATAATCTAACATGGACATCTATATCATCTCACAGGTATATCTATATAATCTAACATGGACATCTAAATCATCTCACATGTATATCTATATAATCTAACATGGACATCTAAATCATCTCACATGTATATCTATATAATCTAACATGGACATCTATATCATCTCACATGTATATCTATATAATCTAACATGGACATCTATATCATCTCACATGTATATCTATATAATCTAACATGGACATCTAAATCATCTCACATGTATATCTATATAATCTAACATGGACATCTATATCATCTCACATGTATATCTATATAATCTAACATGGACATCTATATCATCTCACATGTATATCTATATAATCTAACATGGACATCTAAATCATCTCACATGTATATCTATATAATCTAACATGGACATCTAATTCATCTCACATGTATATCTATATAATCTAACATGGACATCTAAATCATCCCACATGTATATCTATATAATCTAACATGGACATCTAAATCATCTCACATGTATATCTATATAATCTAACATGGACATCTATATCATCTCACATGTATATCTATATAATCTAACATGGACATCTACATCATCTCACATGTATATCTATATAATCTAACATGGACATCTAAATCATCTCACATGTATATCTATATAATCTAACATGGACATCTATATCATCTCACATGTATATCTATATAATCTAACATGGACATCTAAATCATCTCACATGTATATCTATATAATCTAACATGGACATCTATATCATCTCACAGGTATATCTATATAATCTAACATGGACATCTAAATCATCTCACATGTATATCTATATAATCTAACATGGACATCTAAATCATCTCACATGTATATCTATATAATCTAACATGGACATCTAAATCATCTCACATGTATATCTATATAATCTAACATGGACATCTAAATCATCTCACATGTATATCTATATAATCTAACATGGACATCTAAATCATCTCACATGTATATCTATATAATCTAACACGGACATCGATATCATCTCACATGTACATCTATATAATCTAACATGGACATCTATATCATCTCACATGTATATCTATATAATCTAACATGGACATCTAAATCATCTCACATGTATATCTATATAATCTAACATGGACATCTAAATCATCTCACAGGTATATCTATATAATCTAACATGGACATCTAAATCATCTCACATGTATATCTATATAATCTAACATGGACATCTATATCATCTCACAGGTATATCTATATAATCTAACATGGACATCTAAATCATCTCACATGTATATCTATATAATCTAACATGGACATCTAAATCATCTCACATGTATATCTATATAATCTAACATGGACATCGATATCATCTCACAGGTATATCTATATAATCTAACATGGACATCTAAATCATCTCACATGTATATCTATATAATCTAACATGGACATCTATATCATCTCACAGGTATATCTATATAATCTAACATGGACATCTAAATCATCTCACATGTATATCTATATAATCTAACATGGACATCTAAATCATCTCACATGTATATCTATATAATCTAACATGGACATCTATATCATCTCACAGGTATATCTATATAATCTAACATGGACATCTAAATCATCTCACAGGTATATCTATATAATCTAACATGGACATCTAAATCATCTCACATGTATATCTATATAATCTAACATGGACATCTATATCATCTCACATGTATATCTATATAATCTAACATGGACATCTATATCATCTCACATGTATATCTATATAATCTAACATGGACATCTAAATCATCTCACATGTATATCTATATAATCTAACATGGACATCTAAATCATCTCACATGTATATCTATATAATCTAACATGGACATCTATATCATCTCACATGTATATCTATATAATCTAACATGGACATCTATATCATCTCACATGTATATCTATATAATCTAACATGGACATCTAAATCATCTCACATGTATATCTATATAATCTAACATGGACATCTATATCATCTCACCTGTATATCTATATAATCTAACATGGACATCTAAATCATCTCACATGTATATCTATATAATCTAACATGGACATCTAAATCATCTCACATGTATATCTATATAATCTAACATGGACATCTATATCATCTCACCTGTATATCTATATAATCTAACATGGACATCTAAATCATCTCACATGTATATCTATATAATCTAACATGGACATCTAAATCATCTCACATGTATATCTATATAATCTAACATGGACATCTATATCATCTCACCTGTATATCTATATAATCTAACATGGACATCTAAATCATCTCACATGTATATCTATATAATCTAACATGGACATCTAAATCATCTCACATGTATATCTATATAATCTAACATGGACATCTATATCATCTCACATGTATATCTATATAATCTAACATGGACATCTATATCATCTCACATGTATATCTATATAATCTAACATGGACATCTATATCATCTCACCTGTATATCTATATAATCTAACATGGACATCTAAATCATCTCACATGTATATCTATATAATCTAACATGGACATCTATATCATCTCACCTGTATATCTATATAATCTAACATGGACATCTAAATCATCTCACATGTATATCTATATAATCTAACATGGACATCTATATCATCTCACCTGTATATCTATATAATCTAACATGGACATCTAAATCATCTCACATGTATATCTATATAATCTAACATGGACATCTAAATCATCTCACATGTATATCTATATAATCTAACATGGACATCTAAATCATCTCACATGTATATCTATATAATCTAACATGGACATCTATATCATCTCACATGTATATCTATATAATCTAACATGGACATCTATATCATCTCACATGTATATCTATATAATCTAACATGGACATCGATATCATCTCACATGTATATATATATAATCTACCATGGACATCTATATCATCTCACATGTATATCTATATAATCTAACATGGACATCTATATCATCTCACCTGTATATCTATATAATCTAACATGGACATCTAAATCATCTCACATGTATATCTATATTTTCTCAGATTTTCTACTCACATGTATGTGCCTTTGATTTTAAAAATTAGTTTACAAAGCATTAAAGTCAAAAAACAAACATGAAAACAAAACACAGCAAAGAGTTAAACACATTAGCATAATCTGTAGCCTGGAGGTGCTTATTCCCCATTTTATCTGAAGTCTGTAATTTAATTTGTCACCACTGTCTCACCTATTTCTGAATTATAAATGGAACTACTGATTAATCGAGCAAACCCCTAATTTATTCCTTGATGTTCTCTGTTAGTCTATTCCTCCATACGTTATTTTATGCTGTCAGTGTGTTCCCTCGTACGTTAACTCGTTTTACGCTGTCAGTGTATTCCTCCGTACGTTAACTCATTTTACACTGTCAGTGTATTCCTCCGTACATTAACTCATTTTACGCTGTCAGTGTATTCCTCCGTACATTCAGTCATTTTACACTGTCAGTGTATTCCCTGGTACGTTGACTCATTTTACACTGTCAGTGTATTCCTCCGTACGTTAACTCATTTTACGCTGTCAGTGTATTCCCTGGTACGTTGACTCATTTTACACTGTCAGTGTATTCCTCCGTACATTCACTCATTTTACGCTGTCAATGTATTCCCTCGTACGTTGACTCATTTTACGCTGTCAGTGTATTCCTCTGGAATTTAATTCAAAGTAGTTTTACTAGCAGAGAGAAAACTCAAATGTTGAAGATTTAAAACCTTTTCCACTATTTACCTTCAACTAACAACCTAAACTCCGAGTGACAATAAAATGTTCATTTGTTCAAAATATGGCAAACAAACCAACTTAATGGCGACAGCAAAAACAAGGAAACAAAACTGCTTACAGATGGTGAGAGAGAGATTTCTACAGGAAGAGGGGAAAAGTACTTTCAAATCTCCCATCTCCCATCATTCTCAGTATGCATTGTTCCATGTAAACAATGTGAGCTGACACTGAAACAGTTCAATAAGAATCTTTATGAGACCTACACATTTTGTAAATATTCACAAATCAGGAGAGATATGCTGCTCATCACTTCAGCTCTCAATGGGTAAACAAAACCTGTAACCATATTTAATGGATTCCTTTCTCTGTAGATAATTGGAATGGAAAAAACAGACTTTGATGTCTTATTTGTCATAAGAAAACACCAGCGTCTAAAAAAGAATTAGCTCCTACAACAGCTTATTTACAGAACCGAAGCATTGAATTCTCCACTCAAACAGCAATGAAAGGGATAGGGGTTGGTAAACTGCTTTATGATATCGTTGGGACCAATAAAGAAAGCTCAAAGTGCTCATCAAATTCTAAAACGTGGAGCCAGGCCTTGAGGTTTGAAAGACGTAAGCATCTGGAGACAGAAATATTTGCAAATGGAACCGATGTTTAGTTAACGTAGCAAGATATGTATGTAATCATCAACTCTGTCTGTCTGTTTGCTTGGCTGGTAAATCACACAACATTCTGTAATTAGGATATATAATCTGGTTTCATGTGTTTCAAAGTTCAGAGAAGATTAGAAAGAAAAACTACCATATATATATAAACAAAACCTATAAAAAAAAAACCTATAAAAACCTAACAAATGCAACAATGACAGTCAGAAGGATACAGATAGACAGACAGCAGGTAAATAGAGCCACACAGTTGGCTACAGACAGACAGACAGACAAATACATATAGGCATTCAGCCAAGCTGATACAAATAGACAGTAAGATACAGAGAACAGATTACAATAGATATAGACAGACAGACACAGATGGAGACCTTGAAAGTTACACTCTACCGGAATTTCAGCCCCATGACACCTTCATCTTAACGTAGGGTCTTTTTTTGAATGCTCTAACACCACAGGCCTGTCTCCAGGCACCCGTCACACCTCCTCCTCTTTATGCATTGTTGGTCAGTGAAAGATGAGCGCGTCAGCTGACACCCAGGGACAGAATTTTGGTGCTAAACCTTTGGAAAATGGTTTAATACCACAAAGTAAGGCAGTGCCCGCGGACTCCTTGACTCCGCAGTCTGCTTCACCCTAGCTGAGTTCATCAACATTTAGATAAAATACCTCCATTGCAGTAATGTCAGCTTTTAAAAAAATTTTTTTTTGTGAATAACCCTGTATAAGTTATCCATTAAATAGTGAAAGTTTATTTCCAATGATCAGTTCATTAAAAGATCAATTTTATAATGCGTTATATAGATCATATGATATACGGTATACTGTCTATGAGGCTGGTTAAGCATTTTGGGAAATGTCATTCACAAGCCTCGTCAGAGCTGTCTTTAGCCATCACTGCCATAGGGTAACCTTGCGAGACTTCTCTTGTCATTCCATATTGCAGAGGAAATTGATAGATCGGACATTTAATTACCTGATACCAGTGTGTTATTCTGTATCTCAGAAATCGATCAAAGCGAGCAAGGTAAGGCACAGTTATACGGGAAGAGTGAGAGTGAAGACTTTTTAACGATAGACAATCTAATCATATTGAGAAACTTGACAAACTGGCAGCTGAACAGTAAACGTGGAAATGGATCAGACCTTGGCTCCAGAATGATAGCAATATGATGGATTTACTCAAATTCCTTGAAAATATGATTTTTCTGTCTGTACCTGACGCTCAGCAGTGATTGACCTAAACCGTGGGAAATATCAAATAAATGAAAGATTTATTGGCTGAAGAAACGGATCAGTAGAAGTGGCAAGTTCCATTATATTAATAATAAAGAGTGGAAATGACTTTTCAGAATGAGTTATACACCAGCCCAGGAACTGCCGAAGAGATAATATAATAAAGGATGTCTAGAGGGATGGAATTGCTATATAGCGTTAGGAATATGAACTGTATTCTAATGCTATAGTGTCCCTGTCCCTATTTCATTTAGTTGTTTGCAAAAAAAAAAAAAAAGTATAATAATGCACACACTAAGAAAGGAGGAATACTTCCTGTGGGGTGCTCCAAATGTAAGAAAGAATATCCAGGCACACCTGAGGTTTCTTCTAAAAGGCAGTCTATTTATTTGGAACCAGAAGTGGAGGCATCGTTTCGGCTCCTCTCTGAGCCTTCATTAAGGGCATAATTTGGTGGGCCAGAGGGGGTAATGCCCGCCCCCCCTACATTATGCTGTGCCCCCCTGTGCCCCCCAAATTCAAATGTGGTACTGATCCTTTATGAGGAGAGACGCAGTGCAGCGCAGTTATGCTCCGCCCCATCGTGCTAAGCTACGCCCTCATTTTTAAGCTCCACCCCCTGTCTGGCAGCCTTCAGAGCTCTTGGAAGGCTTTCTGGGCTGGAAGGTGAGCAGACACGGGGAGGGGGCTAGAAAAGGGCACAGGAGGGGAGGGGAGGGGGGGCTAATGAGGGCACAGGAGGGGGCTATATAAGGGCACAGGAGGGGATGGGGGCTAATGAGGGCACAGGAGGGGGCCATATAAGGGCATAGGCAGGGTGGGGAGCTAAAAAGGGCACAGGAAGGGGAGAGGAAAAAAGAATGGCACAGGAAGAGGCAAAAGATGGCACAGGAGGAGAGGAGGGCTAAAGAGGGCACAGAAGGGGAGGGGGCAAAAGAGGGAACAGGGAAGGGAGAGGACAAAAGAACAGCACAGAAGGGGAGGGGGGCTAAACAGGGCACAAGAGGGGGGCTACATAAGGGCACAGGATGGGATAGGGCTACAGAAGAGCACAGGAGTGAAGAGGGCTACAAAAGGGGACAGGAGGGGAGAGGGGCTAAAGAGGGTGTAATGCTTACATGTATTTAAATGGAGCACAACTGCAGATCTCTTAGGACTCAGATTGATGAACAGGATACTAGTGGACAGTACAGGAACTGTATCTTTAATTACGGATAATACAGGTACTGTATCTTTAATTACTTTGCTGTTGGTTTAAACGGAGTAAGCAGCTTCTGGCATACATGCAGTATGGCACATTGGAGTTTGCAAGTTCATGGAAACAGAGCAAAAATAGAAATGAAGTTGAAGCAGGAGTGCTTAGCGGACTTGAGAGCAGGCTGAAGCAGGAGTGCTTAGCGAACTCGAGAGCAGGCTGTAGCAGGAAGGATTAGCGGGATTGAGAGCAGGTAATCTCCTATTACGGATATAGCAATTGACTTAGCTTTAAATGGAGAAAGATCAGGTTCCTGGAGTTCTCCTCCGGGGAGGGAAGTTTGTCAAGCAGGATGAGGAAGGTCCAGATACTAGCCGTGGTCGAGGAGAGGAGAAGGAGGGTATGTAGATTTCCAGTCCGGTTCGGTTCACAAGTAGAGGTTGAAAAAAATCTTTAGCCGGTTTGATATCACTGTTCAATAATCCAGCGTCTTGTATCTGGCGTGGTCGCATTATGTAGCGTGGGGAGACCGCGTCAGAGAAGGGGTGTGTGGCTAAGCTCCGTCAACCCGGAAGAGACAAGGAAATACCGGTAGTTAAGGCATGACAGTACCCTCCCTGTAAGGAACGCCCACAGGGTGCTATCAACATGGTTTAGATGGATAGCGTTTGAGGAATGCGGTAATTAACCTGTTTGCATGGATCACAGAGGAGTTTTCCCAAGTATCCTCATCAATTCCGTAACCTTTCCATCTAATGAGGTACTGCAGAGAGCCACGATGGATCCGTGAATCCAGAATCTTTTGGATCTCGTATTCCTCTTCACCTTGTACCAAAACAGGATCAGGAGTAGTGAGTGCATCTCTATGGAAAGGGTCAGGAAGATGAGGTTTGAGAAAAAAAACATGGAAAACAGGGTGAAGTTTCAAAGTAGGTGGAAGCATCAATTTCACAACGCTACTGTTGATAATTGACAATATTCGAAAAGGACCAAGAAAGAGGGAACTCAGCTTCTTTGAAGGACGGTTGGTGGATATGTTTTTTGAGGAGAGCCAGACAAGATCACCAATTTTATAAGCGGGAGGAGGTTGTCTCTTAGTATCAAAAAACTTATTTTGATTAGAAGATGCTAGTTCAAGATTTTCATGCAATTTCAAGAATAGGGAAGACATGTGAGAAATTTGATTTGAAACGGTGGGATTAGATGAAGGAATGGTATGAGTGGGAAACGAAGAGGGATGAAACCCATAATTGGAGAAGAAGGGAGTCATTTTGCTACTGGTATGAACTGAGTTGTTGTACGCAAATTCGCCCATGGGCAACCATGTGATCCATTCATCTTGTAGGTGGGAACAATAACATCGTAAATATTGCTCTAAGCATTGGTTAACTCTTTCAGTTTGCCCATTGGTTTGGGGATGATAAGCGGAAGATAGTTTACGTTGAATACGAAGAGAAGAACACAATGCGTTCCATAATTTGGAGGTGAACTGGGTTCCTCGGTCTGATATAATTTCATCAGGAAGTCCATGAAGTTTCACTATATTATCGAGGAATACTTTTGAAAGTTCAGATGATGAGGGTAATTTCTTCAAGGGGATAAAATGTTACATTTTCGTGAAGCGGTCCACTACTACTAAAATGGTGGTATGATGTTGAGAAGGGGGAAGTTCTACCAAGAAGTCCATAGAAATGGATTGCCAAGGCCTATCCGGAATCGGGAGATTTAATAATTGACCAAATGGGTGATGATGTTCAGATTTGGATCTTTGGCAGGTTGAACAAGTATTGACATAGGATTCGATGGTAGTGTCCTGGCGAGGCCACCAATAATGTCTCTTGGATAATTCTAGGGTCTTTTTTATTCCAGGATGACCAGCCAGAGGAGAATCATGAATGAATTCGAGTACTTTATTTCTGAATGTGGGAGGAATATAAATCCTGTTCTTGAAATAATAGAGACCATCTTTCTTTAATAGCTTGATTGACTTAGGAAGTTCAAGAGCATCTTTACTTAGACCTTTTATGTCATCTATAAGGGACGTTAGGATTCCGATGACTGTATGAGGAGGAGGTTCCAATTCAAGATCTTGGTGAATTCTAGAAAGGGCATCCGCCTTTTTGTTCCTGGATCCGGGTCTAAAAACAATTTTTTAAAAATTGAACCGAGAGAATAAAAGATTCCATCTTACTTGCCTAGCAGAGAGAGTCTTGTTGGAGTGAAGATATTCAAGGTTTTTGTGGTCAGTATAAACCATTATAGGAGTTTGTGTTCCTTCAAGAAGATGTCGCCAGGTTTCTAAGGCTGCTTTTATACTCAATAATTCTTTTTCTCCTATAGGGTAGTTTTTTTCAGCAGGAGGCATTGAACGTGAGAAGAAGGAAACTGGATGAAGAGGATCTTGAGGAGTTTTGTGTTGAGAGAGGACAGCTCCGATGGCTGTTTCTGAAGCATCAGTTTCAAGGACATAGAGACATGTGGGGTTTGGAAGTTGAAGAATAGGGGCAGTTGTAAATCTTCTTTTTAATTCATCGAAGGCTTCTTGAGCCTTTTCATTCCAAGTGAAAGGATGTTTTTTGCTGTTAAGTAGATTAAGTGAATGAGCTACGTCGGAGTAATTTTTAATACATTTTCTGTAGAAGTTGGCAAACCCCAGAAAACATTGTAATTCTTTTACATTAGAAGGAATGGGCCAGTTGAGGATACAGTTGATTTTGGAACTATCCATGCTTATCGAATGAGGTGTAATAACGTATCCTAAAAAGGTTATTTCATTAACGTTGAAAAGACATTTTTCTGGTTTAGCGTATAATTTATGAGTTCTGAGTCTGGATAACACCCATCTCACGTGTTTTTTGTGTTCTTCAGGAGTGTTAGAATATATAAGAATGTCATCTAAATAAATGATAACACAAACATCTAGAAGATCCCTGAAGATGTAATTTATAAAGTGTTGAAAGGTTGCAGGGGCGTTGCAGAGGCCGAAAGGCATCACAAGATACTCGTAGAGGCCATATCTGGTTCGGAAAGCAGTTTTCCATTCATCGTTAGCCTTGATTCTAATAAGGTTATATGCCCCACGGAGGTCAACCTTGGTGTAGATAGTAGCTGTTTTTAACCGTTCAATCAATTCATTTATCAGGGGAGGGTAACGATTTTTAACTGTTATTTTGTTTAAAGCTCTGTAATCTATGATGGGACGTATAGTCTGGTCTTTATTTCTCTAAGTCTTCTGTCAATGCTGATTGATAGTTGAATCAGCGCATTTAATGTAGTAGGGAGTTCAGTTCTAGAAAGTTCATCCTTTACTGCTTCGGATAACCCAATTTGGAATTGGTTGCGTAGGGTTATGTCATTCCATTGAGTTTCTATTGCCCATCTTTTAAATTCAGCAATGTAGTCTTCGACGCGTCTATGTTTTTGATGTAAAGTTCTAATGGTTAAATCAGCTGTAGATTGTTTGTTGGGATCTTCATAAAGAAGAGACATGGCTTCAAAAAATTCATCCAATGAGTCTAAGATTGGGTCATCATTTTCCAAAAAAGAATGGGCCCAGGCCATAGGTTCACCTCTTAGAAAGGAGATAACTGAACAAACCTTAGATCTTTCAGTGAGATAAGATCTAGGTTTTAAAGCAATCAATAATTTGCAGGAATTAAGAAACTCCCTGTATTTGGATCGATCTCCAGAAAACTTTTCGGGATTGCAGACAGCAGGGTCGCTAGCTGAGTGCATAACAGTATGAGGAGTATGTGTTTGTAAGTCTCTTACATAAGTAAGAATCCGTTCATTTGTAACCTGTAGGTCTTGCATGCCTTGGGCAAGTGTATCGACTCTTTGATTCAGCATAGTAAAATTAGAATCGAAATCTGCTGGATCCATTACAAAGGCTGGATTATTCTGTAATGCTTACATGTATTTAAATGGAGCACAACTGCAGATCTCTTAGGACTCAGATTGATGACCAGGATACTAGTGGACAGTACAGGAACTGTATCTTTAATTACGGATAATACAGGTACTGTATCTTTAATTACTTTGCTGTTGGTTTAAACGGAGTAAGCAGCTTCTGGCATACATGCAGTATGGCACATTGGAGTTTGCAAGTTCATGGAAACAGAGCAAAAATAGAAATGAAGTTGAAGCAGGAGTGCTTAGCGGACTGGAGAGCAGGCTGAAGCAGGAGTGCTTAGCGAACTCGAGAGCAGGCTGTAGCAGGAAGGATTAGCGGGATTGAGAGCAGGTAATCTCCTATTACGGATATAGCAATTGACTTAGCTTTAAATGGAGAAAGATCAGGTTCCCGGAGTTCTGCTCTGGGGAGGGAAGTTTGTCAAGCAGGATGAGGAAGGTCCAGATACTAGCCGTGGTCGAGGAGAGGAGAAGGAGGGTATGTAGATTTCCAGTCCGGTTCGGTTCACAAGTAGAGGTTGAAAAAAACCTTTAGCCGGTTTGATATCGCTGTTCAATAATCCAGCGTCTTGTATCTGGCGTGGTCGCATTATGTAGCGTGGGGAGACCGCGTCAGAGAAGGGGGGTGTGGCTAAGCTCCGTCAACCCGGAAGAGACAAGGAAATACCGGTAGTTAAGGTATGACAGAGGGCACATGAAAGAAGTTGTGTTACATAAGGGCACATGAGGGGAGGCGGGCTAATGAGGGGACAGGAGTGGGGAGCACAAAGAGACACACAGAGGTGCTGGGGTGAAAAGGCACACAGAGGGTCTGGGGGCACAGCGTGACACACAGAGAGACTGAGGGGAGACAAAGACACACAGAAGGGCTGGGGGCACTAGGAATACACAAAAGGGCACCATTTACACACACACACACATTTAATTTTTGTTGTTGTATAAATTAGTGGTGGAAGTTATTTGTACCCCCCAGTTTTCACTGTGGTATCTTATGTGCCCCCCCCCCCCACCCCATATATTATACCTAGAGTCGCCACTGGCCTCCATCAAGACTTTATCTAAGTCTCAGCTCTCATCGACTGCATGCAAAAAAGCAAAGCCAATGAAAATTCTGAATTCAGTGCATCGATGAATGAGGGCTTCCTGGGGCTGGATGGATTTCTAAAATGTTCATACCTTTAAGGACCAAGAGAGTATAGAGATATGTCACTTGCTCTCCAGTATTACTTACAAGATGAAATGTAAATTTATTTGCAGATTTTATATTTTAGTTTTTAAATTGACCCACTGGACTTTTCAGTCATCAGGCAGTTAACGTGACAGAGATCAAAAGTGAATATTTCTCTTATCTGTGTTTGGCTTGAGGGAGAAATCAATATACTAGCAACCAGAGATCTGAACAAGCGGGAAGGTTTTCAAAAACTGTGTCCCAACAATGTCATGGAACTGCAACAAAGTCAATAGTAATAATACAAACCACTGTACGCAATGTTCTACAAACAATACAAAAACACTAAACAGCCACTCTGGAAGAAAAACAGATAGAACAAGCCAGTATTAGCTGGAGATTCCTCACTGATTATACTCATAATGGACCAGTATATAGACACAGACAGAGGAACAGAGTGCTGTAAAATTAGAGCTTTAAAGAGTTAATACAAGCATCATAACCTACAGTCTGCTGTAATGGTTTTTATGGTCGGAGTTTTACAATGGCTTGCCCTCTTAGCTAGATCCCACCAGTCTCCGAGGCTCCTTCCACCAGAATTATGACATCAGACCTGCAGAAGCTGAATGCAAATCCTGCTGCTCATTGATTGGGTGAGAGTGTCAGCCGACCGCTCCGAGCCAATAAATGAGTTCTGTATATAGAAATATGTACAGAATTCACGCAGCCTGGAACTCCAGGCTGGCTAATAACGCCCCAATCATGCTGCTGGAGATGGATTTTCAACACCCACCAGTGGCGGATCCAGAGGCTGATCTCGGGAGGGGCACTTGTAGATTATTTAATTTAATAATCCATGCACAATAACCAATACAGCTCAGGACCTGGAAATCAGGAGTTTGTGTATATTACCAATTCCTGCTTTGATATATGTTCTTGTTTAAATAGATCTCCTCCCAGTTATCTATCCCAGTTTGTATTATTTATCTAATTTTATGTGTTTGTTTATTTAAAAACAGGTCTGGCTTCATGCAAAAAAAAAAATTATAAATAAACCACAACAAATCACAATAAAAGACACAATGTGTTTTTATGCATGGATATCTATTAGTTTACACGTTTTAGTTGGGCTAAACCAGCTCCACTGTGCTTTTTCTGCTCCAATTAATGTGTATGTTGGCATCACACAGAGGTAATGAAAGGTAAAGAGGTTTTTGTCCTGAGTGAGTGCAGAGTCAGAGTTCACACGGAGGTTCGATTAAGCAGCACTACGAGGCGTTAGATAGCTTGAGAGTGACCTGAATAATGAGGTTTATGGATCTAAACAGATATAAGTTCAAATCAATATGGACCTGGCTCCAGTCATCAGTGAATACATGATAACAAACCCAATATAGTTATACAGTAGGGAGAGATACAATCACCCACTAACTTACCGAGCAAGAGTCACATGTTACCAAGGCAACCTCCAGCTAACCCTTCAAGCACTCTAACGGGGTTATTCAATAATAGAAATTTTATGTGAATTCAGTAAATTTCCTATTTGAGGGCAAAAAAATCAAACTGAAAACAGAATGGACTTAAAAAAATGTCTTTTTTTTTTTTTTTTAAATTCTTTATTTTCAATGTGCATGAAATAACAACAGGCGTGCAGGGCCACGATAGCAGCTGCAGGCTTTTCATAACGTTTTTACATATTATGGTGTGGCAGATTAGACAGCACTTTTTTTTTTTAAACAAACATGTGAACTTCTAGCTTTATAATAGTAGTAGATATATTTAGACATACTATGTTATACGATTCTGAGTTGACTAGTTTAACGATTTTAAGATTATACTAAAACGTTATGTCACATAGGTGTAGTATCTGAGTTATGCTATGCATTTTAAGGTAGCAAGTTATGCAGACGCTAGTATGCTCATTTATATTCTGCGCTTGTAGTGGTAGGTATACATTAAGCAATCTCGCTTTTAAGGGTGTAGGGACATAAAACATGGAATGAAGCGTAGCTCAAAAATGGTAATTACAAACATCGATATAAAATCTAGGCATTGTGGCTTCAATCCGTATTACAAGCTGTATACGAGTCTATGAGTTGTCTAGTTTAGTGACATTTAAGATCATATCAATCGTTTTGTCTCAGAGGTGCAATATCCGAGTTGCGCTAAGCAGTTTAAAGTAGCATGGTGTGCAGACGCTGGTGCGCTCACTCATATTCTGCGCTTTTAGTGGTAGTTATACATTAAGCAATCTCGTTTTTAAGAATGTAGGGACATAAAATTAAGCGTAACGCAAAAATGACATTTACAAACATCGAGAGTAAATCTAGGCATTGTGGCTTCGATCCGTATTACAAGCCATATATGTACAGTATGGAGACATAACAATAATAGTAAAGTGTCTGCAGTTCAATAGGTACATTTATTGCTAGGTAGGTGTCCGGGCCGTGGGTTGCTGCCAGTGGTATCAGTGTTCCTTTAAGTTAGTCCCTTCAGCCTATGCCCACCTGACGGACCGACCTGTCCTGCATGAGGGTACTGAACAGGAACTCTGTGCGGTCAGGAAAAATGTTAAAGTCCTTCAAGGGCATACCAGTATATGTAGCCGCCAGCTTCTGAAACTGTCAGCTTAAATGAACGAAAAATAAAACGTTTGTACCAATAGGTGGTCAACAACTTATGTCAGAATGGGTTTACATCAAGTCCTGAGTTGTAGGTATGGTATGATGAAGCAGGCTTAACTGTGAGTCAAATCCGATAAGAGGGAACGGCTGGGTAAAATTGGCAAATGTGGGTCTGTGTCCTCCGGTGGTAGGGGACTTGCAGCGCGGGTAACTGA